>NC_069080.1:82500475-82840855 GCF_025698485.1 Gossypium arboreum
AGCACACAACAAGACGAGTCCCAAAGACCTAAAATGGGTGACAAGAAAACACTGAGTGAGTTTACAACTCAGTAAGTCATAAGCATTCGTCAATCCATCGATAAAATTACTACTACATGTACAACAAATGAAACTAGGTACTCGTCCATATCGAATCCATACCATAATACCTCGAACCTTTCGGTCCAATCTCGCACCAATTCATACATCCACATTTCATATTCTACACAACAAGATAATCGAAGCATTTTTTTACACATTAACTCATTTTCCAGCACAACCATACAATTTCAATCATCACATAGATTTAAGGCTTACCAATTCAACCCCAAGCATGGACGTATTTTCTATTCATCATGAGCTCGAGGTACTTACCCGATCCGCTGTCCGTGATCAACTCGATAATATCGCACACTCGGTGCCAATAGTGATGCAAAAGCATATAATAAGTCCGCACACTTAGTGCTATATAATCAGCTCGCACACATAGTGCTATATAATCAAATTCGCACACTTAGTGCTGTACAAATTTTAAATCCGCACACTTAGTGCCAATCTTGTCACCGTGTCCATTTATACCCGCACACTTAGTGCCAAGACCAATACGTTATGCATTTTACTACCTTTATACATTCAACAATGGCATCATTCCATACACATACATTTCCACTTACACATCAATTCATTAAACACAATTGCATATATATATTATGATCATTTAAATCAATGCCAAATATATGCTTTATGACTTACCTTATATTGGATGAAACGATTTCCAATCGACTACTCGATTATCTTTCCTTTGCCTTTGCTTGATTCTCCACCTCTAGCTTCTTGAGCTAAATTTAACAAATAAATTGGTTTTATCATTTGAGCATCGGAAGAGGAATTCAAGATGCCTAGCCAATATATAAATATCTACTCATTAGGCATCAAAGTCGCATATGTACAAAATCATGAATCGAACTCAACACCTTAGTTAGTATTCCTCTTAGCGAATTTTCTAAGCCAAGAATAGGCATCAATATGCTTGCCTCTAACCGAATGCATGCACACCAATTTCCCCTCATGTGGCGAATATGCATGCCCATGTTGAGGCCGATTATGCACTTAATACCACACAAAAACAGCATGCATTTTACTAACTAACGATTACATATTGTAGCTCAATACACATCTCTCATGTACTACATAACCGAAAACATCATCCCAAGCAAATATATACCTTGAAATAGTATATATGTCATACCAATTCATCATGTGCAAACACATATTCAAAGCTCAAATCTTACCTACCATGCAACATGCATGAATCATACTTGTGGATATACCATGACCGAATACATCACAACACCATCATTTTGGTCATGATTAAGCAAAGAACTTAATGTCTCACTCAAAATACTAAAAAGAAAGTCCAAGAGCCATCAATCCCCATCACATACACCATTAACAAGCTTCATATTTAACATGCAATGGCATTAACACAAAATCCACCTTGGCCAAATACCATTTCCATGGCATAACAAGGATTTGAACCATGGCTAACATGCACATCAAGTTAGCAACCAAAACAAGCATGAATCTCATGACACAACCTCAAACATACCTTAATCTTGATGCAAGTATAGCCAAATCTCCTTCTAGTTCTCTTCTAAACCAAGCATGAAGCAAAAATCCTCCCTTTTTCCTTAGTATTTTCGGCCAAAGAAGAGAAAATGGATGAACAAAATTTTTCTTTTCTCTTCCACAATGCACGCAAGGGGGGTTTCACCACACACACACATTTTTTTCTTTCTTTATTACCCATACTCATTTGTTTATTGTTTCTCCCTAGTGCACCAACAAAACATGTTTCATGACATGTTTAGCCCATGATTCCTTGTCATGGCCGGCCACTTCATGTTAAGGGGAAATTTGACATGCAAATCCCTTATTTTTGCATGCATTATCAACTAGTCATCCCACATTTCCCCATCATACTTTCAATGTTTACTACTAGGCCCTTTCTAGTGAAATTCACATTTATAACTCTAAATCGAAACATCAAAAATGTCACACATGAATTAACACATATTATAGGCATCAAAATAAATTATAAATTATTTTTATGCCTCAGTTTTGTGGTCCCGAAACCACATCCCGACTAGGGTCAATTTTGGGATGTCACAGTGCTAAATTAAAACACTACAGCGAAATTATTTTCATACACTGAATGTAAATATGTGAGCTTACAAAACATCAAAACAAAGGTTCACATGTCAAACAATAGAAACACGTAAGAGTTCATATACATCATATAACATAAGCTCACTTAGCAGCTTGCAACATGAGTTCATAACACACAAGTATGAGTTTGCACAATAGCATAGGTTCACATACAATAGTATTGGTTTGCTAAATAAATAGACTTCACAACAGGAGATATCATACATGCATGGATTTTCATACTTTAATAGGGTTCCTATAAATACATTTATGGTTTGCACAATTCACCTGGGTTCGCTATGTAATAAGATTATTTCTAATAGGGTACGCATGTAATTTTAATAGTTATTTTTGGAGTCATAATAAATCTATCTGGGATATTTTAATAGTAAATCAACATAACACTTATTCATGAAAAGCATCATTTTTACTCATGACAAAAGATAATAAAATATTCTAAGTCATGGTTTGTGAGACAATATAACTAAAACTTTAAAAGAACTATTTGAATAACAAAATCAAAGCATAATAAGTCTAAAACCCTCATACAATAAACCCCATTGCCTATTTTTCATAGGTTCACCAATACTTAGTTAGGAGTGAGCCTTGCCAAGTCATGCACCTTGCCATTGCTATTTGAGACCTACTTACCTGCGAAGTAAGAGAGGAATGGGTGAGTTAACTGTGAAATTAGTGAATAATCAGGAATGAAAAAGGTATGCTTTAATACAAAGCTTAAGATAGAAAGAAGACTTAGTCTTGAAATCGTTTTACGTGCTTGGTTTGCAGGTGAGGTTGCAAGACCCACTTCGTAGATCCTGTCAAAAAACATAAGTTTGTAAAACAATTTCGCATGTGTTACGAAAATCAATCATAGAAACTTAGCTTGTACTCATTCAAAAAATAGGTTTTATATATAGTATAAAAAATGCTTACAAACTTGTCTTATCAGAAGGACTGAGGAACATAAGATATGTTCTCGCTGACACTTATCAGAATTTTGTCTCGTAAGATATGTGGATCTCCTTATAACGCCTCAGAATGGCTCAAAGAGTCCTTATAACATGTACCATAAGTGCAGTGTGAGGCAATAAACTCTCCTAACACCAACATGTCACAGTGAATGGGGCATAGCTCAACATTCTATTATCTCTCCACATGCCCCAAAGCCTCAACGCCTAAAATCACAGAAACAAAGAGGTGAGTACTCACAATCCTTTGGTATAACAATATATCCAACATGGCTCACAAAATAGCACGCACAAAGACATATCATAGAGATTTCGCATAGGGAGATAGGGTCAGAAAGGAGCTTTTACATAATCTTATCACATAAAGCTCAAATATATAGCTTGCTGGAAAACACTTGTAAATAGCTTGCACAAAAGCTCTTGAAAACACAATTTATAAAATAATACGTTAAAAATGTTTCTTAAAAACATAGGCTCGCTTCGAAGATCAAATAAAACATATCTTTGAAACACAACTTGAAAATCATTGAAAATCATAATAGGTTTTTGCAAAAAACTTACTTTTGATAATAAAATTATTGAAAATCATAATAGATAGCATACTTAAAGCAATTTCTTAACCACTCACACTTTGGAAACATATTAGGGAACATGCTTATGACAAATCCCAAATCACTCATCGAAAACTAGAATTAAACAAGCTTGGCTTTGCCTTTATTCTTATTGGTAGTTGCTTAGCTGGTTCATACATACATAAACACACAAGTTACATAAACATACAAAACATACAAAATTCACACATGCAAGCAAACCTGGACAATCAACCTTAACAGGATAGAACCTAACCCTAGGTACTACGAACTTGACTGAAAATAGAGACTTGACAGTGAAATATTTGATGAGAGAATAATCTTGGAATAAGGGTCTTATTTATAGACCTAAGTATCCTAGAAATTTTAAGGTACCCTACTTGACTTAAGAAAGATGTTACTTGCACATAAGTATTCCTAGACACATTATATCTTTCTTTCCTGATTTGAGTCTGCCTCTACCTTTGACTGGAGAACTCCCAGTTTGCTTTTGAATGGCAAACCCCAGATTGCAACTTACTTGGAGAACCCCAGTTTGTAACTCAACTGGTGTTCGTGAAACAGACTGGCAAACCCATTTGCAACGAATCTGGCCATCCCCTTGCCCATCTTTTGGCGTATACTATATCACTCAAACATTGGTGAACTCCCAAGTTCACCAAAGCAATGGCAAAAACCTAGTTCATCGGAACACTGGCCAACACTTACTTGCAAGGCCAAAATATCAAAGCCCAATCTCGGGATGTTACAATTCTCCCCCACTTAAGACATTTAGTCCTCGAAATGTTCACCTTCAAATAGTCGACGACACTATTTTCTAATTGATTATTCTACCTCCTAAGTAGCTTCGCTGGTCTTATGGTTTCATTATAACACCTCTAGCCCGTATCCATCACCGAAATAGGGTTACAGAGCATTACCTGACTTATATCACAAATGAACAAACATATCTCATACCATTCTCAATATCAAACACAGGTCATTCAAAATCATTCATCAAGTCCCTAATACTAGCCTATGAGGCCCAAAACATGATTTAGAAGTGGTACGAGACTAAACCAATATCTCAGGAAATTTTTTGAATAATTAGAACTTTTTACAAAAACACAGGGGACACACGCCAGTGTGGCTCGGCCGCATGTCTCACACGGTGAAAGACATGCCCATGTCACAGGCCGTGTAGACATTCGAAATAGGATCACATGGCCATGTCCCAGCTCGTGACTGACCCCGTGTAACTCCTTGACTTAGGTCACACGGCCAACCACACGCTTGTGTGACCAACCTGTGTTGCCTTCGAAATGGCCTCACACGCCCATGTTCCAGGCTGTGTTCTAGGCCGTGCCAAACCTGTAGGGTATATTGACTTATGCCACACAGCCAAGTCACCCGCCCGTGTGTTGGGCTTTGTGGAGCATACTGAATTGATTTCTAATTAAACATTAGGGGACACATGGCCGTGTCACTTGATCGTGTGTCACACACGGGTGAGACACACGCTCGTGTCTCTGCCCGTGTGGACAAAAATAGGCTATTTGCCAAGCCATTTTTCTCTCACCCAAACATTCAATTACCTACACAAACCAAATGGCATATAATATAGCATAAATAGGCATTCAAATCAATCCCAACCAAGCCTAATTCATGCTAATTCCATACTATCATCCACAAGACACACAAGTACCCAAATAAGTCATTCAATTTCTACCAAAATTCACATTCTCAATCACCTAAATGGTCTCATTCAATTATGCACTATTTTACCTAAAGGCAGAAGTATATCAACATCAAATTTCAACCATTTGATATCCATAATACCAACACCAAGCATATAAATTGTAATATTACACAACATATCAAAAGGCCTTTCTCACATATATACAAACATCACCAAACATACCAAAATAAGCCAAATCACATGGCTATACATATAACAAACCATTCATCATTTACAAGACAACTCAAATGGTTAAATTCATTGCTAACATATACCAAAATGACCATAAACCCTATGCATGCAATATAACAAAACAAATAAGCTCAAACGTACCCAAGTGGAAGCTCGATAGTGTGATGTAGTCTCCAACAACTCCCAATCAGAGCTAGCTTTGATATTCACTATAAAACATGGAAACGTAAACAAAGTAAGCTATAAACCTTAGTAAACTTGTATAGTTAATAAGTAAAACTCACCATTCATTTATAATTCAAGTAGTACAATCATAATATACTACAAAATCATTAAATCATAAGGTTAACATATATTCAATCACATAAGTAATCATGAACTCACAACTTTCATAAGTTCAATGCTCATATAGTTTCTGTACATACCTATACTGATACGTATCTGTCTCTCACCGTTTCATATATTTGATATACCCATTGAACCATTTTGAATACTATCAGATACTTGGGAATCTCGCACCCTAAGTGCCAATACATAGCCAAAGCTATCTCAATCTCATATCTCATATAATGCTCACTCTTTAGCTATCAACGGGTTTTCTCACACAAGCTGATGGTCATGATGTAGCTACACAGTGCTATTCACACAAGTTGACGAGAATCTGCAACACATGCCATATAATTTAGTCACCAGTAGGACGTACAGACCAGCACCTAATTCACATAACCCCTAATGACATGTCATTTGTATCTTAATCTATTCCTAAGGTTCAACCAGGATTTCTCATTGCCAAATCTTCGTCGAACATTTCCGTACAATCATATTCATCAACAATTCAAATATAAATCATTTCAAACACAATTACAATAATGCTTATTCACATACGCACTTACCTCGAATGCAAAAATAATGAAATAAATTGACTAGTCCAAAACTTTATTTTTTCCCTTGATCTAGATCCGAACATCGTTTTTCTTGATCTATATAATATCAAATTTAACTTATTCAATTATCATTCTGTTCAATTTAGCCCAAAAATACATTATGGAAACTTTACACTTTTACCTATAATATTTCAACATTTTTATAATTTAGTCCTTATCTCATAAAAGTACAACTTCATGCAATTAAGTCCCTACCCATGCTAGCTGAATTTTCATTATTACCATAGCAGCCCATATTTTTCATTTATTTCACATTTCTACAACAAAATTTCCACATTTCACAATTTAATCCCTAATTAGCTATTTTATAAAAAAATCATTTTACAAATGTTATTTAACTAACAACAAACATACATTTTCTATCATCAGACATCAAAATACACATATATTCATCAATGGAAAAACCTTAAACCTTTAAAAATTTTGCAAATTAGTCCCTGAGCTAGCTAGATTAAGCTGCAACGATCTCAAAAGCATAAAAATCATTGAAAACGGGACAAAAATCATACCTAATTGCAGTGAAGTTTTTGAAACTTGAAAGCATAAAAATGGCTTCTCAAGCCCTTGAATTTGGTTGGAGAAGTACATAAAAGATGATGACTATTTGCTGTTTAATTATTTTGTTAACATGTATTTATGATTTACTAAAATAACCTTATTACATAACCATTAATAACATCCATTTTATGTCCATAAATGTCCACCCAATATAACAATGGTCTAATTACTACATAAGGACCTCCACTATAATATTTCATAGCTATTAGACACCTTTAGCTAATAGAATGAAAGCTTTATACTTTACGCAATTTAGTCCTTTTTATCAAATTGACCATTCAGATAATAAAATTTCTTAACGAAATTTTCACACAATCATACTATCATGCTGTAGACATTAAAATAATAATAAAATAAATATTTCTACTTCAGATTCATGGTCCCAAAACTATTGTTCTAATTTGACTAAAAACAGGTTGTTACATTTGCCAAAACAGTTTAACTAAAGGAATCATTTTTCTTTGCAGAGTTTTTACCTCGTGGGCCACAATTTTCATTGGTTCCTCCTTATTAATCAAATCAGGTCAAACTTGAATACCATCTGCTACTACAACATGAGATGGGCCTGTGTGATATCTCCTTAGCATAAACACATGGAACACATCATAGATTCCATCAAGTTCAAGGGGCAACTTTAGTCAATAAGCTACTGGGTCAACTCTTTCTACCACTTCATAGGGACCAATGAATCTCAGACATAGCTTACTTTTATGCCCAAAACTTAAGAGTTTTTTCCGTGATGATAATTTAAGAATTGCATGCTCTTCCACTTGATACTCATCTTCTAGCCGTTTCAAATAAGTGTATGATTTCTGTATGTCTGTAGTAGCCTTAATCGATTCACATATTAACTTTACTTTATCTTTAGTCTTACGACCCATCCGAGTCCAACGATCCTCCTTTCATCCAACTCAGCCCAACATTGAGGTGTTTGACACTCCTTTATATAGTGCTTTAAAAAGCACCATTTGAATACTTGGTTGGTAACTATATTTATAGGAAAACTCTACTAATGGAAAATAATGTTCCCAAATTCCTGCAAATTACAAAATATAGTTTCATAACATGTCTTCTAACACTTGTAACACTCTATTAGATTGGCCATTTGTTTGAAGACGATAATTAGTACTGAATTTAGGCTTTAAACCCAAATCTTCTTGTGAACTCTTCCAAAATCTCAGAGTGAATCAAGGATCTCGATTAGAAGTTATGGAAACTAACACGCCATACAATTGAACTATCTGAGCAACATAAATATCAGTGAGCCTTTGCAATGAATAGCTCGTGCAAACAACTAAAAAAGTGCAAACACATCATTAGAAGATCTATAATCATCCAAATTGCATCCTTCTTGGTCGCAGTCACTGGCAAACTAGTTGTAACAGCCTGTTTTTAGTGAAATTGGAACAGTGGTTTTGTGACCACAAATATGACAAGCAAATCATTATTTTATTATTATTTTAATGCCTATGGAATATTAGTAAGATCATGTAACACCCCAAACACAGCCTAGAAGTTAGGCCAAATCTGGCGTGTCACATTGAAGTGTTTTTCGAAAACTATGTTCTTATTGAAAACCCTTCTTACTATTTAAAACCTCTGGCCATTTTAAAACTTGTGAAACGTTAATTCCCTTAAAACCTTACTTGCTGTGGAAGCTTAATTTTAAACAGTTGCGGAAATTTGATATTTTGAAAACCAATTATTGTTTTGGAAAACCGTGTCCTACTTCTAACAAATATTAAACATACTAAATAAATTTCCCAAATAAAAAGTTAAAAAAATAAAGAGGCCTTAAGACAATCCAAATCAGAAACCAAAGTGCTTAACTAAATAAAGGAAATAGAAACATATGTGCAGTTGTGTGGTCGTCTCTGAGTCCCTCTACGACAATGATCCACCTAACACTGGGGATTACCTGCACAGTTAATAAACGGGATGAGTTTATGAAAACTCAGTGTGCAATCCCCTCCTAAACTAAAACAGTTAGTAAATAGAAAAAATTCAGAATCAGTCTGAGCCGGAGCCCATTACAGAATCAGTATCATATACAGACATGTAGACAAATTACCAGCCCAATCCAACCAACACGCCACCCGTACCAACCAGCACACCATGTGGGGATAAAATTGACCCACCCAGCCAACATACTAAGCTTAGCACCGAATGCGACACTAAGTCAACAGGACGGCTCAACGCCATAAATAGGACAACACATAACTGTAAATAGGACAACACATAGCCGTAAACATCGCATAACGCTACCAGATAATAGAACGGCTAGAAGCCATAAGCAGAATGGCACAATGGCATAAAGCCATCGATAACTACATTATGTTAGGCACATAGCCCTCAACTAGAGTAACATAACCGGCACACAGCCCTAGGTAAATGTGATCGACATAGAGTCGTCAATAATCATATATCGGCACATAGCCTTAGGCAAATACATTTGGCACACGGCCATAATCAGGTTGGCACAGAGCCATATGTAGGTTGGCGCAAAGCGATAATTAGAATAATTGGCTTTAAGCTATCGGTAGCTGTATCAGGTTAGGCACATAGCCATCAGTGATGGTAATATAGTCGGCATATAGCCTCGGGTAAATATGATCAACATAGAGTCGTAAATAATTATATATTGGGCTTAAAAGACACCAGTGGATCTACGGTCGTCAACCAACCATACGATCCTCAATTTCTTCCTCCGTTTCATAATCCCCACCCATGTGCAACATAATATTATATGAATGTAGTAAATATACACACAACATACAAAATCATACAAATCACAGTCACAACAGTCCAACCACAGTCACAACAGTCCAACCACAGTCATACATTCTCAGTCAAAACATAGTCAAATCAATCAAATTATTTTATCAGTGAGTCATATACCCTAGAGGGGCAGAATGGTCTTTTTACCTATTAGGGGTATTTTAGTCATTTCACCCTTCAAGGGTGTTTTGGTAAATCTACAAACTAAGGGTACTTTGGTAATTTACAAACCAATGGTATTTCTGTAATTTTTGAAAGTCAAGGGTATTTTTGTAATTTTATAAATTAGGGGTATTTCTATAATTTTCCAAATCATGGGTATTTCGGTAATTTTTCAAATCAGGGGTATTTTGGTAATTTTACAAATTGAGGGTATTTCGGTAATTTTACAAGTCGAGGGTATTTCAATAATTTTATAGGTCGAGGGTATTTCGGTAATTTCACAAATTAAGGAATTTTACAAACTATGGGTATTTTGGTAATTTTGCTAATCGAAGGTATTTTGGTAATTTTGCTAATCGAGGGTATTTTGGTAATTTTTTAAACCAATGGTATTCAGTAGTTTTGTAAACCAAGGGTATTTCAGTAATTCTACCTTATAGGGGCATTTCAGTAATTTTACCCTATAGAGGTATTTCAGTAATACTAGCCTACAGATATGAGATTCACATAGTCCAATCCAATATTTACTACACTATCACACAATTTATCCACTTGGGCCCATGGGCCCATTGGGCCCACACAGCCATCCCGACCCATCGTGGCCCAAATAACCTAAGCCCACGAGAGAACTCATGATGGCCTCAACCATCACATCAAGCTCCCATACATGCGCTCGCACGCTCATGTGGCTGCCATCGCCGTGTGACTGGCATTTTGGTATTCCGGCATTTGCCGTTCTACAGCTAGAAAGTAGTGCAAAATACATACCTGTCTACGAGAATGCCCCGAAGTCCACAATCATCAACCTTGGTTAAGCAGGTATGGAAATAATCCCTCCTAAAACCAGTGATCACCAACTCATCTTGTTCGCTCTATTTAAAGCTAGTTTCTCGCTAGTTCTTATGTTAGCTTCCCGATGTAGGATTACTTTCAACCATTAGGAAAATTCCTTATTTTTATATGACCACTTCAACCACAGAGTTCTAGTCCAACTCCACCTCCTACACAGGTCAAACAGCAAAATAAATACTCCACTACGCATCCCAAGACTTGAACCTTTGACCTTACAGTTACACAACACGCCACCTTGCCACTACACCACAAGGCTTTCTGTGTGTCATATTTTATCCTCAATTAATTATAAGGCTTATGTACTAACGTCCAGATTCCTTTAAAAGAAAAACCAAAATAAATTGCAAGAGCCAAGACTTGAACCCAGGCTCCCTTGCAACCTTAATGACGCCACAACCACTAAACCACATGCTTCCTTGTGTCATTTATTTACCACAATAATTTAAAAGGCCTTCACCCAAGCGCCCAGGGTTTTATGTGAATAAAACCAAAATTTTTGCTAAAGCCCAAGTTTGAACCCAAGATTTCTCCAACACTTCTTAAGGCCATAAACCACCAAAGTAGACATTTAATTGTGTCATTTCCTTGCACAATTAAATGTTTATATACAACCTCCTTACGGACCCACACTCAAGGCCCAATACTTCTAGGCCCAAATTCGGGGCGTTACAGATCATATAAAAATTTCGTTAAGAAATTTTGACGTTTGCATGCTTAATTTCGTAAAAAGAACTAAATTGTAAAAGGTACAAAAGTGGAGTTCTATTAGTAAAAAGGGTTAAATGGCGATAGAACTTAAATGTGAATGGACTTAGATGGTAATTAGACTGTAACACACCAAACCCGGCCTAGACGTTATGACCGGATCTGATGCGCCACATCGAAACGTTCAAAACATGCCGTATTACTTAGTTTGGAAAAACTTAGTTGGTGTTGTAAAAGACACTTTTAAAAGTAGGTTAAAGTGAATGGAAGCTGTGCACCAGGTAGGAAACCAGGAAAGAGAGGAGGTGAGTCCGTCGGACTGCTTAAGTACCAAGCTCCCTTCGGATCCAATCCTAGACATGCACACCACCATTGCAACACTCTAACATCTCGTGTAATTTTGAGAAACCCGTTTGGTTATGTCCATCTTAAGAAAATGATTAAGGTTGAAAATGTTTGCTTAGCGGAAGTCTTACTTGTATTCGTGTTATTTTGAAATCACTTAATGTTTTTGAAAACGCGTCCTAGAGCTAATCCATCTCGTTAGTTATCATAGTTCAGTTTTATCATAATCAAATTAAATAATAAAGAAACAAACCAAACCACAAAAATAATTAAGCGGCCTTATTACAAAAAAACCCAAAACCATAAATGAAAATATGGAAAATCTAGTTCACCAGAAGAAAGCGAATTTGCGAAAAGCGTGTGGCCACTCCGAATCCCTTGACTCCAAGTCCACTAACTAAGGCTCACTGCAAGGATGGAAGAAAAGGGTGAGTTTGGGAAAACTCGGTGTATCTGAAACCCATCCAAAGCCCAAATTAGCTCGAGGCCATTGGGCTAAGCCCTATTCAGATCACAAGTGTCACGATGGACGAAGCCCTCTTGAATCTGATGAGCAAGGCCTTAGCCCTTTTTACATAACGATGTGGCCCATAGGCCAGTTCGATAACATAGGTAATAATAGTAGAAATGCATGCAAACCCATCAGGGAGACTACTCAACCCACCAACCGCTACACTGCACCAGTACCACCCTACACTCCATGTGGGAATATCTCAACCCACCCACCCTACACTCCCACAGTTGCGACAGCGCCTCAAATATCGATAAGTTGAGGCAAAGCCTCCGAGACATGGATGAACCACTTTCAATACTTCCTCCATCAATACCCCAATCCCATGCAATGATATTAATAAAAGCATATCATGTAAAATACAAGATTAATCAATCATGCGGTTTAGCCAATTTAAACCCTAGGGGTATATCGGTAATTTTGCTCTTTAGGGTAATTTTCATAACTTAGCAACTACACAAGCTACTTGAAAATTTTCAGCAGTTTTATGCGGTTTGGTTCCACCATCTAACTAACGAAGCTAATTTGCCCATCTCTTACCCATATTGGTCCGTAAGCACATTGGGCCCAGTTTTGGCCCATCGAGCCCCTCTTTTTCCGAAGTACGTTAAGACATCACAGAAACTTACTTACCACCTTGCGGTGCTAGATCTCACATTTACTGTACGTCTTGGGAGCATTCGCATACTCACAAGCCCATGAAATGCCGGAAATTTTGGCATTTCGGCTTTTGCCGAATTGAACTAAGGAAGGGTGTTCAGTACACACCTGATTCGCGACGACTGCTACTGAGATCTCTTCCGATGTCCTTTTTGCCAAAATCGATAGCTAGCTCTGAATCCGATTGCTCCAACAACCCACGCCTTCAATCCAACACTTAAGAAGACACCCTTACTCATTTTTGATCTCCACGCAATCTGGTGCAGATTTATCTTTCAAACGACGGTAAAACTCGACTCCCGGAGTTTTGAAGTTTCGACTATAAGCCCCCAAATCTATGGTTTTTCGGCTTTTGGGTGATGAAGGAGATGACAATGTGGAGCTATAACCTTGATGTAGAATTGCCGACAGGTATCTAAGGTTTAGAAAAGATGATTGTCGTTTATTAGGCACAAAAATATCGAAGGATTTGGCTTGGAAGAAATCGGCACAACTAATGTATTTTTTGAGGTTTCGACTTTTGTGGTTTCGGCACAAGTGTAGATGAACAGCAGGTTTGATGAACGATTTTGAAGAAGAAAAATGAAGAAAGAAGAATAGAGAGAATGGTGGTTTAGGCTAGAGAGGAAAAAGAGAGAAAAAAAACCTTGTGATGTCAGAGCAGCAGAAGAGAACGGCACCACCCAATACCCTAGGTGCCGAAATACTGACCTCAAACCCCCTGCCGATTTTTCCCTCTTCAATTCCTTAAATTTGGCCAACTCCTAGCCTCTCTCTCAATCCCTTAAATCTCTCCCCTTATCCCTCCTTAATCCAAGCGTTTGAACTGAGTCAAACTCTCCTCTAGCAGAATCCACCTGGGCTCCAACACTTACCCATCCAGCACTTAAAAATAAATGCATCTATTTGTCAACACAGGGAATCAATCCCATGCTTTCCCCAATGCTCCACACGCCACCTTTTTAGGAGCCTAGTGGCGTCACCCTTGCCACTTTACTAAGGCTCTTTTTGTGATGCAATTTACCCATAACTCTATACAAGGGCCATCTAGCCAGAACCCCTAACTCCTAAGTCTAAAAATTCAAAAATTCAACCGGGTTTTGGCCCACACATGGGCCTTCTATAAGCCCATTTACCTACTCAAAATATTAATTTCACATCCAAATACAAAATTTTAAAATCTTTACAAATTATTGAAAACCGCGAATAAATTCGAAAATCAGGATGTTATAACTCTACCCTCCTTAAAGAAATTTCGACCTCAAAATTTTACCTTATTAGAATAGTTGAGGGTACTATTGACGCATAGCCTTCTCAGTCTCCCAAGTAGCTTCTTCTTTGCCATGGTTCCTCCAAAGTACTTTCACTAGTGGAACTAATTTCCTTCTCAACACCTTGACGTCACGATCAAGTATTTGCACGAGTTCCTCTTGAAAGTTAAATCGATTGTACCTCGATTTACATGAATCGGTATGATATGAGTTGGGTGATTGATACCACCTCAGCATGGATACATTGTAACATCCCGATTTTTGGATTTATTCGTGGTTTTAATATTTTATAAAGACTTTAAATAATTGTATTTGGATGTGAAATTAATATTTTGAGTAAGTAAATGGGCTTATGGAAGGCCCATGAGTTGGCCAAAACCAGCTTGAATTTTTGGAATTTTAGACTTAGGAGTTAGGGGTTCTGCTAAGGGCCCTTAAGTAGAGTTGTGGGTAAATTGCATCACAAAAGAGCCTTGGTAAAGTGGCAAGGGTGACGCCACTAGGCTCTTAAAAAGTGGCATGTGGAGCAATGGGGAAGGCATGGGATCGATTCTGTGTTGACAAATAGATGCATTTATTTTTAAGTGCGAGGGGGTAAGTGTTGGAGTTCGTGGATTCTGCTAGAAGAGAGTTGGATCGGTTTAAATGCTTGGATTAAGGAGGATAAAGGAGAGATTTAAGAGATTTGGATGAGGCTAGAGTTGGCAGAATTATGGGAATTGAAGAGGAAAATCGGCAGGGGTATTAGGTTGGTATTTGGCACTTAGGGTATTGAGTGGTGCCGCTTTTTCTCGCTTTAACACCTAGGGTTGTTTTTCCTCTCTTTTCCTCTCTAGCCTAAACTACCACCTCCCTATTCTTCTTCTTCTATTTTCTACTTCAAAACTATTCATCATACCTACTATTCATCAATACTTTTGCCAAATCTATAAAAGCCGAAAACACATGATCACTTTGCTTGCCGATTTCTTCAAAGCCGTGTTCTTCTATGTTCTTTGTTTTTATTAAATCTACGATTATCTTATCTTAATCCTAGATACCGACAGCAATTCTTCTTCAAGGTCATAGCCTCATATCTCCATCTCCTTCACCACCCAAAAGTCAAGTACCATCGGTTTAGGGCTTATAGTCGAAATTTCATCAACCCTTGGATACGGGTTTTACCATTGTTCTAAGGTTAAATCAGCACCGGATTGCGAGGAAATCAAGTAGGAGTAAGGGAGTCTTCTTAAGTGTTGGATTGAAAGCGTGAATCATTGGAGCAATCAGATTCAGAGCTAGCTATCGATTTTGACAAAAAGGATATCGAAAGAGATCTCGAGAGCGATCGTCATGAATCGTGTGTCAATTTAACACCTTCCTTAGTTCAATTCTAAAAGTTTAAATGCCAAATTTCGGCATTTCATAGGTTTGTGAGTATGCGAATGCTCTCAAGACATAGAGTAATTGTTAGATCTAGCACCGCAAAGTGGTAAGGAGGTTCGTGTGACATTTTAGCGTATTTGGAAAAAGGGCCTCGATGGGCCAAAATCGGGCCCAATGGGCTTACGGACCAATATGGGTAAGAGATGGGCAAAGTAGCCTGTCGATGAAGGTAGAATCAAATTGCATAAAATTGTTAAGAATTATGGAATAGCTTATGTAGTTACGTAGTTACTTAAATTACCCCTAAAGAGCATAATTACCAAATACCCTAGGGTTTAAAATGGTCAAATGCATGAATAATTGATACTTGTATTTTGCATATTATGCTTTTATTGATATTAATTGCATGGGATTGGGGTATTGATGGAGGAAGTACTGAAAGTGGTTCATCCACGTACTGGAGGCTTTGCCTCAACTTACTGATATTTGAGCAGCGTTGCTGCCACTATGGAGTGTAGGGCTGGGTGGGTTGAGATATTCCCCACATGGAGTGTAGGGCTGGTACGGGGACTGTGTAGCGGTTGGTGGGTTGAGTAGTCTCCCCAGATAGGTTTGCATGCATTACTACTACTGTTACTTATGTTACTGAACTGGGCCTAAGGGCCACACTGTTATGTAAAAAGGGCTAAGGCCTTGCTATCAGATTCGAAAAGGGCTTCGTCCACTTGTGTCGTTATCCTAATAGGGCTTAGGCCCAATGGGCTCGAGTTGATTTGGGCTTTGGATGGGTTTTCAGATACACCGAGTTTTCCCAAACTCACCCCTTCCTCTTCCATCCTTGCAGTGAGCCCTAGTTGGTGGACTTGGAGTCAAGGGATTCAGAGTGGCCATGAAGATTGATTGCCGATTTTAAATAAGTTTAGCATTTAATTTGGATTATTTTTATTATGCTCAAAGTTGTAATAAGGCCGCTCTTTTTAATTAGTTTTATTTTGGGGATTATTAAACCTGTTAGCACTAGGGTTCGTTTTATAAAAACTACTTGTTTTAAAAGATCACGATGACGCCATAAAGTAAATGTTTTTTCAAGAAAATAAATATTTTCAAAGAAACGTTTTCAACCTTAATCGGTTTCTTAAAATGAGACATAACCAAACGGTTTTTTCCAAAACATACGAGATGTTAGAGTGTGGCAATGGTGGTGTGCATGTCTAGGATTGAATCAGAAGGAGCTTGGTACTTAAGTAGTCCGACGGACTCACCTCCTCTCCTTCCCGGTTTCCTACCGGTGCATGCCTTCCATTCACTTTAACCTCGCTTAAAAGTGTCTTTTACAACACCTACTAAGTTTTCCAACTAAGTAATACGGAATGTTTTGAACGCCTCGATGTGGCGCATCAGATCCGGTCATAACGTCTAGGCCGGGTTTGGGGTGTTACATACATGAAAAACGTCGTGGATACGATGCAGTTCTGGTGGTAACTCTAGCTGATAAGCCACTGGTCCAACCCGCTTAACAATTCGGTAAGGCCCAATAAACCGTGGGCTCAACTTACCCTTCTTACCAAATCTCAAAATTTTCTTCCAAGGGGAAACCTTCAAGAAAACCATATCCCCAACAGCGAACTCAATCTCTTTGCGCTTCAGATCCGCATACGACTTCTGTCTATCGGATGCCTTCTTTAACCAATCCCTTATCAGCCTAACCTTGCTTTCAGTGTCTGCCACCAATTCCGGTCCAAGCACTCGTCGTTCACCCAACTCTGTCCAACACGTCGGCGTACGACATCTACGCCCATAGAGCGCTTCATATGGTGCCATCTGAATACTTCCTCGATAGCTGTTATTGTAAGCAAACTCCGCCAACGGCAAGTAGTCCTCCCAACTTCCACGAAAATCAATGATATAACCTCTCAACATATCTTCCAGAACCTGAATAACCCTTTCTGACTGTCCATCTATCTGTGGTGAAAAGCGGTGCTAAAATCCAATCGTGTACCCAACGCTTCCTGCAACTTCCGCCAAAACCGAGATGTAAACCTAGGGTCTCGATCAGAAATTATTGACACTGGCACCCCATGCAGTCACACTACCTCCGCCACATATAGCTTGGCCAGCTTTTGCAGTGAGTAGTAGGTACGAACAGGTATGAAATGAGCAGATTTTGTTAACCTATCCACAACCACCCACACCGAATCTTTCTTGGTGGGTGTCAAAGGTAACCCACTCACAAAGTCCATTGTTACTTTTTCCCACTTCCATAGCGGAATTTTCACAGGTTGCAATAATCACGAAGGCAATTGGTGCTCAAATTTTTAACTTTCTTGCACGTCGACATTTCCCAACAAATTTAGTCACCTCTCGTTTTAATTCGGGCCACCAGTACACCTCTCGCAAGTCTCGATATAACTTATTTCCTCCAGGATGCATGGCACAGAGTCCACCATGAGCCTCTTTTAGAATTAACTGCCTCAATTTAGGGTCCTTTGGAATACAAACCCTTCCATGAAAGCACAAAACTCCTTCAGTGTTCAATCCAAAATCCTCGTTCTCACCACTCTTAACTTGCTGGAACCGAAAAGCTAATGAATCGTCCTTCAACTATTTTTCCTTAATCTACTCAGTCCAAGTAGGCCTTACTTACAGTTCTGCCAACAACCTTCCATCGTCGTACAGACTTAATCGTGAGAACAAGGCTCTCAAATCAGTAACAACCCTTCGACTCAACGCATCCACCACCACATTAGTCTTTCCTGGGTGGTACTCTATCGAACAGTCGTAGTCTTTAAGCAACTCCACCCATCTTCGTTGCCTAAGGTTCAACTCCTTCTAAGTCAACAAATACTTTAGGCTCTTATGATCTGTGTATATAATGCACTTTTCCCCATATAAGTAGTGTCTCCAAATTTTTGATGCAAAACTCACCGCTGCTAGCTCCAAATCATGCGTAGCGTAATTCACCTCATGAGCCTTAAGCTACCGCGATGCATAAGCGACCACCTTGCCCTCTTGCATCGATCGCAACCTAACCCCACATGCGACGCATCAGATCTGATAAAGTCCTTCTCAGACACCGATTGAATCAACACTGGCGCTTCGGTCAATACCTTTTTCAACCGATCAAAAGCTTTTTGCTGTTTCTCGGTCTAGGCAAATGGTACTCCTTTCCTTATGAGTTTTGTCAAGGGTGCCGCCATTATCGAGAAACCCTCCACAAACCTTCTATAGTAACCTGCCAACCCTAGGAAACTCCAAATTTTCGATACTGACCTAGGTGGCTTCCATTCCAGAATCGCTTCAATTTTACGAGGATCCACCTTAATCCCCTCGGCAGAGACCACATGCCCTAGGAAGGTTACCTCCCTCAACCAGAATTCACACTTGCTGAATTTCGCCTAGAGCTCCTTTTCCCTTAACACTTGCAGCACAATACGGAGATGCTCATCATGCTTCGCCTCCGTTTCAGAGTATACCAGGATATCATCGATAAAGACGACTACGAACCGATCCAAGTAAGGTTGGAATACTCGATTCATCAGATCCATAAAAGCTGCAGGTGCGTTCATCAGCCCAAACGGCATGACCACAAACTCGTAATGTCCATATCAAGTTCGGAATGCTGTCTTATGAATATCCCCTTCTTTTACCCTTAGCTGATGGTATCCAGAACGAAGATCGATTTTGGAGAATACCGAAACTCCTCTAAGCTGATCAAACAGATCGTCAATTCTTGGTAGTGGATACTTATTCTTAATCGTCAGTTTGTTCAACTGGAAATAATTGATGCACATGCGCATCTTTCCGTCCTTTTTCTTCACAAATAGGACCGGTGCTCCCCAAGGAGACACACTAGGCCTAATGAAGCCTCTATCTAACAACTCTTGAATTTGAGCCTTCAGTTCCACCAACTCTTTCGATGCCATCCAATAGGGTGCAATAGATACTGGAGCTGTTCCAGGCAACAAATCGATTCCAAAATCAACTTTCCGATTTGGAGATAATCTAGAAAGCTCTTCCGGAAAAACATCCCGGAATTCCCTAACAGTTCTGATGGTCTCCACAGTCAGATCCTCAGTTTCAGCTTGGCTTACCAAAGCCAGATATGCCTCGCATCCCTTGCGCATCAGTTTCTTAGCCCTCAATGCCGATACTACATTGGATAAGTAATTCCTCCGTTCTCCAATAATCATTACCTCTTCATCATTGATAGTCCTTAACACCATCCTCTTAGCTGCACAATCCAAAGTTGCCTTATGCTTGGTCAACCAATCCATCCCTAGTATCAAATTGAATTCTTCAAGTGGTAACTCCATCAATTCCCACAGAAAACCCCGCCTTGAATCTCTAGAGGCACCTCCTTGAAGAGTTTCTCTACCTTAACTGAATGACCTAAAGGACTTATCACAGACACCCCACACACAGTCTCCTCGAAGTGCACACCCAGTGCCCCAGAAATGTTATATGTCACATATGAATGGGTTGATCCCACATCAATTAGAGCAGTATAAGGTACACTATATATAAAAAATGTACCAGTTATGACATCAGGTGCATCACCCTCCTCGCGACGACGAGCAGCATACACCAAAGCTGGCTGACGAGCATCCGCGTTACCAATACCCCTGCCAAGTGCCCCACGTCCACGGCCATTACCACGGCGACCTTGTCCATGACCTCTTGGCAGCGACTGTCTATCCCTCACAGGTTGAGCTGGTCGCACAGCCCCTTGTTCGGCCACCTGAGCCTGAGTGGCCCTCCTAGGACAATCCTTAATCCTATGCTCCTTAGACCCACAACGAAGACAAGCCCCAGAACACTTCCAGCACTCTCCTTGATGCATTCTACCGCAATCCCCACAAACTTGCGGTCTACACATGTTCACCAAACCGCTCGAATGGTTCCTCCATCCTAGCTCTCTTAACATTTCGATTTGCAAGACCACCGGTCCAAAGATCCCTCCTAAACTGATTTCGATCCCTATCACGACTCTTCCGTTCAGTTTGCTTCACCTCCTCGGCTATCTTAGCCTTCTCTACCAGTGCAGCGAAATCTCACTCTCTCTGCGGAGCTATGAGCACCCTTAACTCATCTCTGAGACCATCCTCAAAACGAACGCTGCGCTCGTATTCGGTGGAAACGATGCCATTAGCATACCGACTCAATCGTAGAAATTCCACCTCATATTCAGTAATGGTCTTATTTCCCTGAGTCAGATTCAAGAACTCCTTTCTGCGTGCATCCACATAGCTAGCTCCAACATATTTTGCCTTAAAGGTCTGTTTGAACAGCTCCCATGTTACCCTCTCAGCTGGGGTACCCTCTCTCACAGTAATCCACCACTGATACGATTCATCCCGCCGCAACGACACAGCCCCTTTCAACTTCTGTTCTACTAAGTAGTCTAGGTCATCCATTATCCGCTCTGTGGCTTCCAACCAGTACTCAGCCACATTTGGGGCCACTCCAGATACGCCCCTAAAAATCTCAACTCAGTTGGCCAAGTCGTTGAAATGGACCCCTACTCATGGGCCCAATGTTAGCTCAACCACCCTTTCCAAAACCCTCAACATGGCTTGAGACAAGCGTCATCCCTGCGGCCCGATCATACGGCCCATTTTCATTAACCGTGGTGGGCGTGCCTCGCTAGCTGGTATGTGTTTAGATGGCGCAGATCCGACTTGAGTGCTACCTCGGCCTCGACCACGGCCTCTTCCCGAGTAGCCCTTGTACTCATAACGATTTATCGATTCACGAATTTTATGACATTAGTTTACTAGTTTCACTGCTTATTACGAATGTCTTATGAATGATAGAGTTTGAGTTATTTTCGCATAATCACAATTTAGCTACGGTCCCGCTTTTGTAGCCCTAATACTACAATATCAATAGCACTATCTCTAAGGCTCAAGACTATCTACGATGTTATTTCCATCGATTCCATATAAATATTTAAAGCAGAAAAGGAACACTTACAGACTTGGTGCCGGGGATTCAGTGTGCCACTTCCTTATTAGTCCATTTAAATTTTTTTTTTAAAATACCCATGTTTTCGTTTACCGAAAATAAAAAGAATTGATTTGAAAACACTTGTATTTTAAAACTATTGATTTAACCCCATTTAACAATAGAAAAACTTTGAACATCTTGAAAACTTATAGAAAAACTTTTTTTGAAAAGATTTTGGACCGATCCTGATCGAGTTGTTGCAACCAGCTCGATACCACTAAATGTAACACCCCAAACCCGGCCTAGACGTTATGATTGGATCGTCGCCACATCGAGCGTTCAAAACATTCCGTATTACTTAGTTTGGAAAAACTTAGTTGGTGTTGTAAAAGACACTTTTAAAAGTAGGTTAAAGTGAATGGAAGCTGTACACCAGGTAGGAAACCAGGAAAGAGAGGAGGTGAGTCCGTCGGACTGCTTAAGTACCAAGCTCCCTTCGGATCCAATCCTAGACATGTACACTGCCATTGCCACACTCTAACATCTCGTATAATTTTGAGAAACCCGTTTGGTTATGTCCATCTTAAGAAAATGATTAAGGTTGAAAACGTTTGCTTAGCGGAAGTCTTACTTGTATTCGTGTTATTTTGAAATCACTTAATGTTTTTGAAAACGCGTCCTAGAGCTAATCCATCTCGTTAGTTATCATAGTTCAGTTTTATCATAATCGAATTAAATAATAAAGAAACAAACCAAACCACAAAAATAATTAAGCGGCCTTATTACATAAAACCCAAAACCATGAACAAAAATATGGAAAATCTAGTTCACCAGAAGAAAACGTATTTGCAGAAAATGTGTGGCCACTCTGAATCCCGCCTAGCTCCAAGTCCACCAATTAAGGCTCACCTGCAAGGATGGAAGAATAAGGGGTGAGTTTGGGAAAACTCAGTGTATACAGAAACCCATCCAAAGCCCAAATCAGCTCGAGCCCATTGGGCCTAAGCCCTATTTAGATCACAGTATGTAGTGGACCGAAGCCCTCTTCAGAATACAGTAGCAAGGCCTTAGCCCCTTTTTACATAACAGTGTGGCCCATAGGCCCAGTTCAGTAACATAGGTAACAATAGTAGAAATGCATGCAAACCCATCTAGGGAGACTACACAACCCACCAACCGTTACACTGCACCCATACCAGCCCTACACTCCATGTGGGGAATATCTCAACCCACCCACCCTACACTCCACAGGTTGCGTGAACGCACTCAAATATCGATAAGTTGAGGCAAAGCCTCCATCGTGGATGAACCACTTTCACTACTTCCTCCATCAATACCCCAATCCCATGCAATGATATTAACAAAAGCATGTCATGTAAAATACAGTATTAATCAATCATGCAGTTTAGCCAATTTAAACCCTAGGGGTATATCGGTAATTTTGCTCTTTAGGGGTAATTTTCGTAACTTAGCAACTACACAAGCTACTTTTCAAATTTTCAATAGTTTTATGCAGTTTGGTTCCACCATCTAACTAACAGGCTAATTTGCCCATCTCTTACCCATATTGGTCCGTAAGCACATTGGGCCCAGTTTTGGCCCATTGAGGCCCTCTTTTTCCGAAGTACGTTAGGACGTCACACAAACTTACTTACCACCTTGCGGTGCTAGATCTAACATTTACTCTACGTCTTGGGAGCATTCGCATACTCAGAAGCCCATGAAATGCCGAAAATTTTGCCATTTCGGCTTTTGCCGAATTGAACTAAGAAAGGGTGTTCGATACAAACCTGATTCGCGACGACTGCTTCTGAGATCTCTTCCGATGTCCTTTTTGCCAAAATCGATAGCTAGCTCCGAATCCGATTGCTCTAACAACCCACGCCTTCAATCCAACACTTAAGAAGACACCCTTACTCCTTTTTGATCTCCACGCAATCTGATGCAGATTTATCTTTCAAACGACGGTAGAACTCGACTCCCGGAGTTTTGAAGTTTCGGCTATAAGCCCCCAAATCTATGGTTCTTCGACTTTTGGGTGATGAAGGAGATAACAATGTGGAGCTATAACCTTGATGTAGAATTGCCGAAAGGTATCTAGGGTTTAGAAAAGATGATTGTCGTTTATTAGGCACAAAAATATCGACGGATTTGGCTTGGAAGAAATCGGCACAACTAATGTATTTTTTGAGGTTTCGACTTTTGTGGTTTCGGCACAAGTGTTGATGAACAACAGGTTTGATGAACGGTTTTGAAGAAGAAAAATGAAGAAAGAAGAATAGAGAGAATGGTGGTTTCAGCTAAAGAGGAAAAAGAGAGAAAAGAAAAACCTTGTGATGTCAGAGCAGAAGAGAACGGCACCACCCAATACCCTAGGTGCCGAAATATTGACCTCAAACCCCCTGCCGATTTTTCCCTCTTCAATTCCCTAAATTCGCCAACTCTAGCCTCTCTCCCAATCCTTAAATCTCTCCCTTATCCTCCTTAATCCAAGCGTTTGAACCGAGTCAAACTCTCCTCTAGCAGAATCCACCTGGGCTCCAACACTTACCCCTCCAGCACTTAAAAATAAATGCATCTATTTGTCAACACAGGGAATTGATCCCATGCTTTCCCCAATGCTCCACACGCCACCTTTTTAGGAGCCTAGTGGCGTCACCCTTGCCACTTTATTAAGGCTCTTTTTGTGATGCAATTTACCCATAACTCTATACAAGGGCCATCTAGCCAGAACCCCAAACTCCTAAGTCTAAAAATTCAAAAATTCAACCGGGTTTTGGCCCACACATGGGCCTTCTATAAGCCCATTTACCTACTCAAAATATTAATTTCACATCCAAATACAAAATTTTAAAATCTTTACAAATTATTGAAAACCACGAATAAATCCAAAAATCAGGATGTTACATAGACCATTTAAAATGTTAGTGGACAATGATGGAATGAACTAAGTGTTTTATGTAGTTACTTAACAAGGTTAATTTGGTAAATTAATAAATAAGATAAAGCAAAATAAAAAAAAAATTGTATCATCTTCCTAAACATCTTTCTCCATTAAAATTAAGAAATAAAAACCTCCATTTTTCACCTTGAAGGTTCGGCTATGTCCAAGTGTTGCATGTGAGTGATTTTTTTATCCTGTTTTTAATGATTTCTATGCTTTTGAAGTTGTTGTAGCTTAATCTAGCTAGCCCTGGCGTCAATTTGCAAAATAGTTAAAGATTTATGGTTTTACCATGAATATTCTTGCATTATTTTTTATGTTTGATGGAAGATTATGAGTCTTTGTTGTTAAATAAACAAGTTTTCTAAAGGGATTTTTGATGAAAATTGTATTTAAGGACTTATTTATAAAAATGATAAAAGTTCATAGTGAAATTGTGAAATGATGGTTTGTATGAATTGATATAGGTCCTTTGTGAATTCGGCTAGCATGATATGAGGATTAAAATGCTTAAATTTTAATTTATGAGCTTAAGGACTAAATTGTAAAAAAGATAAAATATTAGGGGCAAAATAGTAATTTTACAAAATTATGAAATATGGACTAACTTTAATTATACAAGTATTAAATGGATTTAATTTGCCTATTTATATCAAGACAGACCTCGTATGGATTTAGATCAGGGAAAAGCAAAAGCCTCGGATTGATCGACTACGTTTTTACAATTTGTTTGTCAAGGTAAGTTTGTATCATTAAATATCATTTATGTTATTTTGATGTATATGTTAATGTGTTATTTTCCATATAACTAAATGATGTATATCCAATAATGTCACGACAATTATCTAGCCCATTTGAACCTTAAGAATTCGTAAGATACAAATGACATGTCATTAGGGTTTTCATGTTTCGAGTGCTGGTTTTGAATGTCCTAACGATGGTTGAGGTCCTACATTTGTTGTGGATACTCTATAGCTCGTGTGAGTAGCATCGTGTAGATTACATTCTGACCCAGTGCTCGTGTGAGCAGGCCCATTTCATAGCTTGTGTGAGCAACGATGTAAATGAAAAGGATAGGTTATAGTTATATGTTTAGCACACTTCGTGTGAGCTTTCCTGCTTATCCGATGTTATTCTAAATATTTCAACAGGCATAAAAAGGAATGGAATGGTAAGTGTTCAAATGAACTCTGTCATGAATCTATGAAAAGGTTTGAAATTAAAATGTTCAATGAAAGTATATCTATGTTCATAAAAATGATGAATTCAAAAGTAGTATATTCATGTACACTTAGCTTACCTGATGATAATTCAAGTGACTTATGCGTTAATGCACTAACATGTGTTGTTGATGGTGTTTAGGCTTGTGCCAAGTGTAACACCCCTATCCCGTAACTGTTTCCAGAATAGGTAAGGGGCATTACCGGACTTGTAACTCATGTCAGAACAGTAAAATTTTGGACTTTTTCTTGAAATAAAGATCGTTCGTTTAAATAAGTACTAAGCACAACCAGAGGTAAAATTTAAACTTCACTAAGTAAACATTCAAAAGATGCCATTTTCGCATGGCTTATATACAATAACCAAAAATATTCTTCCGCCACTAGTCTATTCTATACATGCCATAAAATAATTCTAAACATAACAAAGAACAAGCGGTGGATAGTGATAGTGTGACTAGTTCTTGACGATCCCGAGCACTGTAACCGCAATGAGATCTATAAAACAGAGGAAGCAGAGTAAGCGGAGTAAGCATTACAATGCTTAGTAAGTTTTAAGCAGTGTCAACAGATAACAATCAAATTATAACATAGTTGTTCGTATTTTTATTTCACTCTTCCTTCGGCATACCATCCCTTTTCCTAATATGCACATCTCATCATATACAATAGGCGATAAACTTTCACATAAAAGTGAGCTCATGTGACATAGATATATCGTATGATTTCACATAACCTCTCACACTGATCCGATGTCACATAATCATAGGAATAGTCTCATAGATTGCTCTCGTATGCATCACATAACTACCTTATAATTTAGTTCAAATCAAGCTCACATATAAACTTGGAGTACATACCTGTTTAACCTTTTGCATTGAATATATTTATAAGCAATTCTGATTACGAAGTCTTATAGCTTTAACCTCTACTCGGTTTATCGGCGAGACCTTTAGCTCAGACGAAATCTCCACACGAAGTTATCGGGTCATACCCGGACAAAATCTCCATACGTAGTCATTGGGTCTTACTCGGACATACTCTCCACACGTAGTCATCGGGTCTCACCCGGAATATATTTCCAAGTTTCATGTACATTTAATCACATGTTACAACATTCACATCGACTGTCATATTTGTAATTCATTTGCCTCATCAAATATCTAATAATACACACCTTTCACATTTGGTCGTTCGGCCACAATATACGCACATCGCCTACATATTTCACACTAGCCATTCGGCCTTATCACACATATGCATGCTCACATTCATCATATTGGCCATTCGGCCTCATCACATATATGCATGTTCACATTCATCACATAGGCCATTCGGCCTCATCACATATATGCATGTTCACATTCATCACATAGGCCATTCGGCCTTATCACATATATGCATGTTCATATTCACCACATTGGCCATTCGGCCTTATCACACATATGCATGCTCACATTCATCACATTGGCCATTCGGCCTTATCACATATATACACATTCACATTCATCACATAAAATCTTAAATCAAAATATAAATTTTCATGTATTCACATCACAATTATCCAAATATACTTCACATACCACATATACTATCGTGTATACACTTTGTCTTGGCCGAATCTACACCAATCATTTTCCAATGAATAATTCAATTTCACGCCATACTATCATTTCATATTCGAATACTCATAAACTTACAATTTCACAAATTTTAATATCGAAGATCCGTCTTGCACTCATATATCGTTTTATAATATCACGATTTAGAATTCACGTATGGGTTTAATCAATAGCTTATGAGCAACTAAAACAAGTTTTATCCACATTTACAACAAAATCACATATTCACTACGAGCTGTTTTCCTGAGCAATAGTCACTAAATTATTTATAACTGGAGCTACAAAACTCCAAATCACTTGCTGTTAATTTTCCCTGAATATAGACTCGTATATCTTTCATCCATAAAATTTCCAGAATTTTAGGTTTGGCCAAACAGTACCAGATTTTTCTTAAAGTTTCCCCTTTTTTACTGTTTGACTAATCTGACCACTCTTCACTACGAATCAAATTTTTCATTGTACAGAATTCATAATGTGTTCTATTTGATTTCATTTGAAACTAGACTCATTAAGGAGTCTAAGCATATAAATATTATCTTATAACCATATTTTTACAAATTATAATGATTTTCCAAAAATAGAACAGGGGATTTCGGAGTCATTCTGACACTGTCCCACACAACTTTAAATATCTCTTTATAGGAAATTTCTTTGCTTCCACGGTCTCTTTTATAAGAAACTAGACTAACTAAGCTTTGATTAAATATTTTATTCAGCCTATAATTCCACACCAACAATTTATAGTGATTTTCTAAAATCACGTTACTGCTGCTGTCCAAAGCAAATTATTACAATTTGCTCTTAAATTTCCAAGTCCAAACACTTATGAACTTACCATTTGAGTTTAAGACATATCATGGCCACATCATATCTTATTAAATCAACTCATTATGTCCTATTATGATTGAATTTACTCAACGTTTAATCATTTAAAACTTACCTCGGATGTGGTCGAACGATCTCGGCGGCTATTCGATCACTTTTTCCCTTCCCTTATCCAACTTTGGTCCTCTAAGCTCTTGAGCTAATTCAAACAAATTTAACTTATTAAAGTCTCATTATGCTAGCTTATGGCGAATATGACAAGGAGTTTGATAGGTCATATGGCCACCTTTAGCTCAAACACAAAATGGTCATACGCATTTTTAATCACATTGAGCAATTTAATACAATTAATCTAACATTTCCTCATGTGCACCTTTATGACCGAATACATGCAACACCAAGCTATCTATTCATTCATGTGTGCATCTTATTTAAGCATGTATATCCACAATCGAATTCATCATATAAATATCTATGGTTTCACTCAAATAATCTTATTACAACACATGGTGCTCCAACCATTATTTAAATTCAAAGCTCGGCTAGTACACATATATACACTAGCAATCAAACACTAACATTTGCACTTCATCTTAATAGCTAGCTTAGCAAACCTTAATTTAACACATAATTCATACATATCACATTCCAAGCATTCACTCAATTCTATCACTTAAAACACACACATTACTCAATAACTTCATAGTTCAAATTCGGCAACTACACCACTAATATTGAAAATCATATTCGGCCTTAGTACTCCCTTGTTAGCCGATTTTTCTTCATTTAGCAACTAGTGCACATATGTGCTCATTTGCTAGACTCTACTTCACCCAACTACCCTTTATCATCCAATTAACATGAACAACATTTTCTCTTGACATCAAGCATTCTTTAATTCGGCTATTACTAGTATGAACTTTAACCATTCATATTTTTAGGAAGACCAAGTTCTTTCCTCAATACATTCATCATCAAGATTCAAGTAAAGCAATCAAAATTTCTTCCCTTATAACCTTAGTCGAAGGCTCTATTCACCCATCATTAGTGGAAATTTTTGCATGGGCTAAACAAGAACCATGATAATTTACCTAAAACAAGTAATTATTTCACAATTTCAACACAATGTACTAACCTTCCTAAGGATTCAAGTGACCGAATTTTCTTCCTCTCCTTTGCTTCTTCTATTCGGCCAAGTTGAACAACAAAGAAAGAACTTTGTTTTTCTCCTCTTTCACTAGTCACGGCAATGGGGAGTAAGGGGGAGACAACTTTGGTTTCTCCTCCCACTCACCTCATGTTTTATCATTCTTAATTCATTCTTTTATTTTCTAAACTCATAGTGCTAATAAAAGAATTCATATTATCATCAATGACCCATCCATGGCGGCCACTACTCATTAATAATGGATATTTGACATGCAAACCCTTTATTCATATGACATGCATTAATTGATCCTTATAGATTAACTATCACATTTTAAAAGTGTCATACATAAGTCCTATTAACTAAATTCACATGCAATTAACTAAATCGAAGCTTAAAACTTTCTCAGATTCATATTCACATATTTTAGACAATAAATATCATATTCAAATGATTTGGTGACTCGGTTTAGCGGTCCCGAAACCGCTTTCCCCTTTAGGGTCAATTTAGGGGTGTCACAACTCTTCCCCCTTTAGGGATTTTCGTCCTCGAAAATTTCTACCGATGCATAGTTGAGGATAACGTCCTCTTATTGAATTATATTCATATAAACATTAGCTCATCGATAGCAATTGTAATTCATTACTGATTTCGCATCGATCCATAAAATCATTTTCTTATCTTAAAACAAATACATAAACATTTCTACAAGTATGCACATATATCTCATTTTCTTGATTTCATAAGCAATAATCACTTAATTTAATTCACAAATGCATTTCAAACACATATTAAGCACATATTAACATGTATAATTCACATCATCAACCCACATTTTCATTCATGTATAAGTCGTAATCGTCGAAAGTACACATATACTCAAACATCCCAATAAATATCCTTTATAACTCCATCATATCTCACTATTCAACTTAACCTATTTCCAACAGGAAATCAACTTCCACATACCTAAACATTGAATTCATTTAGCACATTCAATCACCGTTAACGATACCCGTATACAATCGATTTGGCATAAAGCCTCATATAGTATACCGGCATGGGATTTATTTTAGCACATAACCCATATATCCAAAATTATCAGCATTCATCAAAAATTCTTACAGACTTTCAAATGTCGAACTTAATCAAAATAATTTCTTGAATATGATTAACAAAACAAATAGGGGTCATTTAGCAATAGCACATATGACTTCATATACCAAGCATTCCATAGACTAAATCCGTAACACATTTATAACATGAATTCATTTCTTAACAACATATCCACCATCTTTTTACGTATTCACTTATTTAGTATACATAACATAATATAATATGAACTCACAAATTTTTACTTTCATTTGATTTTCACATATCTTCCGTACATACCTATATCACTTATTCTGATCTTACTTTATTTATCATCTTAAATATACCCGTTGAATCCTTCGAAATCATTACGGATACTCATTAAGCACATATAGCTCTTACAATGCCATATTCTAGATATGGTCTTACATATTCTCACATATCGAGCTGATGCCATGTCCTAGACATGGTCTTACACACTATCTCAAATCAATGCCTTCATCCCAGACGAGGTCTTACATGAATTCCACTTCACACACTTAGTGCCCACTGAGCGATCTCGCACTCATAGTGCTCAGTTAAAGGAATTCGCATACACACAGTGCCTCTAATCATTCACACACATAGTGCTCTTATTCATTCGTTGTTACACATTGAAATGACTTAACCAAGTCTATAAACATCATGTATGTACACTTTTAAACATATCATCTCATTTAAATTTGAATTCGTATAGTAATGAACGCTTAAACTTTGCTCAAATTACCGGCACGAAGCCTATTAGGCACGAAGGCCTGAATACACGTCACCAACATAATTGCTCTTCGGGACCTAGCCCGGATATAACACCAGCACGAATGCTCTTCGGAACTTAGCACGGACATATCACTAGCACGACTGCTCTTCGGGACTTAGTCCGGATACATCACTAGCACGAATGCTCTTCGGGACTTAGTCCGGATACATCACTAGCACAAATGCTCTTCGGGATTTAGCCCAGATATATCACTAGCACGAATGCTCTTCGGGATTTAGCCCGGATATATCACTAGCACGAATGCTCTTCGGGATTTAGCCCGGATATATCACTAGCACGAATGCTCTTCGGGATTTAGCCCGGACATATCACTCTCAATTCTCATCTACATATACACATATAGCAATACACATTAGTATATCATTTACATTACTTGAGTACAAATACAACATGCTTATCGACCATTCAACTTCCAGTTCCATAGCCACATACAAAAATCACATTTATAGTCATAACACTCTTTCAAAATTGCATCACTTATACCCTTATAATTCAATCTAAATTGAAATTCAAATACGAGTACATGATACGTACCTGATCAACTTAATAATTTAGGCATATCTAAGTGAAGTTGTATCGCAAATTCTCATAGTCAGAAGCTTGCTACAGCTCGATCGGGATCAAGATTCATTACAATACAGCAAACACATTTTAATAGTCAAAAATCATCACACTATCATTTTATCACTTTATGGCATGTATAAATAGACTCACGCGTGCTACGTTAGTCCTAAAATCGACTAAACCGTAGCTCTAATACCAATAAAATGTAACACCCCTATCCAGTAACCGTTGCCAGAATAGGTAAGGGGCATTACTGGACTTGTAACTCATGTCAGAACAGTAAAATTTTGAACTTTTTCTTGAAATAAAGATCGTTCGTTTAAATAAGTACTAAGCACAACCAGAGGTAAAATTTAAACTTCACTAAGTAAACATTCAAAAGATGCCATTTTCGCATGGCTTATATACATTAACCAAAAATATTCTTCCGCCACTAGTCTATTCTATATATGCCATAAAATAATTCTAAACATAACAGTAACAAGCGGTGGATAGTGATAGTGTGACTAGTTGCTAACGATCCCGAGCCCCTTAGCTTCGCAATGAGATCTATAAAACAGAGGAAACAGAGTAAGCGGAATAAGCATTACAATGCTTAGTAAGTTTTAAGCGAAGTCAACAGATAACAATCAAATTATAACATAGTTGTTCGTATTTTTATTTCACTCTTCCTTCGGGCATACCATCCCTTTTCCGAATATGCACATCTCATCATATACAATAGGCGATAAACTTTCACATAAAAGTGAGCTCATGTGACATAGATATATCGTATGATTTCACATAACCTCTCACACCGATCCGATGTCACATAATCATAGGAATAGTCTCATAGATTGCTCTCGTATGCATCACATAACTACCTTATGATTTAGTTCAAATCAAGCTCACATATAAACTTGGAGTACATACCTGTTTAACCTTTCGCATTGAATATATTTATAAGCAATTCTTATTACGAAGTCTTATAGCTTTAACCTCTACTCGGATTATCGGCGAGACCTTTAGCTCGGACGAAATCTCCACACGAAGTTATCGAGTCTTACCCAGACAAAATCTCCACACGTAGTCATCGGGTCTTACCCGGACATACTCTCGACACGTAGTCATCGGGTCTCACCCGGAATATATTTCCAAGTTTCATGTACATTTAATCGCATGTTACAACATTCACATCGACTGTCATATTTGTAATTCATTTGCCTCATCAAATATCTAATAATACACACCTTTCACATTTGGTCATTCGACCACAATATACACACATCGCCTACATATTTCACACTAGCCATTCGGCTTTACCTGTGACGCCCCCACACCCGAGACCGTCGCCGGAGTCAAGTATGAGGTGTTACTAAGCTTAATTTAACATTTTTAGAACTTTGGATTATTTGTTTCTACATTCACAGCTTTTAAGCTACTTGCGTCATAGTCACAAGAAAAATCATATCTCGTGTTACGAAACTCAAAATTAAGATCCATAAATTTTCCATAAATCTAGACTCATATACCTATCTACTAATTTTTTTCTAGAATTTTTGGTTGGGCCAATTAGTATAGTTTATTAGTTAAATTTACCCCTGTTTCAGGACTCGACTGGTCTGACCTCTGTTTACTACGAACCACATTTCTCTCTAAAAAAAACTTCATATGACTATGAGGTTTGTTTCTAATAAAACTAGACTCAGTAAGGATTCTGAGGATATAAAATACACCACCTAATTATATCTTTACAATTTATGGTGAATTTCTAAAGTAGGAACAGGGGATTAAGAAACTGCTATGACTCTATTTCACTAAAATTCAAATATCTTCTAACATATAATTCCTTTACTTGTTTCATTTGTTTCATGTGAAACTAGACATAATAAGCTTCAATTTGATATGTAGTTCACCACCGAATGCAATTTCTATGATTTTTAGTAAATTTTCAAACTCGCGTTAGTGTTGCTGCGGTATTCTGTTTATGGTAAATTTCATCCTTTTTATGAGTTTTTATGCACTAAGTATCTTAATAGTTTTCCTTAACATCAAACATAATCTCAACTAACCATTTTCATAATTTATCATTATCAAGCATTTTCTCAACCATTTCACAACCATACCATAAGATCATTTACACAAAATGGGTATATTGCTATACATGCCATACTTAAATTTACAAGCCATTTACCAAAAGTCTTCTGGATAGTGTGACTGAGCCTTCGACCTATCTCAACTCCTGAGCTGGCTTGTCCAAAACTACAATGAGTAAGAAGGAGGGAGTAAGCATAAATGCTTAGTAAGTTCATATGCAAATAATAAGTAACATAACAAACAGTTATACCAATCAACATTATTATACATCACCAAAACACATATCACATCTCTGATCATTTTTCATCATCTTATTTCCTTATCGTGGTTGTATCAATACTCAACCCGAGGGTTAAATACATACCGTCCAAAATATCCATTTCACATCACTCACCAATACTTCTCTTTACATCTCGAATATTCCTCCATTGAGTAGAACTTTACCGTTGAACACATCGAATATAATTCGGATACATGGATAACTTGCACATAAGTGCCATATATGCAATCAAGCAATCATGTAACCCGCCCATAGCGAACTCGGACTCAACTCAACGAGCTCGAGGCGTTCGCATCCATAAGTGAACTCGGACTCAACTCAACGAGTTCGGATGCCTAGTTACATCTCTCGAACTCGGACTCAACTCAACGAGTTCGGACATTCGCATCCATAAGTGAACTCGGACTCAACTCAACGAGTTCGGATGCTCAACCATCCTAGTGACATGTCACTTGTATCCTAATCTATTCCTAAGGTTCAAACGGGCTTTTCCTCGAACACTTATTCTTGCCGTCTTCCGTAGAATGCCAAATCAATACTCAGAACAATTATATTTAACAAGTAGTTCACATAATTTACATATTATTTGAAATTAACCACAAAGCATACATTTCATAATAAAATTCAGCATAACATATAATTAACATCAATAACTTAAAATAACCATTATGCTACATTATTTACACATGAACTTACCTTGGTACCAAAATACAAAGATTTTGCAATTTAGTCCACAATCTTTTCTTTTCCTCGATTGAGGTCGATTCAGCGTCTTTCTTGATCTAAAATAACACATTTAGCTTATTTAATACTCACATTATCAAATTAATCCTTAACTCAAATTTTGGCAAAATTACAATTTTACCCTAAACTTTTGCATATTTACATTTTTGCCCCTAGGCTCTGGATTAAACTTTATTCCTTATTCTTATGTTTTACAACATGCTGATCACTTTTCTATTCTATGGCAACATCAAATTCTCACTCTAACATGTACTTGTGACTATTAGGTATTTTTACCGATTAAGCCCTTTTACTCGTTTTTGCTTAAAATCGAGTAGTACAAGTTGTCTAACATAATTTAAAACTTCATATTCTATCATAAAACATCAAAATACACAAATTTCACCTATGGGTATTTTTTCCAAATATAAACCCGAGGTTAAATTATTGCTAACATAAGCTTTATCGAGTTAACGGGATCTCAAAAACGTAAAAATCATTAAAAATGGGGCTTGGAATCACTTACTATGGAGCTTGGAAGCTTGAAACAAACCCTAGCTATGGAGAACCCTTGAAATTTCGGCCTAATGAAGAAGATGGACAAAAATTGGCTTTTAATTTTGTTTTTAATTCATTTTAATAACTAAATGACCAAAATACCCTTACTACTAAACTTTCCAAAAATTCCTTCCATGTCCTAATTTTGTCCATGAACTTAAAATTGGTCAAATTGCTATTTAAGACCTCCTCATTAATATTCCAAAACAATTTCATACTAAAAACTTCTAGAATGCAAGTTTTGCAACTTATTCGATTTAGTCCCTACTTTCAATTTAAGCACTTTAGGCATAGAATTTCATCACGAAATTTTCACACAATCATGCAATCATATCATAAACATCAAAATCATTGTAAAATAATTATTTCTATCTCAGATTTGTGATCACGAAACCACTATTCCGATTAAGCCTTAATTCAGGATATTACATTACCACATATATGCATGTTCATATTCACCACATTGGCCATTCGGCCTTATCACACATATGCATGCTCACATTCATCACATTGGCCATTCGGCCTCATCACATATATGCATGCTCACATTCATCACATAGGCCATTCGGCCTCATCACATATATGCATGTTCACATTCATCACATAGGCCATTCGGCCTTATCACATATATGCATGTTCATATTCACCACATTGGCCATTCGGCCTTATCACACATATGCATGCTCACATTCATCACATTGGTCATTCGGCGTTATCACATATATACACATTCACATTCATCACATAAAATCCTAAATCAAAATATAAATTTTCATGTATTCACATCACAATTATCCAAATATACTTCACATACCACATATACTATCGTGTATACACTTTGTCTTGGCTGAATCTACACCAATCATTTTCCAATTAATAATTCAATTTCACGCCATACTATCATTTCATATTCGAATACTCATAAACTTACAATTTCACAAATTTTAATATCGAAGATCCGTCTAGCACTCATATATCGTTTTACAATATCACGATTTAGAATTCACGTATGGGTTTAATCAATAGCTTATGAGCAACTAAAACAAGTTTTATCCATATTTACAACAAAATCACATATTCACTACGAGCTGTTTTCCTAAGCAATAGTCACTAAATTATTTATAACTGGAGCTAAAAAACTCCAAATCACTTGCTGTTAATTTTCCCTGAATATAGACTCGTATATCTTCCATCCATAAAATTTCTAGAATTTTAGGTTTGGCCAATCAGTACCAGATTTTTCTTAATGTTTCCCCTGTTTCACTATTTGACTAATCTGACCACTCTTCACTATGAATCAAATTTTTCATTGTACAGAATTCATAATGTGTTCTATTTGATTTAATACTCATTAAGGAGTCTAAGCATATAAATATTATATTATAAGCATTTTGTACAAATTATAATGATTTTCCAAAAAGCGAGCAGGGATTTGAGTCATTCGACCTTTGTCTCACACAACTTTAAATATCTCTTTATTGGAAATTTCTTTGCTTCCACGGTCTCTTTTATAAGAAACTAGACTAACTAAGCTTTGATTACATATTTTATTCAGCCTATAATTCCACACCAACAATTTATAGTGATTTTCTAAAATCACATAATCATTCTTGTCCAAAGCAAATTATTACAATTTGCTCTTAAATTTCAAGTCCAAACACTTATGAACTTACCATTTGAGTTTAAGACATATCATGGCCACATCATATCTTATTAAATTAACTCATTATGTCCTATTATGATTGAATTTACTCAACATTTAATCACTTAAAACTTACCTCGGATGTGGACGAACGATCTCGGCGGCTATTCGATCACTTTTTCCCTTCCCTTATCCAACTTTGGTCCTCTAAGCTCTTGAGCTAATTTAAACAAATTTAACTTATTAAAGTCTCATTATGCTAGCTTATGGCCGAATATGACAAGGAGTTTGATAGGTCATATGGCCACCTTTAGCTCAAACACAAAATGGTCATACGCATTTTTAATCACATTGAGCAATTTAATACAATTAATCTAACACTTCCACCTGTGCACCTTTATGACCGAATACATGCAACGCCAAGCTATCTATTCATTCATGTGTGCATCTTATTTAAGCATGTATATCCACAATCGAATTCATCATATAAATATCTATGATTTCACTCAAATAATCTTATTACAACACATGGTGCTCCAACCATTATTTAAATTCAAAGCTCGGCTAGTACACATATATACACTAGCAATCAAATACTAACATTTGCACTTCATCTTAATAGCTAGCTTAGCAAACCTTAATTTAACACATAATTCATACATATCACATTCCAAGCATTCACTCAATTCTATCACTTAAAACACACACATTACTCAATAACTTCATAGTTCAAATTCGGCAACTACACCACTAATATTGAAAATCATATTAGGCCTTAGTACTCCCTTGTTAGCCGATTTTTCTTCATTTAGCAACTAGTGCACATATGTGCTCATTTGCTAGACTCTACTTCACCCAACTACCCTTTCTCATCCAATTAACATGAACAGCATTTTCTCATGACATCAAGCATTCTTTAATTCAGCTATTACTAGTATGAACTTTAACCATTCATATTTTTAGGAAGACCAAGTTCTTTCCTCAATACATTCATCATCAAGATTCAAGTAAAGCAATCAAAATTTCTTCCTTATAACCTTAGTCAAGGCTCTATTCACCATCATTAGTGGAAATTTTTGCATGGGCTAAGCAAGAACCATGATAATTTACCTAAAACAAGTAATTATTTCACAATTTCAACACAATGTACTAACCATCCTAAGGATTCAAGTGACTGAATTTTCTTTACTCCTTTGCTTCTTCTATTCGGCCAAGTTGAACAACAAAGAAAGAACTTTGTTTTTCTCCTCTTTCACTAGTCACGGCAATGGGGAGTAAGGGGGAGACAACTTTGGTTTCTCCTCCCACTCACCTCATGTTTTATCATTCTTAATTCATTCTTTTATTTTCTAAACTCATAGTGCTAATAAAAGAATTCATATTATCATCAATGACCCATCCATGGCCGGCCACTACTCATTAATAATGGATATTTAACATGCAAACCCTTTATTCATATGACATGCATTAATTGATCCTTATAGATTAACTATCACATTTTAAAAGTGTCATACATAAGTCCTATTAACTAAATTCACATGCAATTAACTAAATCGAAGCTTAAAACTTTCACACATTCATATTCACATATTTTAGACAATAAATATCATATTCAAATAATTTGGTGACTCGGTTTAGCGGTCCCGAAACCACTTTCCGACTAGGGTCAATTTAGGGGTGTCACACCAAGCTCATGGTTGGATTATATTATGCTTAATCTTAATGTTATGCATTGAAAAGGTAAGTTATGTTCATGTTTTTATGAACTTACTAAGCATTATGTGCTTACATAGTTTTCTTTCCTATGTTTTATAGATAATCGGAAACTTGATTAGTTTGGAAGCTTGTCGGAGATCTATCACACTGTCTAGCGATTATATCTGTAGTTTTTGATGTTTTGGCCAAGGTTATAATGGCATGTATAGCTGGACTTGTGTTTGATGTTTAGTTGAATGCTTAGATGTTGAATTTGGTATGTATATGTTACTTTGGCATCATGTGTTGTTGATTGGTTTATGAAATCTTGGTAATTATGATGCCTATTTAGCATGTGTTAATGTAGCAATGGTTTGATGCGTTCCAATGACCAATGTGGTATGTGATGGATTAGTTCAATGTGGTCAAGATAGGGTATATTTTGAAATGCTATTGGACATGATGTGTCTGGTTGAATTGTGGTAATATTTATATGTTTAGAAGGATTTTAATGAATGCATTTGAGGTGCCTTCTTTGGCATATTGGTTGGATGGATTTTGGTTTATTGAATTAGTCATTTCATACATGTTTTGGTAAGGTTTTGAAACTTTGAGGTTGTGCACAAAATGCTTTTAGGTACATGTTTGAGTTGATTATGGAAATAGCTTGATTTTGGCCAATTTCATGTCCACATGGCTGATTGACTGTTTAACATCACAGCAACAATGTGCAATCGTACATTGTTGATGCAAGTATAGTAGATAGATGTGAATCTATTGGATATTGATCCCACAGGGATGGGTGTCTGTTGTCTATTAATGTCAGTGCAATAATTAGATATAAACATGATAAATTGTGGGGATAGTTGACAATGCAATAACTTGAAAACAATAAAATAAAATATGATAATGATAAACTAGGATCTCCAACATGAATCTTCAATAGAATACAGGTGCTCACAAGGTATAATAGGATAGGTGATTGTCGAGGCAATAAAAGTCAATGTATTCTTACCAAGTGTCACTCTTCTATTTAATCTGAGACTTAAACATGCACATTAACCCCACCTTTCGATGATGGCAACATGGCACTATTAAGAACAAGTGGACTAAATTCTTCTAATCCTCACTCAACTTCCATTGTAATGCCTGTTGGCTCGAACTGTCATTGCACTTTCCAGTGTCAGTGACTACAATAACACTTCCCTGTTAAGAAACATTCAAACCCCAAGATTAAACAATAAAAGCACGATTGAATAAGATAACATTTAACCAAGAATTCATGTGTACTTCCATACAAACAGAAAACAGAGAGTAATCATCAGTGTTTAGAAAGAAATAAGAAAGAATTGAGTGGAGAATACTATTCCTAAACAACTCGACTGAATCTTTCTATTCCCTCTTGTCTCGCACTTAAGTCTCCTCGTCAGAAGATAGTCTGCATCTAGTTTTCACGTTGGCTCACCCGTAAGAGGCTTAAGCTACCATGGCCGTAAGCTTCAAGGTCGACTGATGAAGATGATGATCGAGAGAAAAAAAAGCCTCCCTTTTTGATAAACCGTAAATTATACATATTTTTACCCCATGTTTAATGCATTTTATGGATGATTTCTCATTAGAATTGGTGAATTCAATGCTCCTAATGCTTTAATTTCATGTTTTATACTTAGGAGAGCATAGGAGAGCGAAAGGAACGAGAAACGGGCCAAAAACAGAGAAAATGGGCCAAAGTACAAAATCAACACGGCCTGGACCTCCTCACACGGGCAGACCACACAGCCATGTCAATCTGGTAGAATTAAACCATGATTCACACGGGTATAGCACATGCCCATGCCATTCTAACAGGATCGAACACGGCCTGAAGTAATCGCACACAGGCGTGTCACACGGGTGTGTCTTTGCTGAGCAAAAATTAAGTCTAATTCGGAAAAGGCCACTTTTGAGGGCTTCTAGGCACTCCAAAGCCTATAAATACACCCTAGAGGAGGAAGAAAAGGAGACGGAGAATAAGGGGTAAGGAATTACTCCAAGGAAGCCGATTGATCCATCTCAGAAGCCAGATTCATCATCAAGGCTGAAGATCTCTGCTTAATTTTCGTTCAGGAGTTTTGGATTTTCTTTATGTTTCGTATTCGTTATTCTTCTAAGATGTTTTATTATTTAGTTATGAACTAAAACCCCTAAATACCTAAGGGGAATGAAACCTAAGACGAGTATTGTTATTATTTTCTGAATCGTATGATAAAAATTTATCTTGTTCTTAATTATGTGTTCTTAATTCTTCTTTTGATATCCCAGGACACTGATTCAAGACATGCTCTTATTCAGAGGAGAAATAAACCCTGTCTAAGAGTACTTTTGTCATAATTAAGTGGAGTTGATTGCGCACCTAGAAATAGGGTGACAAGATTTTGTCGGATTAGGGTGAAACCTAATAAGGGGATCCATAGATTGAGTTAATGCAACCCTAGAGTGTTAATTAGAGAAAAGTCTCGGTTATAAAAGTCTCGGTTGTTCAATCTAGGGATTAGACATTATTAGTCTTGAATAGGGATAATAACATAACTTAAGGATCTCTACGGAACAAGTTGAATGAATAAATCATCTGATTCGGAGCCAGAATAACAAGTAAAGTCTAGGTGGATTTTTCCTTAGGTATTGTCTTAAGTCAATCGATTTTTCCAAAAAGCAATTCCCCAATTCTTTTCTCTATGCGTTCTTAGTTTAGATAATTATTTAATTAAAACAAAACCCCATTATTCTTAGGCTAGATAATAAAAAGACAGTCATTACTAGTACTTTTAGTTCCTTTGGGTTCGACAATCCGGTCTTTCTAAAACTATACTACTGTTCGATAGGTACACTTGCCTAAATCACGATAATAGTTAGTTTCAAGAACGATTAATTATAAATTTTTAAAACCTATCATGAAACCTCGCGATCAAGTTTTTGGCGCCGCTAACGGGGAACTAAAATATTAGGAACACTAAATTTTTATTACTTTAGCCATTTATTTTTCTTGCAATTTAATTTAATTTAATTTAATTTAATTATTATTATTACTAATTAATTTACTTTTTCTTTCTCTTGACAGGTTTTTATAGTTTATGACTAGAGGAAACCAGTCGGGACCATTACTTTTTGACGAAGAAATCAATCACACAGTTCGTAAAAACCAAAAAGAAATAAGGCGAAGCTTAAGATACACAGAGAACGAGCAAGAAGACGATACTTAACCCCCAACCGAAGAGATGGCTGAAAACCAAGGCAATCAGCTACTTCCTGCAATTGCGACTAATCAAAATCCTACTCCACGTACTATGTATGTAACATCCTGATTTTTGAGTTTTTCGCGATTCCTGATATTTTAAGTAATTTTCTAAAATTTGGTATGTGATTGTGGAATTCATAATTTGGGTGTGTAAATGGGCTTATGGAAGGCTTATGAGTTAGCCAAAACCCGGTTGAATTTTTTAAATTTTGGACTTAGGAGTTAGGGGTTCTGGCTAGGTGCCCTTATATTAAGTTGTGGCTAAAGTGTATCACAAAAAGAGCTTTGGTAGAGTGGCAAGGGTAACGCCACTAAGCTCCTAAAAAGGTGGCGTGTGGAGCATAAGGGAAGACCTGGGATCGATTCCCTATGTTGGCAAATAAGAGTATTTATTTTTATATGCAGGAAGGGTAAGTGTTGGAACCTAAGTGGATTCTGTAAGAGGAGAGTTGGATCAAGTCAAACGCATGGATTATGGAGGGATAAGGGGAGAGATTTTATGGATTTGAGAGAAGGATAGAGCTTAGCCGTTTGGAAGGGGTTAGAGAGGGGAATTCGGCAGAAGGGTATTAGGTTATTAATTTCGGCATTAGGGTCCTAACTGTGCCATTTTCTCCTTTGTTTTAGTTTTATCTTCTTTTTTTTCTTCTTCCCTAGCCGAATCTACCATCCTTCCTCTCATCTTTTCTCCCTTTTCTTTAACTAAATCCAGCCTATTACTTTCCTCTACTCATTTATTATTTCTTTCTTTAATCTCTACTTCTGTCGAAATACCGCAAAAAAGCCGAAATCAGTGAAGATAGGTGGGTGCCGATTCTTTGTGACCAGCAACCTTTTCTTTCCTTTTCAATAGTTGGCATTCAATTCCTTTACCTTTTAGGCATCCGGATTCAAGAGGAGGAAGACTGTGGTAAGTGTTCAAACTCTAAACAATTCCTAGTGTAACTATGGCCAAAAGCCGAAACCCCTCTAGTTTAGGGAGGTGGCTGAATGTGGGTGTAGGCCTTATGGGGTCTTCTTTTAATATTTTTGGTTTATTTATTGAAGGAGCAGCAAGGTGTAGTGTCGACTTGGAGTAGCTTGGATCACCGGAGTGGCTAGACCTAGTCATCAATCGCGACAAAGGTAAGATTCCTAAGGCCATTATGGATGGTGGCCGAATGTGTAAGTATTAGTATTAGATGATTTGAGGTTTGGTTCAATTAATGGGAAGCTGATTATTAACGATGGATTATAGGAGAAATCGTGTAGGAGATCTCGTCGAGGAATATCGCCAAACAGGTGTGTAACGAACCCTTTTCATAGCTTAAAGCGATAAATGCCGAAAAGCCGAAATGCCGAAATTCTGGCATTTCGAGGACTTGTGAGCAAGCGAATGCTCACTAGTTAGTTAGAATCGATGAGATGATGATTGGGAATAATGGAAATGGTAAGGGCATGTTTTTGGCGTTCACGGTAAGTTGGGCCTCGAGAGGCTGAATTAGGGCCCAATAGGCTTTCGGGCCCATTTGGGTAAATTTGGTAGGAAATGGAAATCGTTAAATTGCATGTTAAACTCATTATCTTGTTATAGATATAGGCTAAATGGGCCTAGATGACAGAATCGGCTAAGTAGGGCCCATTAGGAGTTTTTGGCCCAATAACTCGTTTTCGCTAAAAATGGGCCAGAATCACTGTTTGCACCCATGGATTGTTTGTAACCGTTAATGAACATGGAAACCCTAATTTTTGGTAAAATTAAAAGATTACCCTTATAATATGAAAATGACCGTTTTGCCCCTAGGTAAAAATGACCATTATACCCCTAGGGTTTATGTATGATTTTAATACATGGGATTTTGATAAACATGGTATGTATGATATACACATGACATGTATGATATGCACATGATATGTATGATATGCACATGATGTAATCATAAATGCATTGGGTTGGGTTTTATATGAATGGAGGAAGTGAAAAAGGGCTTATGCCCCGCTTATTAAAGGGCTTATGCCCTGATTATCAAAAGGGCTTATGCCCTGCTTATCAAAAGGGCTTATGCCCTGATTATTAAAGGGCTTATGCCCCGCTTATTAAAAGGGCTTTTGCCCTGCTTATTAAAAGAGGCTAGGCCTCTAGATATATGATAAAGCAACTATGCCGCCAAAGGAGAGTTATGGCGGGGTGGGTCGAGTTAATCCCACATGGTGTCTGGTTGGTATGGGTGGAGAGTAACTAAGGTGGGTTGAGTAGTCTCCCAAATGGGTTGCATTCTTTCATTGACATTACATGTGTTATAAAATGGGCCTTTGGGCCACAACGCTTCTGATAAAAGGCTTCGCCCAAGAATATGAAATATGGAAAAGCTTGCCCAAAGTTATGAAATATGAAATATGAAAAGGGCTATGGCCCAAGACATGTTGAGATTGGATGTGGGCTTAGGCCCAACAGTCATTATTGTTTTGGGCTCGAAGGGGCTTGTTGCACATGAGTTTCCAAACTCACCCCTTTCCCTAACCTTGCGTGAGCCTTGATGTGGGACTTGGGCGGAGGGGATTCAGAGTGGCCACGATGATTGTCTTTGGACTTTTAAATAAGCGTTGGTTTTTTTTAAATTTCCTTTAAAATTATTTATTTTTGGGTTGTAATAAGGCCATTCTAACTTTCCTTTTATTTCTTTTCGAGATTATTTTAATTTTAATAACTTTAAAATTGGTTGATAATTATTCAAATGGGCTAGACTTAGGACGTATTTTCAAAACGATAATTGTTTTTAAAATATCTCAACGCCACGATTAATTGATTTATCAAAGACGTCCACTTAAACAAATTTAAACTCAGTATAACAAAGTGTGGCTATGGTTGTGGGCATGTCTAGGATTGGATCAAATCAAAGAGCTTGGTACTTAAGCAGCCTTCATGGCTCACCTCCTCTGCCTCGGATACCTACCTGGTGCCTAGCTTCCATACACTTTGTTAACTCAGCAAAATATATGGCTTTTAAAACACTAAAACGAAACACGGATTTTTAACTCCAATATGGCACATCAGATTTGGCCATAACGTCTGGGCCGGGTTTGGGGTGTTACAATGTATGACTATGCTAAACCTTCTTTAACAGGAACTAAGTCAAGTATAGTTAGACTTGCTATTGTTGCGAATAATTTTGAACTGAAACCTAACACAATTCAGATGATACAGCAGTTTGTTTAGTTTGATGGTTTGCAGGATGAGGATCCCAACACTCACTTGGCGAATTTTCTGGAGTTTTGCGACACTTTCAAAATTAATGGCATTTCTGATGATGCCATTCGCCTTCGATTATTCCCTTTTTCACTGAGAAACAAAGCTAAACAATGGTTGAACTTATTACCACGAGGGTCTATCACTACTTGGGAACAAATGACCGAAAAATTTTTTCTAAAATATTTTCCGCCGGCTAAAACAGCTAAGTTACGTAATGATATCTCTTCTTTTGTGCAGATGGACTTAGAAACATTTTACGATGCATGGGAGAGATACAAGGATCTATTGCGAAGGTGCCCTCACCATGGGTTACCACTATGGCTGCAAGTTCAAACGTTCTACAATGGTGTGAATCCCTCGACAAGACAGATGATTGACGCAGCTACTAGAGGAACCATCAACAACAAAACACCTGAAGAGGCTTATGAATTCATTGAAGAAATGTCACTGAATAACTATCAGTGGCAAGTCATGAGGACTAAGACAACAAAAACAGTAGGCGTTTATAACATCGACTCAGTTACTATGTTGACAAATCAGGTAGAACTTCTCAATAAAAAGATTGATGGTTTACTTGGTTCTATACAGGTACATCCAGTAATGAGGAGTGACTCAAGTGGAGGAGGTGTCCATATAGAATATCAATCCTTTAATCCTACAACCGAAGAGGAACAAGTCAACTATATGGGTAACAATAAGTTTAGATCTCAAAATAACCCATACAGTAATACTTATAATGTAGGTTAGAGGAACCACCCAAATTTCTCCTGGGTGGCCAAGGGAATCAAAAGCTACAAAATCCTCAGGGTTTTCAACAGCCATCTTATCAACAAGAGAAGAAACTGGACCTTGAGGAGATGCTCTCTAAGTTCATCTCAGTGTCAGAAACCCGTTTCCAAAATATCGAGACTGCACTTAAGAATCAACAAGCATTGATCCAAGGGCTCAAAACTCAGATAAGCCAGCTATCCAAACTGATCTTCGAAAGACCACTAGGAAATTTACTTAGTAACACCAAATCAGGAGAGCATGTTAAAGTAGTTACACTAAGGAGTGGGAAAGTGTTAGCGGAATCTGAAAAGAAGTTAGCAAAAGAAGCCATGGAAAGCGAAAGAAGGGAAGAAAAACCCGAAAATAGTGACAAACCAGTGCTGGAGGAATATAAATTACCAGTTCCATATCCAGCAAAATTAAAAAGGATCACATTGATGCACAATTCGGTAAGTTTCTTAAACTTTTTAAGCAATTACATATCAACTTACCTTTTGTTGAAGCCATCTTGCAGATGCCTACCTACGCAAAATTTTTGAAGGAGTTTCTAATAAATAAAAGGAAGTTCGAGGACCTATCTACTGTAGAACTCAACGAGGAGTGCTCAGCCATACTCCAAAACAAGCTGCCAACCAAATTGAAAGATCCAGGAAGTTTTACTATCCCTTGGTTAATTGGTAGTCTGAATGTTGAAAAAGCACTTGCTGATTTAGGCGCTAGCATTAATTTGATACCATATAAAATGTTCAAATAACTTGGTCTTGGGGAGCCTAAACCTACTAGGATGAGTATTCATTTAGCCGATAGATCTGTTAAATATCCTAGGGGTATTATAGAAGACGTACTCTTAAAAGTAGATAAATTTATATTCCCTATTGATTTTGTTGTGCTTAACATGATGAAGATGTGGAAGTACCCTTAATTTTAGGGCGTCCATTCATAGCCACTGCTAGAGCTATAATCGACGTGGGAGACGGTAAACTAGTACTTAAAGTAGGTGACGAGGAGATTATCTTTAAAATTTACAATGCCATGAGTTTCTCTAGGGAATAGGATGATTCTTGTTATTTCATTGACTCTATTGATCATATTACTCAAGACTCTTTTCAGGAAATTGTACAAGAGGAAACGACGGAACCATATCCAGCTCAAGGAAAGGAGACAAGTGCAGAACGTAATGACCATTCATCAAGACAAGTAGAATATGAGGACATTAAGATAAATGATGAACTTAAGCAAAAACCCTCTATTGAGGGGCCTCCCAAACTGGAACTTAAACAATTACCAAACCACTTAGAATACGTACTCCTTGGAAATAATTCTACATTACCAGTTATTATTGCTTCTAATTTGAAACCTAAGGAGAAAGAGGAATTAATCCAAGTATTAAAAGAACATAAAAAGGCCATAGCTTGGAAAAATTCTGACATTAAAGGAATCAGCCCATCTTTTTGCACCTACAAAATTTTGATGGAAGATGAATATAAACCGTGTGTGCAAGCTCAAAGATGTCTGAACCCCAACATGAAGGAAGTTGTAAAAGCCGAGGTAATTAAACTTCTAGATGCTGGAATTATTTATCCTATTTCTGACAGTTCTTGGGTAAGTCCAGTGCAGGTTGTCCCCAAGAAAGGAGGCATGATGGTTGTGACCAACGAGAAGAATGAATTAATCCCAACAAGAATAGTCACAGGGTGGAGAGTTTGCATAGACTACCGGAAACTGAATGATGCCACAAGAAAAGATCACTTCCCTTTGCTATTCATTGACCAAATGTTGGAAAGATTATCCGGACACATGTATTACTACTTTCTAGACGGACTCTCTGCTTATCGTAAAATGCCTTTTGGATTATGTAATGCTCCTGCCACTTTTTAGCGCTGTATGACGGCCATGTTCGACAAACTCGTGGAAGATATCATGGACTTATTCATGGATGATTTTTTGGTATTCAGTAACTCTTTCCATCTCTGCCTTAAAATTTTAAAACGAGTTTTAATAAGATGTGACGAAACAAACCTTGTGCTTAGCTAGGAGAAATGTCACTTCATGGTTCAAGAAGGTATTGTATTAGGGCATAAAATTTCTAGTAAAGGGATTGAGGTGGATAAATCTAAAATATAAACAATCGAAAAATTACCACCCCCTAGTTCTGTTAAGACTATTAGAAGCTTTTTAGGACATGCTTGTTTTTAGAGAAGATTTATTAAGGATTTTTCTAAAATAGCTAAGCCTTTGACTAAATTGCTAGAAAAAGATATACCTTTTAACTTCGATTAGGAATGTTTAGAAGCATTTAATACTTTAAAGGATAAATTAATTAATTCTCCAATCATAATTACACCTGATTGGAACTTGCCATTTGAACTAATGTGTGATGCGAGTGACTTTGCAATAGGTGCAGTATTGGCACAGCAAAGAGACAAGCATTTTCAACCTATCTATTTCGCCAGCAAAACCTTAACGGTTGCACAAGAAAACTATACTACTACGGAAAAAGAGTTTCTAGCTGTGGTTTTTGCATTTGATAAATTTCGATCATATCTCATATTGTCTAAAGTTATTGTTTACACTGACCATTCTGCCCTTCGCTACCTTTTAACTAAAACCGATGCAAAACCTCGACTCATTCGATGAATTCTCCTATTGCAGGAATTCGACTTGGAGATTCAGGATAAGAAAGGAGCTGAAAATCTCGCAGCTGATCATCTGTCCAAGCTCGAGAAATCCAATACTAGAGAACTAGATGACATTGAAATAAATGATTTGTTCCCTGAAGAACAAATTTTCGCTATATCTAACTTCGAGGTACCTTGGTTTGCAGACATCGCGAATTTTTAAGCAACTAACATTATCCCAAAAGGGTTAACACACCAGAAAAAGAAGCGATTCTTTAATGATGTGAAAAACTACTTTTGGGACAACCCATTTATGTTTCGCAGATGTGCAGATCAAGTCATCAGAAGATGTGTTACAGGATCAGAAACATAAAAATTATTGGAACATTGCCACTCAGGGCCATCCAAAGGACACTATAGTGGAACTAAGACAGCACATAAAATACTTGAATCAGGTTTTTATTGGCCTTCGTTATTCAAAGACGCTATCAGGTATGTTACTTCATGTGAAAAATGCCAATGGACAGGTAACGTATCTAAATGTGATGAAATGCCTCAAAACTATGTGCTTTCATGTGAAATATTTGACGTTTGGGGTATCGATTTCATGGGCCCATTCCCCAATTCATTGGGGAATAAATACATCTTAGTAGCAGTTGACTACGTGTCCAAATGGGTAGAAGCCCATGCTCTACCTACTAATGATGCTAGAGTGGTAGTACATTTCCTTAAAAAACTCTTCTCGAGATTTGGAACACCTAGAGAAATTATTAGTGATAGGGGCGCTCATTTTTGTAATTCCCAATTTGAAAAAACCCTTAATAAATACGAAGTTCATCATAGAACAACCACCCCATACCATCCTCAAACTAATGGACAAGTTGAAGTAGCAAACTGAGAACTCAAATGGATCCTTGAAAAAACAGTAGAATCAAACAGAAAAGACTGGTCAATGAAAGTAGACAATGCCTTATGGGCTTATAGAACTACTTTTAGGACTCCCATAGGGACATCACCTTACAGACTTGTTTATGGAAAAAGTTGTCATCTACCATTCGAACTAGAGTATAAAGCTTTTTGGGCTATTAAATTTCTAAACCTTGATCCCAAACTTGCAGGGAAAAATAGGCTGATGCAATGAATAGCGAGCCAATGCATACGAAAATTCACGCCTATACAAGGAAGCAACAAAGTGGCGCCATGACGTTCGTTTAAAGCAACAAAAGTAATTTGAAATTGGAGATCTCGTCTAACTATACAACGTAAGACTCAAATTGTTTCCTGGAAAACTAAAATCACGATGGTCAGGACCCTTTGTAATTCAATTTGTTCTTCCATATGGCACAATAGAGGTAAGTCACCCATCATACGGTACTTTCAAAGTAAATGACACCGTCTCAAACTTTATAATGGTGAGAATTTTAAAGTCAATGGAGAGGAGCTACGACTCCACAAACTGCCCTGAATAAACCAACAAGGTAACAGTCGAGCTTAGACTATAAACAAGCGCTTCTTGGGAGGCAACCCAAATACTAACGATTTTAAATTATTTACATTTCAAGTTTTAAACATTTAGGTCACTAACAGAGTACTTAAAGCACAGGTTCCCAACTCCACACAGCCTGGAACACGGCGTGCTTAAGGCCGTGTGACCAACACGGATGGAAACACAGTCGTGCGATATGGCTGTGTAGAAACAGGGTAGAAGATTTCCCCAAACACAAGCTGCGATAAAACGCCATGGCCGTACGACATGGCCGTGGTCGACTCTTCCAAATAAACACAGGTGTGCGACACGCCCGTGTCTAGCACCCGTGGACAACACTATCAAAATAAGTCGGGCATGTATAGAGCTACACGACCGTGGGAGAAGCGAATCACATCACACACGGTCGTGTAACATGATCATATAACCACATGGCCTATACACATGGGCGTGCTAGAAGGCCATGTGATGACCCCTTAATTTGCGACGAACACGGTTGAGCCACGACCCACACAAGGGTGTGCACCGGCCGTGCCATTTGAGAAATTAGAATAATTCTTTTATTTCAGTTTTCTTTCATTAAGTTATTTAAGATTCATTTGTTTTCCTTTTAAACACGGCTTATCTTTGTGACTACTACCAAGATTATTCCCCTCACTCTCTTTTTATCATTCAGAATCATGCTTGACATCCAGATTAATTCCCAATACTCAGTCTCGCCAATCCAAGAATATCATCCATTCATTATACAAGAAGTTTCACTTCTCTCCCTATCTTATTTTTATATTCTAATATCTATCATTGTATATTGAGGGCAATGTACATCTTAAGTGTGGGGGGGCATTCATTCATTATTAGAAAAATCCCTGAATAATCATCTTATTCTCTTGAAAAACTCTCATATCATATTTAGGATAAATTTTAATTGATTTATGATTTTGATTGATATATCTTGAATTAAAACATAGGCATTTATGCATTGATTGTTTAAACTTTAAGACATTAAAAAATCAAGCATGATAAGTTGATTTTTAAGAATTTAAAATTATAGGTTGTTTCCCCAAGTCTAGGTATTACTTTGAATTGGAATTCATGAGTCTAAACATCAAAAAGGCATAATTTTTGTGATATTTTTGAGCATTTTGAGCATCTACTAATTCTTTCATGCTCACTTTTATTATTGCTTTGAGTGCGTCAGTATTGAACTGTTATTCTAGAACTTGCTTGATTATGCATGTCGAGACCACACCATTTGATTTGATATGTCAAAATGATTAAGGAACTTAGGATGAACCCACTCATGCCATGAAAAGCCTACCTCCACGATTAACCCTAGTAAACCCCCTTGAGCCTAACAAGCCATTTCTTGTATTACCCTTAATATTAACCTTTGACCCATTATTGTTGAAATCTCTTAAATTAATCCCTATTTTTTTGTTGAGATTTGAGTTGAATGGATTGCCTAGCTATGTTTTGTTATTGATAGTTAGTCTATATTATTTTAACTTGTTCTTAAAAAAAAAAGAAAAAAAAACAAAACTATGTATACATACCTGTAATTTCATATTCTGAGAAGAAGCACTGTTGTATGCAAGTAAAGATTAACTCTTTTTCTAGTTAGGTAATTTTTCAATTAAATCTCGATTCTAACCATTTCTTTCAGCTTGTGACCACACCCCCTAACCAAGCCTCGTTACAACCCTTTAAAGATCTTTTGATTGATATATCATCTTAAATTATAGTGGTGGAGATTTTATTTTCATGCAAGCCTATGGTAATGACTTTTTATTATTGACTATTGAGTGCTTCATTTATTGTCCTTAAACACCTTGAGTGATTTGAGTGAATCTTTAGTGAGGATGTGAAACTCTGTGATATTCTGAATCAAAGGTAATTACTTAGATGCGGAGAAACACTTATGTTTGCATGATTAAATACTAACTTGGAATGTTTGAAACTTTTATGTTCTTCTTAGTTGAATTCTCAATGTATGATTACGTATGGATTATTCTGAGATATTATCGATAGGAATTGTAAGTTGAGAAGAATTTATTTTGATTATGAGTTGAGAATTTTGCTTGAGGACAAGCAAATGCTTAAGTGTGGGGGTATTTGATAAACCGTAAATTATACATATTTTTACCCCATGTTTAATGCATTTTATGGATGATTTCTCATTAGAATTGGTGAATTCAATGCTCCTAATGCTTTAATTTCATGTTTTATACTTAGGATAGCATAGGAGAGCGAAAGGAACGAGAAATGGGCCAAAAACAGAGAAAATGGGCCAAAGTACAAAATCAACACGGCCTGGACCTCCTCACACGGACAGACCACACAGCTGTGTCAATCTGGTAGAATTAAACCACGATTCACACGGGTATAGTACATGCCCATTTCATTCTAACAGGCTCGAACACGGCCTAAAGTAATCGCACATGGGCGTGTCACACGGGCGTGTCCTTGCCGAGCCCAAATTAAGTCCAATTCAGAAAAGGCCACTTTTGAGGGCTTCTAGGCACTCCAAAGCCTATAAATACACCCTAGAGGAGGAAGAAAATGAGACAAAGAATAGGGGGTAAGGAACTACTCCAAGGAAGCCGATTGATCCATCTCAGAAGCCAGATTCATCATCAAGGCTGAAGATCTCTTCTTAATTTCCCTTCAGGAGTTTTGGATTTTCTTAATGTTTCGTATTCGTTATTCTTCTGAGATGTTTTCTTATTTAGTTATGAACTAAAACCCCTAAATACCTAAGGGGAATGAAACCTAAGACGAGTCTTATTATTATTTTCTGAATTGTATGATAAATATTTAACTTGTTCTTAATTATGTGTTCTTAATTCTTGTTTTGATATCCCAGGATAATGATTCAAGACATGCTCTTATTCAGAGGAGGAATAGACCCTGTCTAAGAGTACTTTTGTCATAATTAAGCAGAGTTGATTACGCGCCTAGAAATAGGGTGACAAGATTTTGCCGAATTAGGGTGAAACCTAATAAGTGGATCTAGAGATCGAGTTAATGTAACCCTAGAGTGTTAATTAGAGAAAAGTCTCAGTTATTCAATCTAGGGATTAGACGTTATTAGTCTTGAATAGGGATAATAACATAACTTAGGGATCTTTACAGAACAAGTTGAATGAATAAATCGTCCGATTCGAAGCTAGAATAACAAGTAAAGTCTAGGTGGATTTTTCCTTAGGTATTGTCTTAAGTCAATCAATTTTTCTTAAAAGCAATTCCCGAATTCTTTCCTTTGTGCATTCTTAGTTTAGATAATTAGTTAATTAAAACAAAACCCCATTAATCTTAGGCTAGATAATAAAAAGAAAGTCATTACTAATACTTTTAGTTCCTTTAGGTTCAACAATCCGGTCTTGCTAAAGCTATACTACTGCTCGATAGTTACACTTGCCTAAATCGTGATAATAGTTAGTTTCAAGAATGATTAATTATAAATTTTTCAAACCTATCACGAAACCTCGCTATCACTTTTCTTCTCACGTCAACTTTTTATTTCCTCCTCCAACAGTACAGGTGTCCTTTCCTCAGAATTATTCTATCCTTGTATGTATAGGTCGGTTATACCGAACTAGACAGCTCACGTAATTTTAGTTCTTATCTGGACAGCTATCAACTACGTGACAATTCTGGATGCAATCTGGAATTAACTCATGCAGCGACATTAATGCAAAAAGGTAGAAAAATTAATGATAAAATAGGCTAGGATTCACTGATCTATAAAATGCAATTTACTAAACTTAAAATGCTAAAATATATGCTAAGGATAACTAAATGGGAACAATTTAACCGATAAGTAAGGAGGAACCGTATTCATTGTCGAACTGAGGTTAAAGGTGTTACTAAACAAATCAGAACATTTTACTTACATTTCATAAACATTATCCACAGTCATAAACAAACATTACCATAGAGTCCCTTATATAGGTCGTCGAGACCTAAAGCGTGCATTAGAAAGGGGTAGGGACTAAACCGAGCTCATACAAAATTTTTTCAAAACTTAAACATTTTTCAAAGTTGTACAAGTCACACGCCCGTGTGAACAGGCTATGTGCCTCACGCGGTTTTGACACACTCGTGTGTCTAGCTCATAGTCAAAACTGACTTGGCCACATGGCCTAGCACACACCTGTGTGTGCGACCGTGTCGTCTGCCCAGGCTCATTTTAAAATGCCCTAGAGCAACACGGCAAAGACATACGCTCGTGTCTATGCTCGTGTGGAAAAGTCCTCCCTACAAGCATCAAAATCACAACATTTTATACCAAATTCTCAACCATTTCACAACCAAATCATACACCATTCATGCCATTACATTATCAACAAGTTCCATTCTCAATTCACCAGCCAAATCATACTAAGTCTAAACCAAAATCATACCAAAGCATAATTTTCAATATTTAAATTTACATCATTCAATTTCATGATTCAATTTCATGACCAAAACTTATCACTTTCTCAAATAAACATATACAAATTTATACCAAAATGACCAATTTCTATAGCCATTCAAAACACATCATATTGTTCATATTGCATCACATATTTCATACCAAGAAGTCATTCATATACACAACCATAATCAAGCTAAATCACGTGGCTAGATATATGCATCACAAAACATAATCAAAGTACTTCTAGCCTATACATGCCATACTCCAATATTTACACTTTCTAAATGTACCAAAATAGAGTTTGATAGTATGATGATGATCCTCGACGATCCCCTAGCTCTATATAGCTATGACATCTATAAAACAATGCAAACATACACAAAAATAAGCTTTCAAAAGCTTAGTAAGCCATATACAAATAAACTTGACAAATAACATCAATTCATTCATATAATTTAAGGTAAAATACATTCACATAGCCATATATCTCTTATAATTCATTTGAACATGATTCACATATACATAACTCATTCTCATAGCAACTCATACTTATATCATATATTCACCAAGGTACATATACTTACCTTTCATTTTTCAAACATGCTATACAATTCAAACATACCTGAGTTGGATACAAATTCACATAGTCATCTATATTCTCAAAATGCCCGGTGAACCGTTCGAAACCATAAGAATACGCGGATAGCTCGAAAAGCTCATACAATGCCAACGTCCCAGACGTGGTCTTACACGTAAATCATAAGTTGGTGCTGCCGTCTCAGATGTGGTCTTAAATGATAACACATATCAGATCCGATATCATGACATATGTATCCTAACTATTCTTAAGGTTCATACGGGACTTTTCGGATGTCAGAACTTTATTTGTGACAGCCCAAAATTTGACCCTAGTCGGAATGTGGTTTCGGGACCACAAAACCGAGGCATAAAAATAATTTGAAATTTATTTTGATGCCTATAATATGTGTATGCTCATGTATGACATTTTTTGATGATTGATTTAGTGTTATAAAGGTGAATTTCACTAGAAAGGACTTAGTAGTGAACTTTGAAAGTACGATAGGGAAATGTGTGATGACTAATTAAAGCATGCATGCAAAACAATGTACTTGCATGTCAAATTTCCCTTTTTATAGGTGGTGGCCGGCCATGACCAAGAAATATGGGCTAAACATTTCATGAAACATGTTTTGTTGGGCATTAGGGAGAAATAATAAACAAATAAGCATGGATAAGAAAAGAATGAAAAAAAATGTGTGTGAGTGTGGTATCTCCCCATTGCCGTGAGTTGTAAAGGAAGAAAGAAAAAATTTGTTCATCCTTTCTTTGAGCCAAAACTAAGGGGGAAGAAGAGATTTTTGCTTCATTTTATTTGTTTAGAAGAGATCTAGAAGGAGATTTGGCTAAACTTGCACCAAGAGTAAGGTATGTATGAGGTTGTGTCATGAGATTCATGCATGTTTTAGTTGCCAACTTGATGTTCATGTTAGCCATGGTTCAAATCCTTGTTATGCCATGGAAGTGGTATTTGGTCAAAGTTGATATTGTGACAAAGCCATTGCCTGCTAAGTGTGAAGCTTGATGATGATGCATGCAATGATGGATTGTCTACTCTTGAAATTTCTTTGTAGCCATCTTGAGTAAGACATTGAGTTTTCTTTTGTTTAACCATGATTGAAGTTGAAAGGGCATGATTGTGATGTATTCGCCATGATGCATTCATGAGCATGGTTCATGCTTCTTGCATGTTAGTTAAAATTTGTGTTTTGGATGGCTAGGGACACCTTGAAATTGACCATGCACATATATGTATATATATGTTTGCACATGATGTTTTGGTTATGAAGTAAGTGATGAATATGTTTGTTTAAAGAAGAAAATGTTGAAGAATGCTTGTGAAATTGCAAGTACATTCGGCCTAGTACACATATGATGTCGAAATCTTGGAATTTATTGTTGAATTGGTGCAAGTATGACTAAGTATATTCGCCTTAGGTAGCCTATTGATGGCCTTAGCTTTTCCTTGATGCTTGAATGAATTGTATTGAATTGCTTGATGTAGTATAAAATGTGCATGACCATTGTGTATTCAAGCTAAAGGGTGGCCATATGACCATTTAAACCCCTTGTCATATTCGGCCATAAGCTAGCATAATGAGGTTTTAATAAATTGAATTTGTTTGAATTAGCTCAAGAGCTTAGAGGGCCACAATTGGACAAGGGGAAGGAAAAAGTGATCGAATAGCCGTAAAAGCCGTTCGACAACATCCGAGGTAAGTCCTCAAGAAGTGACCCTACTTGAATTATGTGAAATGAAATATGGATGTGTAATGATTATTGATTTATGTGTGTATGAGTATTTGAATGATACCCGGGCTAAGTCCCGAAGGCGATTATGCTAGTGATTACATTTGTGTTTGAGCCTTAGTAACGAAAATGAAACATGAATGTCTAATGATTATTGATGTATGTGTGCATGAGCAATTGAATGATATTCGGGCTAAGTCCCGACGACATTTATGCTGGAAATTATATCCGGTTAAGACCAAGGCAATTGTGCTAGTGGCTACATCCGGGCTAAGACCAAGGGCATTCGTGCGAAGTCGTTCTATCCGGGCTAAGACCAAGGCATTCGTGCGTGGTTATATCCGGTTATATTCAAGAAGCTTGGGCTGGAGGTGAGTGTTGGTTGCTGTAATGAATTCAATTGGTACGCTCGAAAAGCCCAAAGAATAAGGTATGTTTATATGTGCATTGGAAAGTCGACATGTTTGAGCAACATTCGCTCGATCGACTAACGAATTTCAGCTATTGAATTGGTTGATACCTTGTGAAAGTATATAATGATGAAGTGTGAAGTAAGAATGATTATGTGAATGTGTATTAATGAAATGATGCATTTGGCCATGTGAATGTATTGCTTTAATTAAAGCTGATTTTATTCCTTGAGACTTACTAAGCATAAAAATGCTTACCCGCTGCTTTGGCTCTCTGTTTTATAGATTGTGCTCGATAGCAATCGGATTCGGGATCATTAAAGTCGAAGTCATCCACACTATCAAAGCCTCCATTTTGGTATAAATTTTGGTTGAACTTTGAAATGGCATGTATAGGACTACCCTTGCTGGTTTAAATATGTTGTGATGTATATGTACGGCCATGCGAAAATGGCTCGTAAAAGTGAAGTACTGAACTTAGACTATTTGCGGTTTTATATATATATATATGGTGTCATGATGTGATTATGGATTGGAAATGGGAATGTTGGTCACATGATCAGCCATTGGTATGGTTAAAATGATCATATGTGAACCTATGTATGGCAAGACTAGTTGATTCATGGAGACTACAAACTAGGTAAGACCTACCTTAAAAACAGATGCTGCCAGCTGCAGTGACGTGAATGTGAAAAATCACCAAAATTTGTAGGAATGGTATTAAATAGTGAATAAGCTATGTAAATGAACCTTGATGAGTTTATTTTCATATGGAAGAAACGAAACGGTCATAGGAGTTACATGTTAAGAGATATTAAAGCTATTGTGAGACAGGGCCAGAACGGTTTCTGGGTCCCCTGTCGAAACTTTAAAAATTTACTATAAATTATCCAGAAAGAATTAGGAGTCGTGCCTTATATTTACAGATTCCATTTTGAGTCTAGTTTCATTAGAAACAAACGAAACCAGTATTAAAGCCCTGTGCAGAGAGATATTCAAGTTGTAATGCGCGAAGGTCAGAGCAGTCGATCCCTGTAACATGGGTGACTTTAACTAATAAACTGTACCAATTGGCCCAACCAAAAATTCTAGAAATAAGTCCATGGATGGATATATGAGTCTAAATTCAGGGAAAATTTATGAAACCAGTTTCCGAGTTTTGAAACTCGAGATATGATTTTTAAGGCGACGGTGACGCAGTTTTCCAGCCTGACTGGAAATGTCAAATTGGTGGGCAAAATATGTGGACTTGGCTTGTTAACCCCTCGTGTCCGACACCGGCAATGGTCTCGGGTTTGGGGTGTTACAATTTTATTGGTATCAGAGCCACGGTTTAGTCGATTCTAGGACTACCGTGATGTGTTTGGGGTCTAGCTATACATGCCATTAAATGATGAATCGATAGTGTGGTGATTTCTGACAATTTGACTTTGTGTTTGTTTATAGTAATGGATCCCGATCCCAACCGAGCGATAGCTGATGATGTGGAGAGTGTGGCGCTTTGCTCCCGCAAGGGACAGCACCGGGGACTCTCAACCTATTGCCAGCAATCCGAATGATGAGGCTAAGCAAGCCTTTTATAGTGTGATGAATGAATGGTTTAACCAATACATTCGAACTAACACTACTGTTCCACAACCTCCATTCCCGACAAATGCAACCCCAAGACCTACAATACCTCCGTGAATCGACCAAATAAGGTCAAGTAAGCCCCAATCGATAGGATTCAAAACATGGGGCCACTGAATTTAAAGCTACGGATGATGATGATGCCGAAGCGAGCTGAATTTTGGTTGGACAACACTATCCGGTGCTCGATGAGCTATCTTGTACACCCGATGAGTGCTTAAAGTGTACCATCTCCTTGCTACGTGAGTCCGCCTACTATTGGTGGAGTACTCGACTTGTGGTGCCTAGAGAGCAAGTGACTTGGGAATTCTTTCAAACCGAGTTCAAAAAGTATATCGATCGAGATTCATCGACCAAAAGCGAAGGAATTTCTTGATCTTAAGCAAGGTTCTATGTCGCCATCTGACTACGAACGAAAATTTGTGAGGCTTAGCCAGACGCGAGAATGCATTTCGTCCGAAGCTATTATGTGTAAACGCTCGAGGATGGGCTGAATGATGATATAAGGATGTTCGTTGGCATTCTCGAGATACGAGAGTTCGTAGTACTTGTTGAGCGAGCTTGTAAAGTCAAGAGCTTAGAAAGGAGAAACAAAAAGCTGATGTGGGAACCGGAGAATTCGAAAGAGGTCCTCGGAAAGTCTCTTCAACAAGCATCGAAGAGATTTCGAGATGATGTGAGCCGGTCTAGAGGCGCCACGGGCTTTTCTAGACGAGGACGCGATCGACCCCGTGACCACACGAGTCACTTCGATCGCCATGGTGGAAATGATCACCGAGAGAGGGCGAGTGTCTCAGACAGGCAAATGGCATTCGTGGAGCTGTTGGTTCCGTGATCGCTCCTGCTATAAGTGCGGATCGGCCGACCACTTTATGAAGGATTGCCCGAGGATGCTTGAACAAAATGTAAGTCAAAGTGGAAACCCGGTGCTACCATCGCCGAGGTAGGCCACCTAGAAATGTGGGCAATGTTAGTGGCGGTCGAGAGGATCTAGAGATGCTACCATCGATTCGAGGCTCGGGCTCTGCTAGGACTTATGCCATACGCGCACGCGAGGATGCTGCCTCTCTAGATGTCATTACCGGTACTTTCACTCTTTTCAATACTAATGTGATTGCTTTGATTGTCCCTGGTTCTACTCATTCTTATATATGTGAAACCTTAGCATCCAGTAAGACTTTGCCTATTGAGTCTACTGAGTTTGTAATTCGGGTGTCAAACCCCTTGGGTCATTACGTGCTTGTCAACAAAGTGTGCAAGAAAAGTCCCCTAGTGTTCCGAGGTTCTTGTTTTCCGGCGGACTTGATGCTTTTGCCGTTCGATGAATTCGACGTTATTCTTGGTTTGGATTGGTTGACCATGCACGATGCGGTTGTAAATTGCAAAAGCAAGACTATCGATTTGAGGTGCGCGAATAACGAGATAATTCGGGTTGAGTCTACGGACTTAAAGGGGTTGCCAGCTGTAATATCAGCAATGTTGGCCCAGAAATATGTAAGAAAAGGGTGTGAAGCGTACCTTGCGTATGTGCTCGATGACAAGGAATCAGAAAAGAAACCCGAATCTGTGCCCGTGGTTTGTGAATACCCGGATGTTTTCCTCAAGAATTGCCGGTTTACCACATGCTCGGAAATAGAATTTGGCATCAAATTGGTACTGGTACCACTCCAATTTCGATAGCTCCGTATCGTATGGCGCCAATGTAATTAAAGGAGTTGAAAGCTCGATTGCAAGAATTGGTGGATAGAGGTTTTGCTCGCCCGAGTTTTTCGCCTTGGGGTGCGCCAAAGGTCTTTGTTTGTGAAAAGAAGGATGGAACCATGCGGTTTGTGATCGACTATCGTCGACAATAAAGCGACGATAAAGAACAAATATCCGTTACCACGTATCGATGACTTGTTTGATCAACTGAAGGGAGCCTCGGTGTTCTCGAAAATAGATTTGAGATCGGGCTATTATCAATTGCGAATCCGAGATTCGGACGTGCCCAAGACCGCCTTGAGCGAGATATGGTCACTATGAGTTCCTAGTGATGCCGTTTGGGCTTACTAATGTCCTCGGTATTTATGGATTTAATGAATCGGATCTTGAGACCATATTTGGATCAATTCGTAGTCGTGTTCATTGATGACATCTTGGTCTATTCAAGAAATGAGACCGAACATGTTTGAACACCGAGGTTAGTGCTGCAAATTTTACGGGATAAGCAATTATATGCTAAGTTCAGCAAGTGTGAGTTCGGTTAAGAGAGGTTAGCTTCTTGGGTCATGTGGTATCTCAGATCGGGTATTCGAGTCGAATTCAATAAAATTTCAGCCATACTTAATTGGAAGCCTTCGAGAAATATTACCGAGGTTCGAGCTTTTGGGGCTTGCTTGTTATTAACGACGATTTGTAAAGGTTTTCAACGATAGCCACGCCGATGACGAGGCTACTCCAAAAGGATGTTAAGTTCGAATGGACGGAGAAATGTCGAAAATTTTCGATCAACTAAAACTTATTTGATGAAGCCCCAATTCTAGTGCAACCCGAATCCGGCAAAGAGTTTGTCATCTATAGTGACGCCTCCTACTTGGGTTAGGTTGTGTATTGATGCAAGAAGGTCGAGTTGTGGCCTATGCGTCGAGGCAATTAAAGCCACACGAGAAAAGTTATCCGACCCATGATCTCGAATTAGCTGCCATCGTATTCGCCTTAAAGATTTGGCGACATTACTTATTTGGTGAGAAGTGCCATGTGTACTCGGATCACAAAAGTCTCAAATATTTGATGACACAAAGAGACTTAAATCTGTGACAAAGACGTTGGCTCGAACTGTTAAAGGATTATGAGCTGGTCATTGACTATCACCCCGGAAAGGCGAATGTGGTTGCGGATGCCTTGAGTCGTAAATCGTTATTCACTCTACGAGCGATGAATGTGCACTTGTCTGTTCGATCCGACAGTGTGTTAGTGGCTGAATTGAAAGCCAAACCATTATTGACAAATCAAATTCGAGAAGCTCAGAAAGTCGACGACGAGTTGGCTGCAAAACGGGCTGAGTGTGTTCCGAACAAGGACTCGGAGTTTCAAATCGATGATGACGATTGTTTGAGGTTCAAAAGTCGTCTGTGTGTTCCAAAGAATTCGGAACTCATTTCGATAATTCTGAATGAAGATGGCAATCCACCCGGGGAGTACGAAAATGTACAACGATTTGAAACGTCGGTTTTGGTGGCATGGTATGAAACGAGACATCTCCGACTTTGTTTCGAGATGTTTAATATGTCAACAAGTGAAAGCGGAACATCAAGTGCCTTCAGATTACTTCACCAATCACGATACCCGAGTGGAAATGGGATTGAGTCACAATGGACTTTGTATCCGGACCGCCATTGTCGTGAGTAAGAAGGATGCGGTTTGGGTCGTGGTAGATAGATTGACTAAGTCGGCTCACTTTGTCCCCGACGCGTCGGATTTTCAATGGACAAATTAGCCGAATTGTACGCTTCTCGATTGTGAGATTACACGGGTGCCTATTTCTATCGTGGTCGGATAGAGATTCGAGATTTACCTCGCGATTCGGAAAAAGTTGCAAGAAGCTTTGGGTACCAAGTTGCATTTCAGACCGCTTTTCACCCCCAAACCGATGGTCAATCCGGCGAATAATTCAGATACTTGAGGATATGTTGAGATGTTGCGTCCTCGAGTTTAGTGGTTCATGGGAACGGTATTTGCCGTTGATTGAATTCGCTTACAACAACAGCTTTCAATCAAGTATTAAGATGGCACCCTACGAGGCTTTGTACGGTCGTAAATGCCGTACACCATTGTTTTGGACTGAGCTCGGTGAAAGCAAGATTTTCGGGGTGGATTTGATTAGAGATGCTGAATAGAAAGTGAAAGTAATCCGTGAAAGTCTGAAGATAGCCTCCGATCGTCAGAAGTCGTACGCGGATCTGAAGCGTAAGGATATCGAGTATCAGGTGGGTGATAAAGTGTTTCTCAAGGTATCGCCTTGGAAAAAGATACTCAGATTTGGCCGTAAGGGCAAGTTAAGCCCGAGGTTCATTGGGCCATATGAGATATCCGAAGCGAGTCGGTCCAGTGGCATATCGTTTGATTTTGCCCCTCGAACTCGAAAAGGTTTACGATGTCTTTCATGTTTCGATGCTTGACGCTATAGATCCGATCCATCGCACGTGATTAGTCCATCGAAGTTGAAATTCAAGCCAATATGAGTTATGAGGAAGAACCGATTCGTATCCTATCACGGGAAGTGAAAGAGTTATGAAACAAGCGGGTTCCGCTAGTGAAGGTGTTATGGCTCAAGCACGGGATAGAAGAAGCTACTTGGGAAACCGAGAACTCTATGAAAGAGCGATACCCAACCCTATTTACCGGTAAGATTTTCGGGGACGAAAATTTCTTAAGTGGGGGAGAGTTGTGACAGCCCAAAATTTGACCCTAGTCGGAATGTGGTTTCGGGACCACAAAACCGAGGCATAAAAATAATTTGAAATTTATTTTGATGCCTATAATATGTGTATGCTCATGTATGACATTTTTTGATGATTGATTTAGTGTTATAAAGGTGAATTTCACTAGAAAGGACTTAGTAGTGAACTTTGAAAGTACGATAGGAAATGTGTGATGACTAATTAAAGCATGCATGCAAAACAATGGACTTGCATGTCAAATTCCCTTTTATAGGTGGTGGCGGCCATTACCAAGAATATGGGCTAAACATGTCATGAAACATGTTTTGTTGGGCATTAGGGAGAAATAATAAACAAATAAGCATGGGTAAGAAAAGAATGAAAAAAAATGTGTGTGTGAGTGTGGTATCTCCCCATTGCCGTGAGTTGTAAAGGAAGAAAGAAAAAATTTGTTCATCCTTTCTTTGAGCCAAAACTAAGGGGAAGAAGAGATTTTTGCTTCATTTTATTTGTTTAAAAGAGATCTAGAAGGAGATTTGGCTAAACTTGCACCAAGATTAAGGTATGTATGAGGTTGTGTCATGAGATTCATGCATGTTTTAGTTGCCAACTTGATGTTCATGTTAGCCATGGTTCAAATCCTTGTTATGCCATGGAAGTGGTATTTGGTCAAAGTTGATATTGTGATAAAGCCATTGCATGCTAAGTGTGAAGCTTGATGATGATGCATGCAATGATGGATTGTCTACTCTTGAAATTTCTTTGTAGCCATCTTGAGTAAGACATTGAGTTTTCTTTTGTTTAACCATGATTGAAGTTGAAAGGGCATGATTGTGATGTATTCGGCCATGATGCATTCATGAACATGGTTCATGCTTCTTGCATGTTAGTTAAAATTTGTGTTTTGGATGGCTAGGGACACCTTGAAATTCGGCCATGCACATATATGTATATATATGTTTGCACATGATGTTTTGGTTATGAAGTAAGTGATGAATATGTTTGTTTAAAGAAGAAAATGTTGAAGAATGCTTGTGAAATTGCAAGTACATTCGGCCTAGTACACATATGATGTCGAAATCTTGGAATTTATTGTTGAATTGGTGCAAGTATGACTAAGTATATTCGGCCTTAGGTAGCCTATTGATGGCCTTAGCTTTTCCTTGATGCTTGAATGAATTGTATTGAATTGCTTGATGTAGTATAAAATGTGCATGACCATTGTGTATTCAAGCTAAAGGGTGGCCATATGACCATTTAAACCCCTTGTCATATTCGGCCATAAGCTAGCATAATGAGGTTTTAATAAATTGAATTTGTTTGAATTAGCTCAAGAGCTTAGAGGGCCACAATTGGACAAGGGAAGGAAAAGTGATCGAATAGCCGTAAAAGCCGTTCGACAACATCCGAGGTAAGTCCTCAAGAAGTGACCCTACTTGAATTATGTGAAATGAAATATGGATATGTAATGATTATTGATTTATGTGTGTATGAGTATTTGAATGATACCCGCTAAGTCCCGGCGATTATGCTAGTGATTACATTTGTGTTTGAGCCTTAGTAACGAAAATGAAACATGAATGTCTAATGATTATTGATGTATGTGTGCATGAGCAATTGAATGATATCCGGCTAAGTCCCGACGACATTTATGCTGGAAATTATATCCGGTTAAGACCAAGGCAATTGTGCTAGTGGCTACATCCGGCTAAGACCAAGGCATTCGTATGAAGTCGTTCTATCCGGGCTAAGACCAAGGCATTCGTGCGTGGTTATATCCGGTTGTATTCGAAGAAGCTTGGGCTGGAGGTGAGTGTTGGTTGCTGTAATGAATTCAATTGGTACGCTCGAAAAGCCCAAAGAATAAGGTATGATTATATGTGCATTGGAAAGTCGACATGTTTGAGCAACATTCGCCGATCGACTAACAATTTCAGCTATTGAATTGGTTGATACCTTGTGAAAGTATATAATGATGAAGTGTGAAGTAAGAATGATTATGTGAATGTGTATTAATGAAATGATGCATTTGGCCATGTGAATGTATTGCTTTAATTAAAGCTGATTTTATTCCTTGAGACTTACTAAGCATAAAAATGCTTACCCGTTGCTTTGGCTCTCTGTTTTATAGATTGTGCTCGATAGCAATCGGATTCGGGATCATTAAAGTCGAAGTCATCCACACTATCAAAGCCTCCATTTTGGTATAAATTTTGGTTGAACTTTGAAATGGCATGTATAGGACTACCCTTGCTGGTTTAAATATGTTGTGATGTATATGTGTACGGCCATGTGAAAATGGCTCGTAAAAGTGAAGTACTAACTTAGACTATTTGCGGTTTGTATATATATATATATGGTGTCATGATGTGATTATGGATTGGAAATGGGAATGTTGGTCACATGATCAGCCATTGGTATGGTTAAAATGATCATATGTGAACCTATGTATGGCAAGACTAGTTGGTTCATGGAGACTACAAACTAGGTAAGACCTACCTTAAAAACAGATGCTGCCAGCTGCAGTGACGTGAATGTGAAAAATCACCAAAATTTGTAGGAATGTTATTAAATAGTGAATAAGCTATGTAAATGAACCTTGATGAGTATATTTTCATATGGAAGAAACGAAACGGTCATAGGAGTTACATGTTAAGAGATATTAAAGCAATTGTGAGACAGGGCCAGAACGGTTTCTGGGTCCCCTGTCGAAACTTTAAAAATTTACTATAAATTATCCAGAAAGAATTAGGAGTCGTGCCTTATATGTACAGATTCCATTTTGAGTCTAGTTTCATTAGAAACAAACGGCACCAGTATTAAAGCCCTGTACAGAGAGATATTCAAGTTGTAACGCGCGAAGGTCAGAGCAGTCGATCCCTGTAACATGGGTGACTTTAACTAATAAACTGTACCAATTGGCCTTACCAAAAATTCTAGAAATAAGTCCATGGATGGATATATGAGTCTAAATTCAGGGAAAATTTACGAAACCAGTTTCCGAGTTTTGAAACTCGAGATATGATTTTTAAGGCGACGGTGACGCAGTTTTCCAGCCTGACTGGAAATGTCAAATTGGTGGGCAAAATATGTGGACTTGGCTTGTTAACCCCTCGTGTCCGACACCGGCAATGGTCTCGGGTTCGGGGTGTTACATTATTGATACTTTCTCGGATGTCTCATTTTTCTCAACTCATGTATTCATTCATCACAGTTCAATAGCATATAATTGATAATAATTCAATTCAAAACACATTTATTTGTATATAGACTTACCTCATACAGATTCGGATAGACGGAATCGGCTACTTGACGACTTTCGACTTTCCCCGATTTAATTTTGTTTTCTTTAGTTCTTGATCTTAAATCAAGCTTACATCATGGCCGAATATTCAAAGCTTTAAAACCCGTGTTTTTCTTTCTTTTAATCGGTTAGGAAAGATGAACTAATGACCATATTTTGTTTTTTTATTTAATATATGATTAATATGCCAATTACCAAAATACCCTTTAATAAACCATTATAAAATCACATATAATAGGGCCATTAATGTCCATTAACCATGTAAATGGCATACTAACCACATAAGGACCTCTCATTTACAAAGACATAACAAATAGGCATACTTAGCATATAGCAAACAACTTTTACATTTTACGTGATTAGGTCCTTTTTACAAATTTAGCACACAAATGATCGAATTTTCATACAAAACTTTTACACATGTCAATTCACATATTTTAAACATAGCAAATAATATTTAAATATTTTTCTAACTCAGATTTGTGGTCCCAAAATCACTATTCTGACTAGGGTCTAAACCGGACTATTACAGAAAACCCATGTTCTTTCTAGTGCTATCACAACCCGAAACTTGATCTTTTACTTGTCCTCAAGTAAAATAGAAACTAGCAAGGCTAAAAAAATTTTACTAAGGCAAATGATCATTCTACCAACTTGAACCCTCTAAATTCCCAATGAAGGAATCACATTCAGATGAAAGAATATTGCATTAACAATTCATAAGCATGAATGAATAAGGTTGCAACTTCATCAATGTTAACATCATGACTCAAACCCTAAGTTCTATCTACCAATACAACATTTATTGTAAAATACTAAGTATTTACATGCTATATATATACTTTTTTTTGTCCTAAGGGATATTATTGCATTATTGTACCCTTGTTACTGAGAAGAAACAATAGAGTGCAACAAACCCCCAAGGAGTACGTAATTGCGTCGACTCGCACTTATGTAGCGACAACCTTTGTGACAGCCCAAAATTGACCCTAGTCGGAATGTGGTTTCGGGACCACAAAACCGAGGCATAAAAATAATTTAAAATTTATTTTGATGCCTATAATATGTGTATGCTCATGTATGATTGATGATTGATTTAGTGTTATAAAGGTGAATTCCACTAGAAAGGACTTAGTAGTGAACTTTGAAAGTACGATAGGGAAATGTGTGATGACTAATTAAAGCATGCATGCAAAATAATGGACTTGCATGTCAAATTCCCCCTTTTATAGGTGGTGGCCGGCCATGACATGGGTTATGGGCAAAGAAAACATGTTGAAACATGTTTTGTTAATGGAGCATGAAAGAAATGATTAATAATTAGATGTGGGAAGAGAAACAAAAAAAAATGTGTGTGAGAGTGTAGCATTCCCCCAATTGCCGTGCAACTAAGAAGGAAAACAAAAAAATTTTGTTCATCCTTGTTCTCTCCTTTTTGGCCGAAAATACTAAGGGGAAGAAGAGATTTTTGCTTCATTTTATTTGTTTAGAAGAGATCTAGAAGGAGATTTGGCTAAACTTGCACCAAGATTAAGGTATGTATGAGGTTGTGTCATGAGATTCATGCATGTTTTAGTTGCCAACTTGATGTTCATGTTATGCCATGGAAGTGGTATTTGGTCAAAGTTGATATTGTGATAAAGCCATTGCATGCTAAGTGTGAAGCTTGATGATGATGCATGCAATGATGGATTGTTTACTCTTGAAATTTCTTTGTAGCCATCTTGAGTAAGAAATTGAGTTTTCTTTTTGTTTAACCATGATTGAAGTTGAAAGGGGCATGATTGTGATGTATTCGGCCATGATGCATTCATGAACATGGTTCATGCTTCTTGCATGTTAGTTAAAATTCGTGTTTTGGATGGCTAGGGACACCTTGAAATTCAGCCATGCACATATATGTATATATATGTTTGCACATGATGTTTTGGTTATGAAGTAAGTGATGAATATGTTTGTTTAAAGAAGAAAATGTTGAAGAATGCTTGTGAAATTGCAAGTACATTCGGCCTAGTACACATATGATGTGGAAATCTTGGAATTTATTGTTGAATTGGTGCAAGTATGACTAAGTATATTCGGCCTTAGGTAGCCTATTGATGGCCTTAGCTTTTCCTTGATGCTTGAATGAATTGTATTGAATTGCTTGATGTAGTATAAAATGTGCATGACCATTGTGTATTCAAGCTAAAGGGTGGCCATATGACCATTTAAACTCCTTGTCATATTCGCCATAAGCTAGCATAATGAGGTTTTAATAAATTGAATTTGTTTGAATTAGCTCAAGAGCTTAGAGGGCCACAATTGGACAAGGGAAGGAAAAAGTGATCGAATAGCCGTAAAAGCCGTTCGACAACATTCGAGGTAAGTCCTCAAGAAGTGACCCTACTTGAATTATGTGAAATGAAATATGGATGTGTAATGATTATTGATTTATGTGTGTATGAGTATTTGAATGATACCCGGCTAAGTCCCGGCGATTATGCTAGTGATTACATTTGTGTTTGAGCCTTAGTAACGAAAATGAAACATGAATGTCTAATGATTATTGATGTATGTGTGCATGAGCAATTGAATGATATCCGGCTAAGTCCCGACGACATTTATGCTGGAAATTATATCCGGTTAAGACCAAGGCAATTGTGCTAGTGGCTACATCCGGGCTAAGACCAAGGCATTCGTATGAAGTCGTTCTATCCGGGCTAAGACCCGAAGGCATTCGTGCACGTGGTTATATCCGGTTGTATTCCGAAGAAGCTTGGGCTGGAGGTGAGTGTTGGCTGCTGTAATAAATTCCATTAGTACGCTCGAAAAGCCCAAAGAATAAGGTATGATTATATGTGCATTGGAAAAGTCGACATGCTTGAGCAACATTCGCTCAATCGACTAACAATTTCAGCTATTGAATTGGTTGATACCTTGTGAAAGTATATAATGTTGAAGTGTGAAGTAAGAATGATTATGTGAATGTGTATTAATGAAATGATGCATTTGGCTATGTGAATGTATTGCTTTAATTAAAGCTGATTTTATTCCTTGAGACTTACTAAGCATAAAAATGCTTACCCGTTGCTTTGGCTCTCTGTTTTATAGATTTTGCTCGATAGCAATCGGATTCGGGATCATTAAAGTCGAAGTCATCTACACTATCAAAGCCTCCATTTTGGTATAAATTTTGGTTGAACTTTGAAATGGCATGTATAGGACTACCCTTGTTGGTTCAAATATGTTGTGATGTATATGTGTACGGCCATGCGAAAATGGCTCGTAAAAGTGAAGTACGAACTTAGACTATTTGCGGTTTGTATATATATATATGGTGTCATGATGTGATTATGGATTGGAAATGGGAGTTTTGGTCACATGATCAGCCATTGGTATGGTTAAAATGATCATATGTGAACCCATGTATGGCAAGACTAGTTGGTTCATGGAGACTGCAAAATAGGTAAGACCTACCTTAAAAACAGATGCTGCCAGCTGCAGTGACGTGAATGTGAAAAATCACCAAAATTTGTAGGAATGTTATTAAATAGTGAATAAGCTATGTAAAGGAACCTTGATGAGTCTATTTTCATATGGAAGAAACGAAACGGTCATAGGAGTTACATGTTAAGAGATATTAAAGCTATTGTGAGACAGGGCCAGAACGGTTTCTGGGTCCCCTGTCGAAACTTTAAAAATTTACTATAAATTATCCCGAAAGAATTAGGAGTCATGCCTTATTTTTACAGATTCCATTTTGAGTCTAGTTTCATTAGAAACAAACGGTACCAGTATTAAAGCCCTGTACAGAGAGATATTCAAGTTGTAACGCGCGGAGGTCAGAGCAGTCGATCCCTGTAACATGGGTGACTTTAACTAATAAACTGTACCAATTGGCCTGACCAAAATTCTAGAAATAAGTCCATGGATGGATATATGAGTGTAAATTCAGGAAAATTTACGAAACCAGTTTCCGAGTTTTGAAACTCGAGATATGATTTTAAGGCGACGGTGACGCAGTTTTCCAGCCTGACTGGAAATGTCAATTGGTGGGCGAAATATGTGGATTTGGCTTGTTAACCCCTCGTGTCCGACAATCGCGATGGTCTCGGGTTCGGGTGTTACAATTTTATTGGTATCGAGCCACGGTTTAGTCAATTCTAGGACTACCGTGATGTGTTTGGGGTCTAGCTATACATGCCATTAAATGATGAATCGATAGTGTGGTGATTTACGACAATTTGACTTTGTGTTTGTTTATAGTAATGGATCCGATCCCAACCGAAGCGATAGCTGATGATGTGGAGAGTGTGGCGCTGCTCCGCAAAGGGGACAGCCGCCGGACTCTCAACCTATGGCCAGCAATCCGAATGATGAGGCTAGGCAAGCCTTTTATAGTGTGATGAATGATTGGTTTAACCAATACATTCGAACTAACACTACTGTTCCACAACCTCCATTCCCGACAAATGCAACCCCGCACCTACAATACCTCCGAAACCGACCAAATAAGGTCAAGTAAGCCCCCAATCGATGAGATTCAAAACATGGGGCCACTAAATTTAAAGCTACGGATGATGATGATGCCGAAGCGAGCTGAATTTTGGTTGGACAACACTATCCGGTGCTCGATGAGCTATCTTGTACACCGATGAGTGCTTAAAGTGTACCATCTCCTTGCTACGTGATTCCGCCTACTATTGGTGGAGTACTCGACTTCGTGGTGCCTAGAGAGCAAGTGACTTGGGAATTCTTTCAAACCGAGTTCAAAAAAGTATATTAGTCGAGATTCATCGACCAAAAGCGAAGGAATTTCTTGATCTTAAGCAAGGTTCTATGTCGATTCTCGACTATGAACGAAAATTTGTGAGGCTTAGCCGATACGCGAGAATGCATTTCGTCCGAAGCTATTATGTGTAAACGCTTGAGGATGGGCTGAATGATGATATAAGGATGTTCGTTGGCATTCTCGAAATCGAGAGTTCGTAGTACTTGTTGAGCGAGCTTGTAAAGTCAAGAGCTTAGAAAAGAGAAACAAAAGTTGATGTGGGAACTAGAGAATTCGAAAAGGTCCTCGGAAAGTCTCTTCAACAGGTATCGAAGAGATTTCGAGATGATGTGAGCCGGTCTAGAGGCGCTACGGGCTTTTCTAGACGAGGACGCGATCGACCCCCTGTGACCACACGAGTCACTTCGATCGCCAGTGGTGGAAATGATCGCCAAGAGAGGGCGGAGTGTCTGCATTGTGGCAAATGGCATTCGGGGAGCTGTTGGTTCCGTGATCGCTCCTGCTATAAGTGCGGATCGGCCGACCAACTTATGAAGGATTGCCCGGGGTTGCTATAACAAAATGTAAGTCAGAGTGGAAACCCGGGTGCTACCATCGCCGAGGTAGGCCACCTAGAAATGTGGGCAATGTTAGTGGCGGTCGAGAGGATCTAGAGATGCTACCATCGATCCGAGGCTCGGGCTCTGCTAGGACTTATGCCATACGCGCACGCGAGGATGTCGCCTCTCCGGATGTCATTACCGTACTTTCACTCTTTTTAATACTAATGTGATTGCTTTGATTGACCCTGGTTCTACTCATTCTTATATATGTGAAACCTTAGCATCCAAAGAAGACTTTGCCTATTGAGTCTCATCGAGTTTGTAATTCGGTGTCAAACCCTTGGGTCATTACGTGCTTGTCAACAAAGTGTGCAAGAAAAGTCCCCTAGTGTTCCGAGGTTCTTGTTTTCCAGCGGACTTGATGCTTTTGCCGTTTGATGAATTCGACGTTATTCTTGGTTTGGATTGGTTGACCATGCACGATGCGGTTGTAAATTGCAAAAGCAAGACTATTGATTTGAGGTGCGCGAATAACGAGATAATTCGGGTTGAGTCTACGGACTTAAAGGGGTTGCCAGCTGTAATATCAGCAATGTTGGCCCGGAAATATGTAAGAAAAGGGTGCGAAGCATACCTTGCGTATGTGCTCGATGACAAGGAATCAGAAAAGAAACCCGAATCTGTGCCCGTGGTTTGTGAATACCCGGATGTTTTCCCTGAAGAATTGCCGAGTTTACCACCTGTTCGGGAAATAGAATTTGGCATCGAATTGGTACCTGGTACCACTCCAATTTCGATAGCTCCGTATCGTATGGCGCCAACGGAATTAAAGGAGTTGAAAGCTCAGTTGCAAGAATTGGTGGATAGAGGTTTTGCTCGCCGAGTTTTTCGCCTTGGGTGCGCCGGTGTTGTTTGTGAAAAGAAGGATGGAACCATGAGGCTGTGCATCGACTATCGTCAACTTAATAAAGCGACGATAAAGAACAAATATCCGTTACCACGTATCGATGACTTGTTCGATCAACTGAAGGGAGCCTCAGTGTTCTCGAAAATAGATTTGAGATCGGGCTATTATCAATTGCGAATCCGAGATTCGGACGTGCCCAAGACGCCTTGAGCGAGATATGGTCACTATGAGTTCCTAGTGATGCCGTTTGGGCTTACTAATGCCCTGCGGTATTTATGGATTTAATGAATCGGATCTTGGACCATATTTGGATCGATTCGTAGTCGTGTTCATTGATGACAACTTGGTCTATTCAAGAAATGAGACCGAACATGCCAACACCGAGGTTAGTCTGCAAATTTTACGGGATAAGCAATTATATGCTAAGTTCAAGCAAGTGTGAGTTCGGTTAAGAGAGGTTAGCTTCTTGGGTCATGTAGTATCTCAGATCGGTATTCGAGTCGACCGAATAAAATTTCAGCCATACTTAATTGGAAGCCTCCAGAAATATTACTTGAGGTTCGAGCTTTTTGGGGCTTGCTTGGTTATTACCGACGATTTGTAAAAGGTTTCTCAACGATAGCCACGCCGATGAAGAAGCTACTCCAAAAGGATGTTAAGTTCGAATGGACGGAGAAATGTCGAAAAGTTTCGATCAATCGAAAACTTATTTGACGGAGCCCCAATTCTAGTGCAACCCGAATCGGCAAAGAGTTTGTCATCTATAGTGACGCCTCCTCCTTGGGTTAGGTTGCGTATTGATGCAAGAAGGTCGAGTTGTGGCCTATCGCCGAGGCAATTAAAGCCACACGAGAAAAATTATCCGACCCATGATCTCGAATTAGCCGCCATCGATTTTGCCTTAAAGATTTGGCGACATTACTTATTTGGTGAGAAGTGCCATGTGTACTCGGATCACAAAAGTCTCAAATATTTGATGACCCAAAGAGACTTAAATCTGCGACAAAGACGTTGGCTCGAGTGTTAAAGGATTATGAGCTGGTCATTGACTATCACCGGAAAGGCAAATGTGGTTGCGGATGCCTTGAGTCGTAAATCATTATTCACTTTACGACGATGAATGTGCACTTGTGCATTCTATCCGACAGTGTGTTAGTAGCTGAATTGAAAGCCAAACCACTATTGATGCATCAAATTCGAGAAGCTCAGAAAGTCGATGACGAGTTGGCTGCAAAACGAGCTTTGTGTGTTCCGAACAAGGACTCGGAGTTTCAAATCGATGATGACGATTGTTTGAGGTTCAAAGGTCGTCTGTGTGTTCCAAAGAATTGAACTCATTTTGATAATTTTGAACGAAGCCCATTGTAGCCGAATGGCAATCCACCCGGAGTACGAAGATGTACAACGATTTGAAACGTCGGTTTGGTGGCATGGTATGAAACGAGACATCTCGACTTTGTTTGAGATGCTTAATATGTCAACAAGTGAAAGCGGAACATCAAGTGCCTTGAGATTACTTCACCAATCACGATACCCGAGTGGAAATGGGATCGAGTCACAATGGACTTTGTATCCGGACTGCCCTTGTCAGTGAGTAAGAAGGATGCGGTTTGGGTCGTTGTAGATAGATTGACTAAGTCGGCTCACTTTGTTCTCGTACGTACGGACTTTTCAATGGACAAACTAGCCGAACTGTACGTTTCTCAGATTGTGAGATTGCACGGGGTGCCTATTTCCATCGTGTCGGATAGAGATCCGAGGTTTACCTCGCGATTTTGGAAAAAGTTGCAAGAAGCTTTGGGTACCAAGTTGCATTTCAGCACCGCCTTTCACCCCCAAACCGATGGTCAATCCGAGCGGATAATTCAGATACTTGAGGATATGTTGAGATGTTGCGTCCTCGAGTTTAGTGGTTCATGGGAACGATATTTGCCGATGATTGAATTCGCCACAACAACAACTTTCAATCAAGTATTAAGATGGCACCCTACGAGGCTTTGTGCGGTCGTAAATGCCGTACACCATTGTTTTGGACTAAGCTCGGTGAAAGCAAAATTTTCGGGTGGATTTGATTAGAGATGCTGAATGAGAAGTGAAAGTAATCGTGAAAGTCGAAGATAGCCTCCGATCGTCGGAAGTCGTGCGCAGATCTAAAGCGTAAGGACATCGAGTATCGGTGGGAGATAAAGTGTTTCTCAAGGTATCGCCTTGGAAAAAGATACTCGATTTGGCCGTAAGGGCAAGTTGAGCCCGAGGTTCATTGGGCCATATGAGATATCTGGCGAGTCGGTCCAGTGGCATATCGTTTGATTTTGCCCCCTGAACTCGAAAAGGTTCACGATGTCTTTCATGTTTCGATGCTTCGACGCTATAGATCTGATCCATCGCACGTGATTAGTCCATCAGAAGTTGAAATTCAAGCCAATATGAGTTATGAGGAAGAACCGATCGTATCCTATCGGGAAGTGAAAGAGTTGCGAAACAAGCGGGTTCCGCTAGTGAAGGTGTTATGGCTCAAGCACGGATAGAAGAAGCTACTTGGGAAACCGAGAACTCTATGAAAGAGCGATACCCAACCCTATTTACCGGTAAGATTTTCGGGGACGAAAATTTCTTAAGTGGGGGAGAGTTGTGACAGCCCAAAATTGACCCTAGTCGGAATGTGGTTTCGGGACCACAAAACCGAGGCATAAAAATAATTTAAAATTTATTTTGATGCCTATAATATGTGTATGCTCATGTATGACATTTTTTGATGATTGATTTAGTGTTATAAAGGTGAATTCCACTAGAAAGGACTTAGTAGTGAACTTTGAAAGTACGATAGGGAAATGTGTGATGACTAATTAAAGCATGCATGCAAAATAATGGACTTGCATGTCAAATTCCCCCTTTTATAGGTGGTGGCCGGCCATGACATGGGTTATGGGCAAAGAAAACATGTTGAAACATGTTTTGTTAATGGAGCATGAAAGAAATGATTAATAATTAGATGTAGGAAGAGAAACAAAAAAAAAATATGTGTGAGAGTGTAGCATTCCCCCCCCCCCATTGCCGTGCAACTAAGAAGGAAAACAAAAAAAAATTTTGTTCATCCTTGTTCTCTCCTTTTTGGCCGAAAATACTAAGGGGAAGAAGAGATTTTTGCTTCATTTTATTTGTTTAGAAGAGATCTAGAAGGAGATTTGGCTAAACTTGCACCAAGATTAAGGTATGTATGAGGTTGTGTCATGAGATTCATGCATGTTTTAGTTCCCAACTTGATGTTCATGTTATGCCATGGAAGTGGTATTTGGTCAAAGTTGATATTGTGATAAAGCCATTGCATGCTAAGTGTGAAGCTTGATGATGATGCATGCAATGATGGATTGTCTACTCTTGAAATTTCTTTGTAGCCATCTTGAGTAAGACATTGAGTTTTCTTTTGTTTAACCATGATTGAAGTTGAAAGGGCATGATTGTGATGTATTCGCCATGATGCATTCATGAGCATGGTTCATGCTTCTTGCATGTTAGTTAAAATTTGTGTTTTGGATGGCTAGGGACACCTTGAAATTGACCATGCACATATATGTATATATATGTTTGCACATGATGTTTTGGTTATGAAGTAAGTGATGAATATGTTTGTTTAAAGAAGAAAATGTTGAAGAATGCTTGTGAAATTGCAAGTACATTCGGCCTAGTACACATATGATGTCGAAATCTTGGAATTTATTGTTGAATTGGTGCAAGTATGACTAAGTATATTCGGCCTTAGGTAGCCTATTGATGGCCTTAGCTTTTCCTTGATGCTTGAATGAATTGTATTTAATTGCTTGATGTAGTATAAAATGTGCATGACCATTGTGTATTCAAGCTAAAGGGTGGCCATATGACCATTTAAACCCCTTGTCATATTCGGCCATAAGCTAGCATAATGAGGTTTTAATAAATTGAATTTGTTTGAATTAGCTCAAGAGCTTAGAGGGCCACAATTGGACAAGGGGAAGGAAAAAGTGATCGAATAGCCGTAAAAGCCGTTCGACAACATCCGAGGTAAGTCCTCAAGAAGTGACCCTACTTGAATTATGTGAAATGAAATATGGATGTGTAATGATTATTGATTTATGTGTGTATGAGTATTTGAATGATACCCGGGCTAAGTCCCAAGGCGATTATGCTAGTGATTACATTTGTGTTTGAGCCTTAGTAACGAAAATGAAACATGAATGTCTAATGATTATTGATGTATGTGTGCATGAGCAATTGAATGATATCCGGCTAAGTCCCGACGACATTTATGCTGGAAATTATATCCGGTTAAGACCGAAGGCAATTGTGCTAGTGGCTACATCCGGCTAAGACCGAAGGCATTCGTGCGAAGTCGTTCTATCCGGCTAAAACCGAAGGCATTCGTGCACGTGGTTATATCCGGTTGTATTCCGAAGAAGCTTGGGCTGGAGGTGAGTGTTGGCTGCTGTAATAAATTCCATTAGTACGCTCGAAAAGCCCAAAGAATAAGGTATGATTATATGTGCATTGGAAAAGTCGACATGCTTGAGCAACATTCGCTCAATCGACTAACGAATTTCAGCTATTGAATTGGTTGATACCTTGTGAAAGTATATAATGTTGAAGTGTGAAGTGAGAATGATTATGTGAATGTGTATTAATGAAATGATGCATTTGGCTATGTGAATGTATTGCTTTAATTAAAGCTGATTTTATTCCTTGAGACTTACTAAGCATAAAAATGCTTACCCCGTTGCTTTGGCTCTCTGTTTTATAGATTTTGCTCGATAGCAATCGGATTCGGGATCATTAAAGTCGAAGTCATCTACACTATCAAAGCCTCCATTTTGGTATAAATTTTTGGTTGAACTTTGAAATGGCATGTATAGGACTACCCCTTGTTGGTTCAAATATGTTGTGATGTATATGTGTACAGCCATGCGAAAATGGCTCGTAAAAGTGAAGTACGAACTTAGACTATTTGCGATTTGTATATATATATATGGTGTCATGATGTGATTATGGATTGGAAATGGGAGTGTTGGTCACATGATCAGCCATTGGTATGGTTAAAATGATCATATGTGAACCCATGTATGGCAAGACTAGTTGGTTCATGGAGACTACAAAATAGGTAAGACCTACCTTAAAAACAGATGCTGCCAGCTGCAGTGACGTGAATGTGAAAAATCACCAAAATTTGTAGGAATGGTATTAAATATTGAATAAGCTATGTAAATGAACCTTGATGAGTCTACTTTCATATGGAATAAACGAAACGGTCGTAGGAGTCACATGTTAAGAGATATTAAAGCTATTGTGAGACAGGGCCAGAACGGTTTCTGGGTCCCCTGTCGCAACTTTAAAAATTTACTATAAATTAGCCAGAAAGAATTAGGAGTCATGCCTTATATGTACAGATTCCATTTTGAGTCTAGTTTCATTAGAAACAAACGGAACCAGTATTAAATCCCTGTACAGAGAGATATTCAAGTTGTAACGCGCGGAGGTCAGAGCAGTCGATCCCTGTAACATGGGTGACTTTAACTAATAAACTGTACCAATTGGCCCGACCAAAAATTCTAGAAATAAATCCATGGGTGTATATATGAGTCTAAATTCAGGGAAAATTTACAAAACCAGTTTCCAAGTTTTGAAACTCGAGATATGATTTTTAAGGCGACGGTGATGCAGTTTTCCAGCCTGACTGGAAATGTCAATTGGTGGGCGAAATATGTGGATTTGGCTTGTTAACCCCTCGTGTCCGACACCGGCGATGGTCTCGGGTTCGGGGTGTTACAACCTTTGGCTAGATTTATTTTTCTAAATCTAGTATTGTAGTGTTCCCTCTTTAACGTTCCATACTACACCCACTTTGGAGTGTCTCTACTTTATAACTCTCTATATATAAGTAGCTGTAAAAAGCATATTCATTCAAGATTTAAGGAATGATAGTAGTCATCCATTACTAATGCAACCTAATCCATTCATCAAAAAATTGAAGTTCAACCTTCTGTCAATTTTTTCCAACTCCTTCTTTGATAATTCACATGATTCAATAATTAAGCATCGAATGTAACAAATTTTTTTTAATAGTTTTCCTTAACTATAATTAAACCTTGCATGCTTCAATACCATTTTTTTTTTGAAATATAGGTGCATTTTCAAGCCCCATGTGCATTCCCCAAACTTAAAGTTTGCATTGTCCCTAATGCACTAAAATGAAAATGTAATGACAGTAAAAATACAATGACAATGTATATTTATCAAAATAAAACTTACAGCTACATGTAATGCATGAATACTACAACTAAAGCTTAAAAGAAACTAACTCAGTTATCCTCAGCCATCGATGTGGCTGCACGAAGTTTCCTCCTCCTCCTTCTTTCATTTTTTTATCCTTGAAGTGCTTCCTATTCATTTCTTTGGGCTTTGTATAGTCCTCGGATTGCTCCTCAGTTTCCAACTCTGCCCCGACATCATCGGTTCCTTCCTGTGTAGGAGAGGCCACCTAGAGTGGTCCAGTGTAGACCACTATTGCCAATGAATTGTATTGCTCCTTACTGGTTACCTCAGCAGCTTCTACCGGTCTCACTCCAGTTCACTCCAACTTATCAATATTTGTACCCACAAACTCGGGTGTGGTGACAATGTTCACAATAGAATCTTCTTCTCTTTCTTTATCATTTTCAGCAACTTTTTCTCCTTCAGCAACAACTTCCTCTTTTGCAGCAACAACTTCCTTCTCAACAATAGTATCCTCTTGATAAGCAAAAATACTATCCTCGAACAAGCTACCAATCTTTTGTAGGCATTCTTTAATGTACTTGGACTCCTCTTCTTTCTCATTATTAGAGACCCACACAATGGGTGAGGATGCCACCGATATGTCTCAATCTTCTAAGCCGTCATCTGCAGAAAAGAGGTCATAATTCCGAATGATTGGTGGAAACTCTGGGAATTCCAGTTGTGGGGATGGGCTTAGTTGGCCTAATGTGGCTACAATAAAATTGTTTTAGCCTGTGGTATAAGCATAAAACAAATTCTGGGATTTCTTCATATCATTTACTGTAGCGACAAGCCTGATCTACCTATTGTTGATGGAGTTGACCATTTTTTTTACATAATTTAGTTTGTGCCATAACAATGTTTCTGTATTCAGGTTTGTTCCTTTGTTTTTGGCTTTGGTTTTGCCCTTCCTTGTCTTGCTATTTTTTGCCTCCTTCAATATCGACATTTCCTATAACGCGTTGGTTTGTGCAAGTGTACACAGTCGTTATAAAGTAATAAGTATGTATCGAGTTAAATATCGAGTTATCATCTCCATAGGGATTGTATTTGTGTTAAATCACTTGATTGTAAAATTACCCTAAACAATTTGGTAAATAAAAACACAATATGGTTGAGAAGTGATGATTAAAATATATTAAACTAAATGCAATGATCCCTAATGCAAATTATCCTAAGTATGCAAACTATATGAATGAAATAGATTTTAGCAAAGTTAAACACAATTAACAACAATTATAATATAAATAAACTAGGAAAATTACTTTAATTAAACTCAATTTATTAACAACATGCTTAATAACATTTGGAAAAACATTTCATGGCAACTTGATCTTTCATGAGTTTGGAAACCACATTAGGTCCTTTTGAAATCCTTTACTTCGTAAATATGCATAGGGTTTCTTAGCATTCGTGTGAGGTAACAGGGACCTGCTAGGTTTGAAATAGTTTAATCACAGAAATCTAAAAACTATGCAGATAATAGAGCTTGGTTAGAGTTATTATCCAACCTGCAATTTAATCGGGTTAAGATCTAAATTGAGCATGCACATTTCAATTATGTATCCACTAGCCATCGTCTGGTTAGGATCGATCAACTAATTCAGGTGCATTTCAATCACGTATGAACAAAATACAGACTTGATTTTAATTGAAAACATGATCAATTGAGGCACAAACATTATAAGCATGAATCAAATAAATATTATTTAATCAAACCAATCATACTAGCTTAAATAAAATTAAGCTAACATTGTTGTAAACAAGAAAAAAGAGCACATAGTAAACATTCTTAGATTAACTTAAAGAAACTAAAGATTAAACCCAAATCAGAGTGGCTATCACCCAAGACTCTGACCAATGAGGCTCTTTCACTCATTCGCTTTGCTTCTTTGCTGATGGCTCTCCAAGGTGGCCAACCAAGGGCTCTTTAAAAGGCTTAATTGCTAAAATCTCTATGAATAGATGATGCTAGGCATAGGGAATGAAAAATGCTAAAGAGAATTGAGAGAGAAGCGAGAATGATGTGGGATGAGGGATCAAATGAGGTGTTATTTATAGGTGAAGAGAGGAGGGTAGTTTGCTAAAAATAAAGAGGTTTAGTCTCTTCAAGCTTTTCCAATGAGTGGCCGACCATGCTTAGTCGATTTTAAGTTGAATTTTGCTTTATTTTTAAGCAATTTAAATGCCATAACAACTCAGGATTGAGACTCGATCAAATGTAAATCTTCGGGAAAATCTCTAATTTCTTCAACATTGCAAGGACCTTATGTAATTAAACCAAAAAGTGGTTTCTGTGGAAAACCATGTGTAGTCGAAATTGGTGTGCCTTGGTGTAAACTAAAAAATATATAGGATTTTTCCTATATAATTCGTCACCTTTTTACTTAAATTTGTTGTTAAAACCAAGAAATTGCTTAATAAATTAATGAATTATATGAAAATATGAAATTGGGACATAGAAATTATTACGATGTGATTTTATGCTTTATTATATAGTTTTCATCTAGAAAATGGCTTCTTTTATATTAATTTGAGCATATTATATTTTCAAGCTATAATGTGGGCCATGCATGATTAAATTAAATAATAAAATATAAATTTATATTTAATAATTTATTTTAATATGTTTCATTAATAAATTGCGTTTTAGTTAATTAAGTAAATTGATTAATTAAAATGGTTAAATTACATTCTTTGGTCCTCTAAATTATCTACTATTTTTTGACAGGTCTGAGAGCTTTATGTTGATTACAAAACCATCCAAATGGAGGACTAAGTCAACCAAAAATTCGACTGCATTGGATGTTCATAAATCAAATTTTGGTTTAATTGCACAAGGCCCTTGAAGAGTTGAAGAAATCGGAGATTTACCCAGACATTTTTAATTGACTGAGTCTTGATCCTAATGATGTTGTGGCATTTAAATCAAGCAAAAATTAGCCACACTTCCACAAATCATGGCCGGCCACCCTTGGAGGAATTCTCAAAAGATGGACACTCCTATTTTTAGCAAACTAGCTCCCTTACCTCACCTATAAATAAAACCCCATTTTCACTTTTCTAATCATCCCTCACTCATTCATCATTCTCTCCTCTCTCAACTTTCTTAGCCCTCACGCCTATCATCATATTTGCATAAAGATTTTTAGCAAGTTAGCCTCTTAAATAGCCTTTGGTTGGACACCTTGGAGAGCCATCAACAAAGGAGCGAAGTGAAGAAACGAAACAGCCCTCATCAATCAGAGTTTTGTGTGACAGCCCAAAATTGACCCTAGTCGGGATGTGGTTTCGGGACCACAAAACCGAGGCATAAAAATAATTTAAAATTTATTTTGATGCCTATGATATGTGTTAATTTGTGTGTGACATTTTTGATGTTTCGATTTAGTGTTATAAATGTGAATTTCACTAGAAAGGACCTAGTAGTGAACTTTGAAAGTATGATGGGGAAATGTGTGATGACTAGTTGCTCATGCATGCAAAAATAAGGATTTGCATGTCAAATTTCCCCCAACATGAAGTGGCCGGCCATGGCAAGAGAGGATGGGCAAAACATGTCATGAAACATGTTTTGTTGGTGCATTAGGGAGAAATAATAAACAAAGGTGTATGGGTAAGAAAAGAATGAAAAAAATGTGTGTGAGTGTGGTATTCCCCCATTGCCGTGAGTTGTAGAGAAAGAAAGAAAAGTTTTGTTCATCCTTTCTTTGAGCCAAAACTAAGGAAGAAGGAGGATTTTGCTCCATTTTTGGTTTGGAAGAGATCTAGAAGGAGATTTTGGCTATACTTGCATCAAGATTAAGGTATGTATGAGGTTGTGTCATGAGATTCTGCATGTTTTAGTTGCTAACTTGATGTTCATGTTAGCCATGGTTCAAATCCTTGTTATGCCATGGAAATGGTATTTGGCCAAGGTTGTTATTGTGTTGAAGCCATTGCATGCTAAATGTGAAGCTTGCTAATGATGCATGCAATGATGGATTGACTACTCTTGAAATTTCTTTGTAGCAATCTTGAGTAAGACATTGAATTCTTTGTTTAACCATGACCGAAGTTGAAAGAGTATGGTTGTGATGTATTCGCCATGGTGCATTCATGAGCATGATTTATGCTTGTTACTTGATTGGTAAAATTTGTGTTTGGATGGGTATGAACCCTTGAGATTGACCTTGCACCTATATGTGTATACATGTTTGCACATGATGTATTGGCATGACATATATACTATTTCAAGGTATATATTTGCTTGTGATGATGTTTCGGTTATGAAGTACATGAGAGATGTGTATTGAGCTACAATATGTAATCGTTAGTTAGTAAAATGCATGCTGTTTTGTGTGGTATTAAGTGCATAATTGGCCTCAACATGGACATGCATATTCGCCACATGAGGGAAATTGGTGTGCATGCATTCGGTTAGAGGCAAGCATATTGATGCCTATTCTTGGCTTAGAAAATTGCTAAGAGGAATATTAACTAATGTGTTGAGTTCGATTCATGATTTCGTACATATGTGACTTTGATGCCTAATGAGCATATATATTGGCTAGGTATCTTGAATTCCTCTTCGATGCTCAAATGATAAAACCAATTTATTTGTTAAATTAAGCTCAAGAGCAAAGGGAGCTAAATCCGATAAGGGAAGGAAAAAGTCGTCGAATAGCCGTCGAAATCGTTCGACCACGTCCGAGTAAGTTTTCGAGTATCGAAACTTAAATTTTGATTCGATTGAATGAAGTAATGAGCAATCAATTTGTGCCTTTGTATGTGGCCATTGAGCCGAAATGATATTTTTGCTAAGGGAATTGTGCATAAAAGTTGTGTTATGAAATTGAAACAAAGATGTGTATGAATGTTCGAGTGATATCCGGGCTAAGCCGAAGGCAATTGTGCAAATTGTGATACCGGGCTAAGCCCAAGTCAATTGTGCGAGTTATGATATCCGGGCTAAGCTTGAAGGCAATTGTGGAAATTGTGATATCCGGTTAAGTACCAAGGCCTTTGTGCGGGTTACCATAACCGGGCTATGTCCCAAGGCGTTTGAACAGTAGCTATATCCGGATAAACTCGAAGGTATGTGATTCGAGAACTTTGAACTTGCTGGAAAATTTTCAGTTAATGCACTTGTGAAATTCCCAACAACAAGGTATGTTTTGTGTGTTCGCACACTATGAGTAAGTCTTGTATGAATATTCGCTCTAATGATAAATGAGCTATCGGCATTAACTAGGCCGTTATTTGTGTATGAATATAAGAGTTGGGATTGTGAAGTAAGCATGTCTTTGAGAAATTGTGCATATGAATTATTGTTTAGCTACTTGAATGCTATGCTTTGGTTGTGTGTATATTATGGCTCAAAACTTACTAAGCATAAATTGCTTACTCCGTTTCTTTGTTTCTCTGTTTATAGATTTTGCTCGTTAGCGATCGGATTCGGGATCATAGAAGTTGAAGTCAACCACACTATCAAAGCCCTTTTGGTACTCCTTTAGTTGAGTTTTGGATATGGCATGTATAGGACTACTCTCGGTTGTTTTAAGTACTTGTGATGTATATGTGTGCGGCCATGCGAAAATGGTTCGTAAAAGTGGAGTATGGAATTTGACCATATGTGGTTTGTAATTATATTTGGTTTCATGATGTGATTATGGTTTGGAATGAGAGAGTTGGTCACATGATCAGCCATTGGAATGGCTAAATATGATCATATGTTGGACCTAAGTATGACTAGACTATAGTTGGTCCATGGGAACTACAATATAGGTAAAGCCTACCTTAAAAACAGATGCTGCCAGCTGCAGTGACGTGGATGTGGAAAATCACCAAAATTTGTAGGAATGGTGTTAATTAGTGGATAAATTATGTGATCGAACCTTGACGAGTCTATTTTCATATGAAAGTAACGAAAAGGTCATATGAACAGTATACCGAGAGATATTAAAGTTCTCGTGAGACAGGGCCAGAACGGTTTCTGGGTCCCCTTTCGTGACTTTGAAAATTTACCATAAATTATCCAGAATGAATTAGAAGTCATGCCTTATATGTGAAGATTCCTTTTTGAGTCTAGTTTCATTAGAAACAAACGTCATCAGTATTGAAACCCTGTACAGAGAGATATTCAAGTTGTAACGCGCGAAGGTCAGTGTAGTCGACCCCTGTAACAAGGGTGACTTTAACTAATAAACTGTACCAATTGGCCCGACAAAAAATTCTAGAAATAAATCCATGGATGTATATATGAGTCTAAATTCAGGGGAAATTTACAGAATCAGTTTCCGAGTTGTGAAACTCGAGATACGCTTTTTAAGGCGACAGTGACGCAGTTTTCCAGCTTGCCTGGAAATGTCAAATTGGTCGGTGCCATAAGTGGTTTTGGCTTGTTAACCCCTCGTGTCCGACACCGGCAACGGTCTCGGGTTCGGGGTGTTACATTTTGGGTGACATCCACTTTAATTTGGGTTTAATCTTTCTTTTCTTTAACTTAATTCAAGAATGTTTGCTATGTGTTTACTGTTCTTGTTTACAACAATGATAACTTAATTTTATTTAAGCTAGAATGATTATTTTGATTGAATAATATTTATTTGATTCATGCTTATAGTATTTGTGCCTCAGTCGATCATGTTCTCAATTAAAATCAAGTCTGTATTTCGTTCATACATTGTAACATCTTGAAATAGGGCCTAATCGGAATACTAGTTTTGGGACCACAAATCTGACGTTAAAATATTTGTTTTATGGCTATTATGAGTTCTAGGATATGAAAAAAAGTATGTGTTAAAGTTTCATGAAGAAATTTTAAGTATAAGGTGTTCATTTGGAAATTAGGGACCAAATTGAATAAATTTCAAAACTTGGGTTCTAGAAGCAAATTGCATGAATTTTTTTTGAATTATAAATTAGAAGTTCTTAAATAGAAATTTGTCCAATTTATAAGTTTTTGGACAAAAATGGGCATGCATAGAAAAATTTGGAAGTTTTGTAAGGGTGGCATTTTGGTCATTTGGTATTAAACTTAATAAATAAGAGAAAAAGAAAGCTAAAATCAGCCATCTTCTTCCCCATAGCTACCAAAATTCCTAGAGCTCCATAAGCTAGGGTTTTCAACATTTCAAGCTCAGTAGTAAGTGCTCCCTAGCCTTGTTTTTAATATTCTTTGTAATTTTGAGATCCTCGTAAAATGCTCTATCCATTTCTACCCATATCTCAAGCTAGGGTTTAGGTTTGGAAATTTACCCATGCATGAGATGCTTGTGTTTTGATGATTTATGGAGGAATATGGGAGTTTAAAGGATGATAAACAACTTTTACTAGGTGGGTTTTCATGGAAATGGCTTAAAGGACCATTTTGTAAAAAGGTATAAAATATGTGGTAGATGTAACACCCCTAACCCATAACCATCGTCGAAATAGGTTAAGAGGCATTACCGGACTTGTAACTCAATTCAGAACAATCATATATCAAATACCATCTCATTTTAATAATATAAGTCATTCTTATTCAATATGAATTTAAAACGAGCATACAAAGTCTAAATCATGCTTTCAGGACCAAATCGATAACATATGAAAGTTTCAGAACTTAGAAAAATTTTCAACTTTTCAAAGGTCACACGCCTGTGTGAACAGGCTGTGTGCCTCACATGGCATTAGACACGCCCATGTGGCTAGGCCGTTTCAAAACTGGAGCTTTAATTCGTAGGGTACCCTAGGGGACACATAACCGTGTAACGTGACCGTGTGTCACACACGGCAGAGACACACGCCTGTGTCTCTGCCCGTGTGGACAAAAATAGGCCATTTGAATAGCCAACTTGCCACCCCAATTGGGTCAAACCTACAAGCACCAAATTAACCATATTTGCAAAACATTTGTAACTAATTCACAACCAAAACATAAGCCATTCATGACATATCATTGCCAACCACATTCCCAACTCAATTCATCAACCAAATCATACCAAGACATATGTTTCAATACATCATTCAATCTCATGCTAAAAACTTATCAAAACTTATCAACATTGACCATTTCTATTGGTCATTCAAAACATACCATATAATTGATAATGCCTCACATATCATATAACATTTCCAACCATAAGTCTAAACACAAGCTAGCCATATCACATGGCATGGTATAAACATTACAAGACATAATCCAAACACTTTTAGCCTATACATGCCATACTTCAATATGTACATTTTCAAAAGTACCAAAACAAAGTTCGATAGTGTGGTGATGATCCTTGAAGATCCTCAAGCTCACAGTAGCTTCGATATCTATAAAACAATGAAAACACACACAAAGTAAGCTTTCAAAAGCTTAGTAAGCTCGTACTAAATATAACCAACATTTTATATAATACAAAACATCATAATCTAATAGACACTTAGTAGTTCTCAAATCATTTATCAATTCTATTCCATCACAAATTAATATGTTCATACCAACTTATCAAGCTTTATATACACAGTATCATCTACCACATAGGTTTCGTACATACCTGAACTTTCCCGTATTTATTCATTTTCATTCTTACCTTCCATTCGAATACATAAACTCTTTCTGAAGTCTTTCCACCCTTTAAGAATTTGCACACTTAGTGCTTTAATGATTAGCTAAAGCTGAAATGATCCCGTACACTTAATGCCATCTCAAATAACCAAAGCTACCTCAGTATCACACACTTAGTGCCTCATATAGCCAAAGCTATTCCATTTTGCGCACTTAGCGCTGTTTATAATCGCAACTATTTCAAATCGCACACTTAGTGCCGAATTCCTTCGATTTATCAACTTACACAAACTATAGTAAAACATCTATATCATTCATGCATCTTCAAAGCATTAAAAGATCACTATAATATCATTTATTCCGTACAAACTTACCTCGTACTTGGAATTGTCGATCTCAATCGTCTACTCGATTATCTTCAACTTTCCTCGGTCTAAATCTGAATTCCTCTTTTCTTGATCTATATGTATTTAAAATTAACCCTTTTATTCACCAAGTAATTCAATTCAATCCACAAACATACATTTAGGGAATTTTGCAAACTAGCCCTCACATTTTTCACATTTTGACACTTTAGTCCCTAATTCACAAAATCATAAAATACACATAATTTGCACATACTTATGCTTGGCCGAATTCTCCTAGTATTCATACTAGTCCACATATTTCATTTATTTCACATTTTAGTCCTTCAATTTACACATTTCGCAATTTAGCCCATTTTACTCAAAATCACCAAAAATTCAAAGACAAAAATTTATCAAGCCAATATATATATTTTATTTCTCAACAACTAACATCACAAAACTCACAATTTCATCAATGGCATATTTCAAAATCATAATCAAATTCAGAAATTGAGGCATGAGCTTAGTAAAACACAAAGCAACTATCACAAAAACGTAGAAATTATCAAAAACCGAACAAAATCCATACCTTAATTAAGGAAATAATGGCCGAATGAAATGAAGCTTAAAATGCTTTCTTTTCTTTTATTTTTGATAGAAAAAGATGAATAAAATGGCCACATTTTGATTTGTTTTGATTAATATTAACATATTAATCAATTTTCCATTTTGCCCTTATTTTATAACATAATTAAACCATTACCAAAATGTCTATTTATTTCCATTAATCTTTACAATGGGCTAATAACCACATAAAGACCCTTGCTTTATAAAGCCATGACAAATAGACACCTTTACAATATAGAAAGCTACTTTTGCATTTTATGTGATTAGGTCCTTTTTATCTAATTGAGCACACAAAAAAATAAATTTTCATACGAAATTTCCACACGTGCGAATTCACAGACCATAAGCACAAAAATAATATTTAAAATGTCTTTTTGACTCGGATTTTTGGTCCCAAAACCACTTTTTCGACTAGGATCTAAACCGGACTGTTACAATTCTCCCCCCTTAGGGATTTTCGTCCTCGAAAATCTTTTTGATAAACAGATTCGAATATTGTTGTCTCATAGCATCTTTCGGCTCCCACGTGGCCTCTTCAATACCATGACGATGCCACAACACTTTTGTAACACCCCTTACCCGTACCCGAGGCAGGGATAAGGTACGAGGTGTTACCGGACAAACATACAAATATTAAACTAAAATATGGGCCATAAAATTTCATTCATATTTCAAAATGTTCATTCACTTACACATATGCCCTTATTTGAGTCTACGAAACCCAAAACATACTTTAGAAAGGGTTCGGGACTAAACCGAGAACTTACAAAAATCTTGGAAATTTCATACTTTAAGGCTCCACATGCCCGTGTCCCAAAGTCGTGTTCCATACACGGCTGAGACACATGGTCGTGTCTCTGCCTGTGTGGAATATACCTAGGCTATTTTCCAAGCTTTGGTCAACCTTGATCTCTTACACACTTATACAAAATCAAAAGCATATAACATGGTATTCATTTAATGATTATACATCCTCAATTAAACCACAAAAAATATCATTTGTATGTCATCATACATATGTCTCTCATACTCATTTTACCTTGTTTATTATAGTACCACTTATACATTTATACCAAGATTATCATCTTACAAAATATCTTCAGCTTAATCATCAAGCATTCATATTTAAAACTAGATCATATCTTTATAAAATACCACAATTCAGATACGTAAAATAACATGTTTGCCTAAAACATTTCAATTCAACTCCATACCCAACAAGCATTACATTGAGACTAGTCATATATATATATATATATATATATGCATGTCATGATACATATCATTCTCTTTCTGTTTTCTTATAAACACATATCATTTATTTCATTATATCAATATTTCATATACCATAGTTTCCGTGTATTCCACATATATTTATTTTCCTCCTCCTCCTCTCCATTCCACATCCTTAATGTATATAGCATTCTTGTAAGAACGATTTCATAATTTACTAATAAATGCTCACATCAAACTGTCCACACGAGTCATAGCCACTTACTTATTTATAATTCGAGCTACAGAGCTCCAAATTAAGATCCGTAAATTTCCCATAAAACTAGACTCATATATCTTTCCACCATAAAATTTTCATAATTTTTGGTTTATCCAATTAGTAAAGTTTATTCATTAAAATGTCCCCTATTTCACTTTCTGACAGTTCTGCCCTCTCTTCACTAAAAATTAATTATCTCATAGTACAGAACTCGGATAATGTTCTTGTTGATTTATCTTGAAAATAGACTCATTAGGGATTTTAAAAATATAATTTTAAGCCCCTAATTAGTTTTATCCAAAATTCTGTGATTTTCCAAAGTCAGAACAGGGGATCACATAATCATTCTGAACCAGTCTCACAAAAACATAAATATCTCAAAATATAAAACTCATTTTCTTTCTTTGTTTATTTTATATGAAAATAGACTCATTAAGATTTAATTTGATATCTTATTCAATCTCTGATTCAATTTCTACTATTTTTGGTTATTTTTCAAAATCACGTCACTGCTACTGCCTAAAACAGTTTTATTGCTAATTCACTCTTTCACACTTTCTTTGTATTAACCTCATTTTAACATACATATCACAAATCATTTTCACCACATTTCATACATCACAAGTGTAGGCCCATGATCACAAGGTCACCATAAAATCATCCTCATGTATAACTTACTTGTTTATAACCTCACCATATCCTGGTCACTTAATGAACACATCATTCACATAATCAAGTTCCTGCACTTATTCATCACAAAACTCACAAAGCAATACATAGAGAGTCTCCCGTTGAACACTTCAGATCAATCCTCGATACTTGGTGGTTTCAGCACATAGCTCCACCCATCATATAGTTCGGCTCTCTTGTACACATGGTGAACACTCAGTACCACCCATGTGACCTAGCCAATTTATCTCGTAGCTCTCTTGTCTACATGGTGTCCTTCACCTGGAACCACGCATGTGACCTAGCTACATATATCCCGTAGCTCTCTTGTCTACATGGTGTACACATAGTATCACCCATGCGACCTAGCTACATCATAATGTCTTGTAGCTCTCTTGTACACATGATGTGCACTCAGCACCATACATGTTACCTAGCTACATACTATCTGTATCATCCAATCATTCCGAAGGTTCAACCGGGATTTCTCTCTTTTTTTCAATAATTTCACCAATCGAATAATTATCCACAAACATATTTCCAATATTTTTATAAAATATCATAATACAAGTAATATTGATGTATTACTTACATATAAACTTACATCTCATTTAATATCAAGGAAATAACATTAAATTACACATTGCCTTATTAAAAATCATATGAACTTACAATTTCCCATAATATCCCTAATCATAGAAATCACATTTATGTATGATAATTCAATGCACTTCATGTACCATAGACATATTTTTAAATCAATTCATAAACTTGGCACCATAATCATTTAATTTAATATAATCCAATTAATTCACTAAATTTAACTTTCAAATATAAATTATAGCATTATTGTTGTATTATTATCATACCAACTTACATACTTTCAACACCTCGAAATCATAATGAATATATCAATTTTACATTGAAACATGCATAAATTAATGCTTATTATACATATGAACTTACCTCGATACTAAAACGACCATTTTACCAACTTTCCCAATTTTTGATTTTTCTCTCATTCTAGGTTCAAATCTTGTTTTTCGGGATCTAAAGTATCATATTTTACTTATTTAATTAATGTACTATTCAAAATAGTTCTTAACTCAAACTTTGGAAAAATTACAATTTTACCCCTAAACTTTTGCATATTTACACTTTTGCCCCTAGGCTCAAGAATTATACTTCATCCCTTATTCTTATGTTTTATGACATGCTGATCACTTTTCCCTGCTATGGAAACATCAAATTCTCACTCTAACATATACTTATGACTATTAGGTATTTTTACCAATTAAGCCCTTTTACTCGTTTTCACTCAAAACCTAGTAGCACAAGTTGTCTAAAATAATTTAAAACCTCATATTCTATTATAAAACAACAAAATAAACACATTTCACCTATGGGTATTTTTCCAAATATGAACCCTAGCTTAAATTATTGCTAGAATAAGCTTAATCAAATTAATGGATTCCAAAACGTAAAGAACTTGAAAAGCGGGGTTATAACGGACTTACTATTGAGCTTGGAAAGCTTGAAAACCCTAGCCATGGCTTCCCCCATGCTAATTTCGGCCTCCATGAGAAAGATGAGTCAATTTTGGCTTTATTTTCCCTTTTTATTTCTTTTAATTACCAAATGACCAAAATGCCCTTCCTTACTAAACTTTCAAAAATTCCATCTATGTCCAATTTTTGTCCATCACTTAGAAATTGGTCAAATTTCTATTTAAGACCTCCTAATTAATATTTCAAAGTAATTTCACACTAGAAACTTCTAGAATGCAAGTTTTGCAACTTATTCAATTTAGTCCCTAACTTCAAATTGAGCACTTTATGCATAAAATTTCTTCACAAAATTTTCACACAATCATGCAATCATATCATAGACCTCAAAATAATCATAAAATAATTATTTCTATCTCAGATTTTGTGGTCTCGAAACCTCTGTTCCAATTAGACCCAATTTTGGGCTATTACAACTTTTACTAATGGAATTTTCTTATTTTACAGTTCTTTAACCTCGCGAGCTAATATACGGATAGGTTCTTCTTCATAAGTCATACCAGACTAAATTTCAATCTTAGACGGAGGAATCACATGCGAAGGATCGGATCTGTATCGTTGAAGCATCGATATGTGAAACACATCATGAATCTTTTCTAACTCTGGTGGCAACAATAATTTATATGCTACCAGCTAATACGCTCAGTAATCTCATATAGCCCAATGAACCTCGGACTCAAATTGCCTTTTCTACTGAACCGAGGCACTTTCTTCCATGGAGATACTTTCTAAAAACATTTTGTCGCCAAACTCAAACTCAATGTCTTTTCTTTTCAAGTCTACATAAGATTTTTGACGATCGGAAGCTGTTTTCAAACTATCTCTAATCACTTTCACTTTCTATTCAGTTTCTTTTATCAAATCAACCCTATGTATCTTATTTTCACTAAGCTTAGTCCAATATAAAGGTGTACAGAATTTTGGACCATATAAATCCTAGTATGGTGCCATTTTAATACTTGATTGAAAGCTATTATTGTAAGTGAATTCAATCAAAGGCAAATACTGTTCCCACATACCTTCAGACTCAAAAATGCAACATCTCAACATATCCCCAAGTATCTGAATAATCCGCTGGAATTGACCATCTGTTTCCGAGTTAAAAGCAGTATTGAAATGCAATTTTTTACCCACAACATCTTGTAACTTCTTCCAGAATCATGAAGTAAATCTCGGATCTCTATTTGACACTATAGACAATGGTACACCATGCAATCTCACGATATCAGAAATGTATAACTCAGCTAATTTATCAAGCGAGTAATCAGATCGAACTGGAATAAAATGAGCAAATTTTATCAATCGATCAACTACAACCTAGATTGCATCTTTTTTTCTCGGAGGCAAACCCGAAACAAAGTCCATTGTCACTCTATCCCATTTCCATTCTGGAACCATAATCGGGTGTAACAAACCAGATGGCACCTGATGTTTAGCTTTAACTTGCTGACATATCAAACATTTAGAAACAAAGTCAGAGATATCTCTTTTCATTCCAGACCACCAATAATGTTGTTTCAATTCATTGTACATTTTCGTACTACTCGGATGCACAGATAGCCGACTATTGTGAGCTTCATTCAAAATTATCTGAATTAACTCTAGATTTCTCGGAACACAAATTCTATCTCAGAATCTCAGACAATCATCTTTATCAACTCTGAATTTTGAATCAGACTCTAAATCCCACTGAGCTCGTTTTGCTAAAATCTCATAATCAATCTTCTGAGCTTCGATAATCTACTATAAAAACAAATGTCTCGCTTTTAATTCAACTAAAAATGAACCATCATCAGCCAGAACCAAATGAGCATTCATCATATGCAGAGCAAACAATGATTTTTGACTCAAAGCATCAGCAACAACATTTGCCTTACCCGGTTGATAATCTATCACAAGTTCATAGTCTTTTGGCAATTCAAGCCATCTTCTCTGTCGTAGATTCAAATCTTTCTGATTCATGAGATACTTCAAACTCTTATGATCAGAATATATGTGACATTTCTCACCAAATAGATAGTGGCGTCACCAAATAGATAGTGGCGCCAAATCTTCAAAGCAAACACAATCGTAGCCAACTCAAGATCATGCGTCGAATAGTTCTTTTCGTACGCTTCAACTGTCTTGAAGCATAAGCAATGACTTTGCCTTCTTGCATCAAAACACATCTTGGTCCGATCAATGAAGCATCACTATAGATTACAAATTCTTTACCCAATTTGAGTTGTATCAGTACTGGAGCTTTAGTCAACAAAGTTTTCAACTAATCAAAGTTGTTCTGACACTTTTCAGACCATTAAACTTCACATCTTTTTGAAGTAGCTTCGTTATCGAAGTCGTAATCATAGAAAAGCCTTTTACGAACCTTCTATAATAATTGGAAAGTCCCAAAAAACTACGAACTTCAGAGACATTCCTCGGAGGTTTCCAATCCAGAATAGCTAAAGTCTTGCTCGAATAAACTCGGTACTAGATGCTGATACAATATGACCCAAAAAACTGACCTCTCGTAACCAGAATTCACATTTACTGAACTTTGCATACAATTGCTTATCACGCAAAGTCTACAGCAGTATTCTCAAATGCTTGGCATGTTCAATTTTGTCACGAGAGTAAATCAATATGTCCTCAATGAATACAACAACAAATCGATCTAAATAAAGTCTGAAAATTCTATTCATCAAATCCATAAAGATAGCAGGTGCAGTAGTCAATCCGGAAGGCATAACTAAGAATTCATAATGGCCGTACCTCGTTCGGAAAGTAGTTTTCAGAATGTCTGAGTCTTTCACTTGTAACTGATAATAGCATGATCTCAAATCTATCTTTGAAAACACAATAGCTCCTTTCAACTGATCAAACAAATCATCAATTCAGGGCAGAGGATACTTATTCTTGATAGTCATTTTGTTCAACTGACGATAATCTATACACATTCTCATCGTACCATCTTTCTTTTTCACAAACAAAACCAGAGCACCCTAAGGTGAGAAACTCGGCCTAGCAAATCCTTTTTCGATTAACTCTTGCAACTGAGACTTTAATTGTTTTAATTCAATCGGTGTCATTCTATATGGAGCTATCATTATTGGAGTAGTTCTCGGTACTAACTCAATACCAAATTCAACTTCTCGGATCAGAGGTAATCCCTGAAGTTCTTCAGGAAACACATCAGGGAAATCACATACAATAGACATTGAATTAACTTTCTTTTCTGACACTTTCGAATCAATCACATAAGCAAAGTAGGCTTCACAACCCTTTCTCACAATACTCAAAGCTTCGAATATATCAAAGTAGGCAACCCATTCAAATCAAAAGATTCAATTCTGACTATTTCATCATTCTTGCATCTCAAATAAATAGTTTTTCATTTGCAGTTCACAACAGCATCATGCAATGTTAACCAATCCATACCCGGAATTATATCAAACTCATAAAAAGGTAACAACATTAGATCAGCTGAAAAACAAGTGTCTCAAAACATTAGCGGGAAATTCTTGCAGATTTCATCAACCAAAACACATCTGCTAAGGAGGTTTGAAACTCTAATTACAAATTTAGTAGACTCTATAGGAAAAGTCTTACTGTTCACTAAGTTCATGCATATATACGAATGTGTTGATCTAGGATCTATTAAAGCAATCACAGAAGTAACACAAAGAGTGAATGTACCTATAATCACATCTGGTGACGAAGCTTCCTCACGAGCTTGGATAACATAGGCTTTAGCAGGTGAACGAGCCTCAGATCTAATAGCTGTTTCTTTTGTTCCTCTCTGACTACTGCTTACATTTCTCGCATTTCTGGGAGGTCTACCACGGGAAGCATTGCCACTTGGCCTCGGATTCTAAAAATTATCTTTTTCAGCTAAATTTGGGCAATCTTTTATAAAGTGATCTCGTGAACCACAACTGTAACAAGCTCGGTTATTATTTTTTCCCCAGCATTCTCCAAAATGTTGTCTTCCACATTGATTACACTCAGGCTTTTCATTCTTGACATTACCAACACTGGCAACAGACGTAGCTAGAGTTTTGAAATTCGAATACGTTCTAACACGATCTCTATTCGAATGTCCACATTAGCATTTGAACGGCTATTATCATCTCAAAATTTCTTTGATGCAGATTGAAATGATTTGCCCGATGATCTCTTTCGCATTTCTCTAGCTTTAGAATCAGCTTTTCTTTTCTCTTTCCTGAGATCTTCGGCTTTACATGCTCATTCAACAAGCACAACGAATTCTTTAATCTCAAGAATCCCGACTAACAAACGGATATCTTCATTCAAACCATCCTCAAATCTTTTGCACATTATTGCCTCAGTAGATACACATTCACGAGCATACTGACTCAATCTTACAAATTCTCGCTCGTATTCTGTAACAGACATACGACCTTGTTTAAGCTCGAGAAACTCTTTACATTTCTGGTCAATAAATCTCTGACTGATGTATTTCATCCAGAATTCAGCTTGAAAGAAATCCCAGGTAACTCTCTCACTCAAAACTACCGATATTAAAATTTCCACCAGTGATACATTGTATCTCTCAAGAGTGAAATGACACATTTTTACGTATTCCTCTGGATTTAATGATAATTCATCAAATACTCATATTGTGTTCTCTAAGCAGAACTCGGCCCTTTCAGCATCATCATTTGTTGTATCTTGGAACTCTTCAGCCCTATACTTTCTAATCTTATCTACCGGAGGCTTACTTAACTGAACTGGGTTCACTGATGGCATAGCAAGAGCTTGTGGAGGATTAACCGGGGGTGGAGGTTGTTGTACAACCGGATTGGTTCTAATATACTGGCTAAACCAATCATTCATCATTTGATATAAGGCTTGTCCAACCTCACTATCATGGCTACTCCTAGCCGGTCTAGAATCGAATGGCCCCGTCCTTTGCGTGGGAGCAAGAGCATTGCTTTCAACATCATCCGATACGGCTCGTTCGGGATCCATTTGCTATATAAAAACACATTTCAATGTCAGGATTCATCACACTATCGCAGTTCATAAATATGGCATGTATAGCTAGACTCACATACGCTATGGTAGTCCTAGAACCGACTAAATCATAGCTCTAATACCAATAAAATGTAACACTCCTAACCTGTAACCATCGTCAAAATAGGTTAAAAGGCATTACCAGACTTGTAACTCAATTCAGAACTATCATATATCAAATACCATCTCATTTTAATAATATAAGTCATTCGTATTCAATATGAATTTAAAACGAGCATACAAAGTCTAAATCATGCTTTCGGGACCAAATCGATAACATATGAAAGTTTCAAAACTTAGAAAAATTTTCAACTTTTCAAAGGCTACATGCCCATGTGTCTAATTCATGGCGAAACAGAGGATACATACTGACTTGTCCACACGGCCACAAGACACGCCCGTGTGCCAGGCCGTATGAAAATTTGGGAGGCTACTGACTTGGCCACATGGCCAACCACATGACCATGTGCTAGCCCATGTGACACACACAACCAATAGACACGTCTGTGTCTCTAGGCCGTATCAAAACTAGAGGGTATAATGACTTTAATTCGTAGGCTACCCTAGTGGACACACGGCCGTGTAACGTGACCGTGTGTCACACACGGATGAGACACATGCCTGTGTCTCTACCTGTGTAGACAAAAAATAGGCCATTTGAATAGACAACTTGCCACCCCAATTGGGTCAAACCTACAAGCACCAAACTAAGCATATTTGCACAACATTTATAACTAATTCACAACCAAAACATAAGCCATTCATGACATATCATTTACAGCCACATTCCCAACTCAATTTATCAATCAAATCATAACAAATCTAAACTAAAATCATACCAAAACATATGTTTCAATACATCATTCAATCTCATGCTCAAAACTTACCAAAACTTATCAATATTGACCAGTTCTATTGGTCATTCAAAACATACCATATAATTCATAATGCCTCACATATTATATAACATTTCCAACTATAAGTCTAAACACAAGCTAGCCATATCACATGGCATGGTATAAACATTACAAACCATAATCCAAACACGTCTAGCTTATACATTCCATACTTCAATATGTACATTTTTAAAAGTACCAAAATAAAGTTCGATAGTGTGGTGACGTGTAACACCCCGAACCCGAGACCGTTGCCGGTGTCGGACACGAGGGGTTAACAAGCCAAGTTCACATGGTTTGCCCACTAATTTGACATTTCCAGTCAGGCTGGAAGACTGCATCACCGTCGCCTTAAAAATCATATCTCGAGTTTCAAAACTCGGAAACTGGTTTCGTAAATTTTCCCTGAATTTAGACTCATATATCCATCCATGGATTTATTTCTAGAATTTTTGGATGGGCCAATTGGTACAGTTTATTAGTTAAAGTCACCCATGTTACAGGGATCGACTGCTCTGACCTTCGCGCGGTATAACTTGAATATCTCTCTGTACAGGGCTTAAATGCTGGTGTCGTTTGTTTCTAATGAAACTAGACTCAAAATGGAATCTGTACATATAAGGTATGTCGCATAATTCTTTCTGGATAATTTATAGTAAATTTTTAAAGTTGTTACAGGGAACCCAGAAACCGTTCTGGCCCTGTCTCACAATAGCATTAATATCTCTTAACATGTAACTCCTATGACCATTTCGTTTCTTCCATATGAAAATAGACTCATCAAGGTTAATTTACATAGCTTATTCACTATTTAATTCCATTTCTACGAATTTTGGTGATTTTCACATTCACGTCACTGCAGCTGGCAGCATCTGTTTTAAGGTAGGTCTTACCTATTTGGTAGTCTCCATGAACCAACTAGTCTTTGCCATACATAGGTTCATATATGATCATTTTAACCATGCCAATGGCTGATCATATGACCAACATTCCCATTTCAAGCCATAGCCACATCATGACACCAAATATATACATACAAACCACAATTATTCTAAGTTCATGTTCCTTTTGAGCCATTTTCGCATGGCCGTACATACTTACATCACCACATATTTAACAAACAAGGGTAGTCCTATACATGCCATTTCAAGTTCAACCAAGAATTTATACCAAAATGGGGGCTTGATAGTGTGGATGACTTCGACTTCAACGATCCCGAATCCGATTGCTATCGAGCGAAATCTAGAAAACGAGAGCCAAAGCAATGGAGTAAGCATTTTTATGCTTAGTAAGTCTCAAGGAATATAATCAACTCTAATTACAGCAATACATTCACATAGTTAAATGCATCATTTCATTAATGCGCATTCACATAATCATACTTACTTTACCATCCCAACTCTTATGTTCATACACAAATAACGGCTTCATTAAGGCCGATAACTCGCTCCATCATAGGAGCGGATATTCATACGCTCTTACTCCTAGCGCAAAAAGCACACCGCACTTACCTTATCATTGGGAAATTTCACAAGTGCATTAGCTGAAATTTTCCAGCAAGCTCATAATTTTCAAATCACATACCTTCGGAGTTTATCCGGATGTCGGTACTCGTTCAATCGCCTTGGGACATAGCCCGGTTATGGTAACCGCACCAAGGCCAACGGGACTTTACCCGGATATCACGATTTGCACAAATGCCTTGGTCTTAGCCCGGATTTAACAACTTGCACGAATGCCTTGGTCTTAGCCCGGATATAGCTACTAGCACAATTGCCTTCGGTCTTAACCGGATGTAATTTTCAGCATAATTGTCTTGAGGCTTAGCCCGGATATCATTCAATTTCTCATGCACACATACATCAATAATCATTGGACATACATATTTCATTTTCGTTACTAAGGCTCAAACACAATTATAATCATTAGCATATTCGCCTTCGGGACTTAGCCCGGTGGAATTCAAATACTCATACACACATAATCAATAATCATACACATCCATATTTCATCTCACATAATTCAAGTAAGGTCACTTCTTGAGGACTTACCTCGGTTGTTGTCGAACGGCTTTTACGGCTATTCGATCACTTTTTCCTTCCCTTGTCCAATTATGGACCTCTTAGCTCTTGAGCTAATTCAAACAAATTCAATTTATTAAAACCTCATTGTGCTAGCTTATGGCGAATATGACAAGGAATTTAAATGGTCATATGGCCACTCTTTAGCTTGAATACACAATGGTCATGCACATTTTATACTACATCAAGCAATTCAATACAATTTATTTGAGCATCAAGGAAATGCTAAGGCCTTCAATAGGCTACCCAAGGCGAATATTCATGTACATGTTGAGGTCAATTTTGCACTTAATACCTCACAAAAACAGCATGCAATTTACTAATTAATGCTTTGCACATTGTGGCTCAAAACTTATAATATAGCATCAAGCACTTATATGTGTGCTAGGTCAATTGTGCTTGCAATTTCACAAGCATTCTTCCACATTTTCTTCTTTAAACCAATATATTCATCACTTAGTTCATAACCAAACATAATGTGCAATCATATATATGCATATATGAGCATGGCGAATTTTCAAGGTGTCCATAGCCATCCAAAACACAAATTTTAACTAACATGCAAGAAGCATGAATCATGCTCAAGAATGCATCATGGCGAATATGACAATCATGCTCCTTTTCAATTTCAATCATGATAAAACAAAGAGAAACTCAAAATCTTACTCAAGAGTAGACAATCCATCATTGCATGCATCATCATCAAGCTTCACACTTAGCATGCAATGGCTTTATCACCATAACAACTTTGGCCAAATACCATTTCCATGGCTCAACAAAGATTTGAGCCATGGCTAACATGCACATCAAGTTAGCAACCAAAACATGCATGAAACTCCTAACACAACCTCATACATACCTTAATCTTGATGCAAACTTGGCCAAATCTCCTTCTAGATCTCTTCCAAACCAAGCATGAAGCAAAAATCCTCCTTCTTCCTTAGTTTTGGCTCAAAGAAAGGATGAACAAAATTTTTTCTTTCCTTCTCTACAACTCACTGCAATGGGGGATTACCACACTCACACACATTTTTTTTCATTTTTTTATCACCCATACACCTTTGTTTATTATTTCACCCTAATGCACCAACAAAACATGTTTCATGACATGTTTAGCCCATCCTCCTTGTCATGGCCGCCACCACCTATAAAGGGGAATTTGACATGCAAGTCCATCATTTTGCATGCATGCTTTAATTAGTCATCACACATTTCCTATCATACTTTCAAAGTTCATTACTAAGTCCTTTCTTGTGGAATTCACCCTTATAACACTAAATCAATCATCATAAAATGTCATACATAAGCACACACATATTATAGGCATCAAAATAAATTTTAATTATTTTTATGCCTCGGTTTTGTGGTCCCGAGACCACCTTCCGACTAGGGTCAATTTTGGGCTGTCACAACTCTCCCCACTTAAGAAATTTTCGTCCCAAAATCTTACCGTAAATAGGTTTGGATATCGCTCTTTCATAGAGTTCTCGGTCTCCCAAGTAGCTTCTTCTATCCCGTGCTTGAGCCATAACACTTTTACTAGCGGAACCCACTTGTTTCACAACTCTTTCACTTCTCGTGATAGGATACGAATCGGTTCTTCCTCATAACTCATATTAGCTTGAATTTCGATTTCTGATGGACTAATCACGTGCGATGGATCGGATCTATAGCGTCGAAGCATCGAAACGTGAAAGACATCGTGAACCTTTTCGAGTTCAGGGGGCAAAATCAAACGATATGCCACCGGATCGACTCGCCGGATATCTCATATGGCCCAACGAACCTCGGGCTCAACTTGCCCTTACGGTAGAATCGAGTATCTTTTTCCAAGGCGATACCTTGAGAAACACTTTATCACCCACGATACTCGATATCCTTACGCTTCAGTCCGCGTCACGACTTCGACGATCGGAGGCTATCTTGAGACTTTCACGGATTACTTTCACTTTCTGTTCAGCATCCCTAATCAAATCCACCCCGAAAATCTTGCTTTCACCGAGCTCAGTCCAAAACAATGGTGTACGGCATTTACGACCGTACAAGGCCTCGTAGGGTGCCATCTTAATACTTGATTGAAAGCTGTTGTTGTAAGCGAATTCAATCAACGGCAAATACCGTTCCCATAAACCACTAAACTCGAGGACGCAACATCTTAACATATCCTCAAGTATCTGAATTATCCGCTCGGATTGACCATCGGTTTGGGGGTGAAAGGCGGTGCTGAAATGCAACTTGGTACCCAAAGCCTCTTGCAATTTTTTCCAAAATCGCGACGTAATCTTGGGTCTCTATCCGACACGATAGAAATAGGCACCCCATTCAATCGAATAATTTGGGAGACGATAATTACGCCAATTTATCGAGCGAAAAATCCGTGCAGACGAGGATAAAATGAGCGGACTTGGTCGGTCTATCAACAACGACCCAAATCGCATCTTTCTTACTTGCCGACAATCGGTAATCCGGATATAAAATCCATTGTCACTCGATCCCATTTCTATTCGGTATCATGATTGGTGAAGTAATCCCGATGGCACTTGATGTTCCGCTTTCACTTGTTGACATATCGACACCTTGAAACAAATTCGAAATATCTTATTTCATACCGCCACCAAAATTGGCGTTTGGTCATTGTACATTTTAGTACTACCCGGTGGATTGACATTCGACTACTGTGAGCCTCGCTCAAAATCATCGAAACAAGTTCCGAATTCCTTGGAATACATAATCGACCCTTGAACGTCAAGCAGTCATTGTCGTCAATCTGAAATTCCGATTCTTCATCCGAAACACATTCGCTCGCTTAGCGACCAATTCAGCGTCGACCTTCGAGATTCAAGTATTTGATGAATCAATAACGGTTTGGCCTCTAATTCGACTACTAGCACCTCCTCGGGTGAAACGGATAAATGAGCATCCATCGCTCTCAAAGCGCATGATGCCTTGCGACTTAAAGCATCGGCCACCACGTTGGCCTTTCCCGGGTGATAATCAATGCTGAGTTCATAGTCTTTCAACAACTCAAGCCAACGTCGTTGTCGCAGGTTTAAATCTTTCTGAGTCATCAAATATTTTAGACTCTTGTGGTCCGAATAAATATGACACCTTTCTCCAACAAGTAATGCCGCCATATCTTCAAGGCGAACACTATGGCTGCTAGTTCAAGGTCATGGGTCGGATAGTTTCTCTCATGCGGCTTTAGTTGTCTCGACGCGTAAGCCACAACTCGACCTTCTTGCATCAACACACAACCTAACCCAAGCAAGGATGCGTCCATCAGATATGACAAACTCTTTACCGGACTCATTTGTACTAGCACTGGGGCCTCGGTTAAACAAGTTTTTAGTCGATCGAAACTTTCTTGACAGCGTTCCGACCACTCGAACTCAACATCTTTTTGGAGTAGTTTCGTCATCGACGCAGCTATCATCGAAAAACCTTTCACAAATCGTCGATAGTATCCGGCAAGCCCCAAAAAGCTCCTAACTTCGTAACATTCCTTGAGGTTTCCAATTGACTATGGCGAAATTTTGTTCGGGTCCACCACGACACCGATCACGGACACCACGTGCCCCAAAAAAAAACTAACCTCTTTCAGCCAAAATTCACATTTACCGAACTTTGCGTATAACTGCTTATCTCGTAAGATTTGCAACACTAGCCTCAGGTGTTCAGTTTCATCTCTCGAATTGACCTAAATGTCATCGATAAATACAACTACGAACCGATCCAAGTATGGTCTGAAAATTCTATTCATTAAATCCATAAACACCGCAGGGGCATTAGTGAGCCCAAACGGCATCACTAGGAACTCATAGTGACCATATCTCGTTCTGAAGGCAGTCTTGGGTACGTCCGAATCTCGGATTCGCAATTGATAATAGCCCGATCTCAAATCTATTTTCGAGAACACTGAGGCCCCCTTTAGTTGATCGAACAAGTCATCGATACGTGGCAACGGATATTTGTTCTTTATTGTCGCTTTATTAAGCTGACGATAATCGATGCACAGCCGCATGGTTCCATCCTTCTTTTCACGAACAACACCGGCGCACCCAAGGCGAAAAACTCGGGTGAGCAAAACCTCTATCCACCAATTCTTGCAACCGAGCTTCCAACTCCTTTAATTTCGTTAATGCCATACGATACGGAGCTATCGAAATTGGAATGGTACCGGTACCAATTCGATGCCAAATTCTATTTCCGAACAGTGGTAAGCGGCAATTCTTCTGGAAAACATCCGAGTATTCACAAACCACGGCACAGATTCGGGTTTCTTTTCGATTCCTTGTCATCGAGCACGACGCAAGGTACGCCGCCCCTTTTCTTACATATTTCGGGCCAACATCGCGATATTACAAATGGCAACTCCTTTAAGTCCGTAGACTCAACCCGTATTATCTTGTTATTCGAGCTCCTCAAATCGATAGTCTTGCTCTTTCAATTTACAACCGCATCGTGCATGGTCAACCAATCCGGACCAAGAATAACGTCGAACTCATCGAACGGCAAAAGCATCAAGTTCACGGAAAACAAGAACCTCGGAACACTAGGGGACTTTTCTTGCACACTTTGTTGACAAGCACGTAATGACCCAAGGGTTTGACACCGAATTACAAACTCAAGAGACTCATTAGGAAAAGTCTTCTTTGGATGCTAAGGTTTCACATATATAAGATTGAGTAGAACCGGGGTCAATCAAAGCAATCACATTAGTATTGAAAAGAGTGAAAGCACCGTAATGACATCCGGAGAGGCAAGATCCTCGCGTGCGGCGATGGCATAAGTCCTCGCAGAGCACGAGCCTCGGATCCGATGGTAGCATCTCTAGATCCTCTCGACCGCCACCGACATTGCCCATATTTCTAGGTGGCCTACCTCGAGTGCTGCGGTAGTACCCGAGTTTCCACTCGACTCACATTCTGCTCAAGCATCCTCGGGCAATCCTTCCTAAAGTGGTCGGCCGATCCACACTTATAGCAGAGCGATCATGAAACCAACAACTCTCCGAATGCCATTTGCCACAATGTTGACACTCCGCCCTCTCTCGGCGATCATTTCCACCACTGGCGATCGAAGTGACTCGTGTGGTCACAGGGGGTCGATCGCGTCCTCGTCTAGAAAAGCCCAAAGCGCCTCTAGACCGGTTTACATCATCTCGAAATCTCTTCGATGCTTGTTGAAGAGACTTTCCCGAGGACCTCTTTCGGAATTCTCCAGTTCCCACATCAACTTTTTGTTTCTCCTTTCTAAGCTCTTCGGCTTTACAAGCTCGCTCAACAAGTACTACGAACTCTCGTATCTCGAGAATGCCAACGAACATCCTTATATCATCATTCAGCCCATCCTCGGCGTTTACATAATAGCTTCGGACGAAATGCATTCTCGCGCGTACCGGCTAAGCCTCACAAACTTTCGTTCGTAGTCGGTAACGGACATAGAACCTTGCTTAAGATCAAGAAATTCCCAAGTCACTTGCTCTCTAGGCACCACAGAAGTCAGAGTACTCCACCAATAGTAGGCGGATTCACGTAGCAAGGAGATGGTACACTTTAAGCACTCATCGGGTGTACAGGATAGCTCATCGAGCACCCGGATAGTGTTATCCAACCAAAATTCAGCTCGCTCGGCATCATCATCATCCGTAGCCTTAAATTCAGTGGCCCCATGTTTTCGAATCCTATCGACTGGGGGCTTACTTGACCTTATTTGGTCAGTCACCGGAGGTATTGTGGGTGCGGGGGTTGCATTTGTCGGGAATGGAGGTTGTGGAACAGCCGTGTTAGTTCGAATGTATTGATTAAACCATTCGTTCATCACACTATAAAAGGCTTGCCTAGCCTCATCATTCGGATTGCTGGCCATAGGTTGAGAGTCCGCCGGCGCTGTCCCTTGTGCGGGAGCAGGCGCCACACTCTCCACATCATCAGCTATTGCTCGGTTGGGATCGGGACCCATTGCTATAAACAAACTCAAAGTCAAATTGTCAGAAATCACCACACTATCGATTCATCATTTAATGGCATGTATAGCTAGACCCCAAACACCTCACGGTAGTCCTAGAATCGACTAAACCGTGGCTCTGATACCATAAAATTGTAACACCCGAACCCGAGACCGCTGCGGTGTCGGACACGAGGGGTTAACAAGCCAAGTTCACATGGTTTGCCCACTAATTTGACATTTCCAGTCAGGCTGGAAGACTGCATCACCGTCGCCTTAAAATCATATCTCGAGTTTCAAAACTCGGAAACTGGTTTCGTAAATTTTCCTGAATTTAGACTCATATATCCATCCATGGATTTATTTCTAGAATTTTTGGATGGGCCAATTGGTACAGTTTATTAGTTAAAGTCACCCATGTTACAGGGATCGACTGCTCTGACCTTCGCGCGGTATAACTTGAATATCTCTCTGTACAGGGCTTAAATGCTGGTGTCGTTTGTTTCTAATGAAACTAGACTCAAAATGGAATCTGTACATATAAGGTATGTCGCATAATTCTTTCTGGATAATTTATAGTAAATTTTAAAGTTGCGACAGGAACCCAGAAACCGTTCTGGCCCTGTCTCACAATAGCATTAATATCTCTTAACATGTAACTCCTATGACCATTTCGTTTCTTCCATATGAAAATAGACTCATCAAGGTTAATTTACATAGCTTATTCACTATTTAATTCCATTTCTACGAATTTTGGTGATTTTTCACATTCACGTCACTGCAGCTGGCAGCATCTGTTTTAAGGTAGGTCTTACCTATTTGGTAGTCTCCATGAACCAACTAGTCTTTGCCATACATAGGTTCATATATGATCATTTTAACCATGCCAATGGCTGATCATATGACCAACATTCCCATTTCCAAGCCATAGCCACATCATGACACCAAATATATACATACAAACCACAATTATTCTAAGTTCATGTTCCTTTTCGAGCCATTTTCGCATGGCCGTACATACTTACATCACCACATATTTAACAAACAAGGGTAGTCCTATACATGCCATTTCAAGTTCAACCAAGAATTTATACCAAAATGGGGGCTTGATAGTGTGGATGACTTCGACTTCAACGATCCCGAATCCGATTGCTATCGAGCGAAATCTAGAAAACCGAGAGCCAAAGCGGTGAGTAAGCATTTTATGCTTAGTAAGTCTCAAGGAATATAATCAACTCTAATTACAGCAATACATTCACATAGTTAAATGCATCATTTCATTAATGCGCATTCACATAATCATACTTACTTTACCATCCCAACTCTTATGTTCATACACAAATAACGGCTTCATTAAGGCCGATAACTCGCTCCATCATAGGAGCGGATATTCATACGCTCTTACTCCTAGCGCATAAAGCACACACCGCACTTACCTTATCATTGGGAAATTTCACAAGTGCATTAGCTGAAATTTTCCAGCAAGCTCATAATTTTCAAATCACATACCTTCGGAGTTTATCCGGATGTCGGTACTCGTTCAATCGCCTTCGGACATAGCCCGGTTATGGTAACCCGCACCAAGGCCAACGGACTTTACCCGGATATCACGATTTGCACAAATGCCTTCGGGTCTTAGCCCGGATTTAACAACTTGCACGAATGCCTTCGGGTCTTAGCCCGGATATAGCTACTAGCACAATTGCCTTCGGGTCTTAACCCGGATGTAATTTTCAGCATAATTGTCTTCGGGGCTTAGCCCGGATATCATTCAATTTCTCATGCACACATACATCAATAATCATTGGACATACATATTTCATTTTCGTTACTAAGGCTCAAACACAATTATAATCATTAGCATATTCGCCTTCGGGACTTAGCCCGGGTGGAATTCAAATACTCATACACACATAATCAATAATCATACACATCCATATTTCATCTCACATAATTCAAGTAAGGTCACTTCTTGAGGACTTACCTCGGTTGTTGTCGAACGGCTTTTACGGCTATTCGATCACTTTTCCTTCCCTTGTCCAATTATGGACCTCTTAGCTCTTGAGCTAATTCAAACAAATTCAATTTATTAAAACCTCATTGTGCTAGCTTATGGCCGAATATGACAAGGAATTTAAATGGTCATATGGCCACTCTTTAGCTTGAATACACAATGGTCATGCACATTTTATACTACATCAAGCAATTCAATACAATTTATTTGAGCATCAAGGAAATGCTAAGGCCTTCAATAGGCTACCCAAGGCCGAATATTCATGTACATGTTGAGGTCAATTTTGCACTTAATACCTCACAAAACAGCATGCAATTTACTAATTAATGCTTTGCACATTGTGGCTCAAAACTTATAATATAGCATCAAGCACTTATATGTGTGCTAGGCGAATTGTGCTTGCAATTTCACAAGCATTCTTCCACATTTTCTTCTTTAAACCAATATATTCATCACTTAGTTCATAACCAAACATAATGTGCAATCATATATATGCATATATGAGCATGGCGAATTTTCAAGGTGTCCATAGCCATCCAAAACACAAATTTTAACTAACATGCAAGAAGCATGAATCATGCTCAAGAATGCATCATGGCGAATATGACAATCATGCTCCTTTTCAATTTCAATCATGATAAAACAAAGAGAAAACTCAAAATCTTACTCAAGAGTAGACAATCCATCATTGCATGCATCATCATCAAGCTTCACACTTAGCATGCAATGGCTTTATCACCATAACAACTTTGGCCAAATACCATTTCCATGGCTCAACAAAGATTTGAGCCATGGCTAACATGCACATCAAGTTAGCAACCAAAACATGCATGAAACTCCTAACACAACCTCATACATACCTTAATCTTGATGCAAACTTGGCCAAATCTCCTTCTAGATCTCTTCCAAACCAAGCATGAAGCAAAAATCCTCCTTCTTCCTTAGTTTTGGCTCAAAGAAAGGATGAACAAAATTTTTTCTTTCCTTCTCTACAACTCACGGCAATGGGGGATTACCACACTCACACACATTTTTTTTCATTTTTTATCACCCATACACCTTTGTTTATTATTTCACCCTAATGCACCAACAAAACATGTTTCATGACATGTTTAGCCCATCCTCCTTGTCATGGCCGGCCACCACCTATAAAGGGGGAATTTGACATGCAAGTCCATCATTTTGCATGCATGCTTTAATTAGTCATCACACATTTCCTATCATACTTTCAAAGTTCATTACTAAGTCCTTTCTTGTGGAATTCACCCTTATAACACTAAATCAATCATCATAAAATGTCATACATAAGCACACACATATTATAGGCATCAAAATAAATTTTTAATTATTTTTATGCCTCGGTTTTGTGGTCCCGAGACCACCTTCCGACTAGGGTCAATTTTGGGCTGTCACATGACGATCCTCGACGATCCCCAAACTCACAGTAGCTTCGATATCTAAAAAAGAATGAAAACACACACAAAGTAAGCTCTCAAAAGCTTAGTAAGCTCGTATTAAATATAACCAGCATTTTATATAATACAAAACATCATCATCTAATAGACACTTAGTAGTTCTCAAATCATTTATCAAATTTATTCCATCACAAATTAATATGTTCGTGCCAACTTATCAAGCTTTATACACATAGTATCATCTACCACATAGGTTTTGTAAATACTTGAACTTTCCTGTATTTATTCACTTTCATTCTTACCTCCTATTCAAATACATGAACTCTTTCCGAAGTCTTTCCACGCTTTAAGAATTTGCACACTTAGTGTTTTAATGATTAACCAAAGCTAAAATGATCCTGGACACTTAATGCCATCTCAAATAACCGAAGCTACCTCATTATCACACACTTAGTGCCTCATATAGCCAAAGTTATTCCATTTTGCACACTTAGTGCTATTTATAACTGCAACTATTTCAAATCGCACACTTAGTGTCGAATACCTTCGATTTATCCACTTACACAAACCATAGAAAAACATCTATATAATTCATGCATCTTCAAATCATTAAAAGATGACTATAATATCATTTATTCCGTACAAACTTACCTAGTACTCAGAATTGCTGATTTCAATCGTCTACTCGATTATCTTCGACTTTCCTCGGTCTAAATCCAAATTCCTCTTTTCTTGATTAGATGTATTCAAAATTAACCCTTTTATTTTCCAAGTCATTCAATTCAATCCAAAAATATACATTTAGGGAATTTTGCAAACTAGCCCTCACATTTTCACATTTTGACACTTTAGTCCCTAATTCACAAAATCAAAAAATACACATAATATGGATATAATCATGCTTGGTTGAATTCTCCTAGTATTCATACTAGTCCACACATTTCATTTATGTCACATTTTAGTCATTCAATTTACAAATTTCACAATTTAGCCCATTTTACTCAAAAATCACCAAAAATTCAAAGACAAAATATATCAATCCAACATATGACTTTTATTTCTCAACAACTAACATCACAAAACTCACAATCTCATCAATGACACATTTCAAAATCATAATAAAATTCAGAAATTGAGGCATGGACTTAGTAAAACACAAGCCAACGATCACAAAAATGTAGAAATTATCAAAAATCGAACAAAATCCATACCTTAATTAAGAAAATCAATGGCAGAATGAAATGAAGCTTAAAACCCTTTCTTCTCTTCTATTTTTGGTAGAAAAAGATGAATAAGATGGCAACATTTTGATTTGTTTTGATTAATATTAACATATTAATCAATTTCCCATTTTGCCCTTATTTTATAACATAATTAAACCATTAACAAAATGTCCATTTATGTCCACTAATCTTTTCAGTGGGCTAATAACCACATAAGGACCCTTACTTTATAAAGCCATGACACAATATAGAAAGCTACTTTTGCATTTTATGCGATTAGGTCCTTTTTATCTAATTGAGCACACAAATAAATAAATTTTCATACAAAACTTTCACACATGCGGATTCACATACCATAAGCACGAAAAATAATATTTAAAATATTTTTTTGACTCAGACTTGTGGTCCGAAAACCACTTTTTTGACTAGGGTCTAAACCGGACTATTACAGTAGAAATGTGAAATAGAGGAAAATATGGGCTAGTATGAGCTTAGGATACATTCGGCTAGACATGGGTAAGCAAGGAATTTCATGCATTCCATTATATGAGCCCAGGAACTAAGTAAAAATATGAAATGTATTAATAATTTATTTTGCTGATATAGACCCTGGGGAACCAATTTCGGAGGTCGACCGTGGAAAACAAAAGGTTTCGAAATAACCGAAATATGAAATCAAAGCAATTACCAGGTAAGTTCGAGTAACTCGAAGTAAACTTTAAATATACTTGAAAATGCATATTCTTAAATGTATGTTAATTTAGAAATTGATTGCATGACAATCCATGAAATGTGGCAGTGTAAAATTAAAAAGATGACAATTGTCCTGGTTGAATGAAAAAGGGAGATTCGATAGGTAAATTCTTGTTTACATGACATGAGATCTTGCATGTATTGCAGAAAGAGATTTAGCCCGGATGGGTAATCCGATGATCTCGGTATAGTAAGAATCCAGCCCAGACGAATGTTCCTTAAGTGATCGAACCTCCCAATGAATATATGTCCATTGTGGATTTAGCCCGGATGGGTAATACGATTAAGGACTGAAATTAGCCTAGACTGGCATTTTAGATCCGAGCGTATTGGAGTAATTTTCGTTGTAAGGGATTTAGCCTAGAATGGTAATCCCGACAATACTTCCTGAATTTATGTTATGAGGCATTTAACCTGGATTGCTAATCCCACCGTAAGAGTGAGGTTCACGGGAGTGTATATTTAAAATGGTCACTAGCCTGACTTGACGGTAAACGGGATACCAATCGAGATTTTTGAGAAATTTAGCGGGACTATAAGGAGAAATGAGAATGGACGTGTTTGAATTGATGAGCTCACCTAAGATTAATGCTATATTGCTTGAGAGGAAACTAACTTGATGGTTTAGTGTATGTGATAGGGGATTTATACTATGCATGTTTGGCATGATTATCTTTTATGGTTGCATGCTAAATAACCGGTAAGCTTACCTTCTTGTTATCCAAACTTACTAAGCATGTTAATGCTTACCCCCTTTCCTTTCCCTATTTTACAGAGCTCGTGAACTTGTGAAGATTAGAAGATAGTTGGAGTATTGTCAACACTATCAGCTTATCTTGCTTTGGTATATAGATATCTTTACTTTGTTGCAATGTCATGCATAGGTTTTTTTGGTTATTTTGTTGTACGTGTCATTGGTTAGCCAATGTAAGGGCTTGAATGATATACCTATTCATTTTGTATATGGCCATAAGACATGCCTCATTTTGATGTAGGTTGTAACTTACTAATTGTACATGTTAGTGTTTAAATGTTCATGAGATGGTTAAATGTGGTATATCATGAATAGACATGTGGGCCAAATCACTTGGAGATGGCTAGTTTATAATTAGCAATGAGTTATAAAATGAGCCAAGTCTAAATGTGTCTGATCATATGGTAATCCTTAATACAAAGAGGATAATGTAGCATGTATAAAACCAATGAGATGAGGTTAACATGCAATAGACCATTGAAGATAGTCATTGGGCATATTTAGTCCCTGTTAAATACGATAGAAGTTCACAGATGTGTGTGGATGTTGAGGGTGACCATTGGCTTGTTTTGTAATCTCCAAAAAGGTCTACACGAGTAGACACACGGGTGTGTGTCTAGGCCGTGTGTGACTCATGGTCAGTTCCATGGGCGTGTGGTACGGTCGTATGTCCCCTACACCTAAGTTAGTATGCATGGTAGTAAACACACGGATAGAGACACGGCTGTGTGTCTCAACCACGTAGAGGACACGACCTAGCACACGAGCGTGTGTCTTGGCCATGTGCCCCTAAATGCATGATGACGTCATAAATAGAATGCTCAGGTTTTTAGACACAGGTGACAACAAAGAGGTGTGTAGGCCATGTGTGTAATGCCCCAGAATTTGGGCCTAAAAGAAATGGGCTTCGCGTGTCGGAAGAATTGGAATTTAGTTATGTAAGTGAATAACACAATTGATTGTCTACTGCAGTGGTTAAGTGATTAGGAGTGTTGGAGAAATCTTGGGTTTAAACCAGGGCTTTAGCAAAAATTTTGGTTTTAAGTGAATAAAACCCTGGATGCTTGGAAGAAGCCCTTTTAAATTATTATGTTAAATAAATGACACAAGGAAGCATGTGGTCTAGTGGTTGGGTCGTCATTAAGGTCGCAAGGGAGCCTGGGTTCAAGTATTGGCTCTTGCAATTTATTTTAGTTTTTTCTCTTAAGTGAATCTGGACGCTAGCACATATGTCTTATATTAATTATGGACGTTTTTATCACAAGAGGAGCCTGTGGTATGCTGGCAAGGTGGCATGTAACACCCCAAACCCGGCCTAGAAGTTAGGCCCAAATCTGGCGTATCACATTGAAGTGTTTTTTGAAAACCATGTTCTCATTGAAAACCCTTCTTACTATTTAAAACCTCTGGCCATTTTAAAACTTGTGAAAACCTCAGTTTCCGTGGGTCTATTAAAAGTCATTCTCTTGTAAAACTTTATTACCTTTAAAGCTTTATTTTCTGCGAAAGCTTAATTTAAAGTTTTACGGAAACGTGATATTTTTAAAAGCAGTTATTGTTTTGGAAATGAAAACTGTGTTCTACTCCAGCAGTTATAAAATAATATATAAAATTCCAAATTTAGAACCAGAAATTAAAAGAGGCCATATTACAACCCAGATAAAATATAAGTACTTGTAAATAGATAACTTAAAAGAAAATCGGAATCCATAGCAGTTGTGTGGCCACCTCCGAGTCCTTCACAGCACCGATCCTCCTACTGCTGGGGATTACCTACATAGTTAATAAACGGGGTGAGTTTATGAAAACTCAGTGTGTAATCCCCTTACTAGAGTAATAACAAGAAATGTATGTAATTTAGAATCGATGCAGGCGGATCCCATTATAGTAATAGTAAAATCCAGTTTAGAGCATACGTGGGCCAAAGCCCGTTACAATATCATTTGGGTCACAGCCCATAACAGAATCAATTGGGCCTAGCCCATGTTAGCCTCAGTTGGGCTGAAGCCCACATCACAATAATATCACAATAATATCATACATGCAATGCTGTGCAACCCACTCCAAAAATCCAACGATTACACACCAATTCCGTCCCCCGGTACACATCATATGGGTATATAAATATCAACCCACCCATCTGATACACATCAATGGTAGCCCGGTTGCGGTACTACCTTCATTGCAGCAAGCTGCTAATCAAATATTAAGCTTAATATCCATTGGTGGATCCACGGTCGTAAAGCAACCATGCGATCCTCATATATTACCTAAGTTCCATAATTCCCAACCCACGCAATATGTCGTGTATGTCATGCTCAATCATCACACGTGTATGCAAAATGGCCATACTCAGTAATAGTCTTTTAAATATATATCAAGAGCATATCAGTCATACAACCACAATCAAGTCAATTAAAACGCAGTCATACATTCATAATCAAATCAGTCAAATTTGAAGTCTAAGTCGCTCATTTACCCTCAAGGGCAAAACAGTTATTTTACCCTACAGGGGTATGTCAGTCAATTTTACACTATAAGGGAATTTCGATAATTTTACAAATCGAGGGTGTTTCGGTAATTTTACAAATCGAGGGTGTTTCGGTAATTTTACAAATCGAGGGTGTTTCGATAATTTTACAAATCGAGGGTCTTCTGGTAATTTTACAAATTGAAGGTGTTTCGAAAATTTCACAAATAGGGGGTATTTCAAAAGTTTTACAAATCGAGGGTATTTTAATAATTTCACAATTGAGGGTATTTTGGTAATTTTACAAATCGAGGGTGTTTTGATAATTTTACAAATCGAGGGTGTTTTGATAATTTCACAATCGGGGATATTTTGATAATTTTACAAATTGAGTGTATTTCAGTAATTTTACCATCGAGGGTATTTTGGTAATTTTACAAATCAAGGGTATTTCAATAATTTCACAAATTGGGGGTATTTCGGTAATTTTACAAATCAAGGGTATTTTAGTAATTTCTCTTTATTATGGGTTTATTACTTACCTTAGCCCGTTAACAAGTCCTCGTTGGCTAATGTGAACAGATACTTTGCACCAGGTAGGATTCCAAAGAAGAGGAGGTGAGTCATTAAGACCGCTTAAGTACCAAGCTTTCCCTAGATCCAATCCTACACATGCATATACCCATTGCCACACCTTAACCTTATGACTCATCACGGTCGCGATTAATTAATTATTTAAGTTTTATGTCTGCTTGAGTAGTTACCAAAAACTAGGGCCACAACCCCTTTACTAAACACCAACAGATCCACACTTATTCATTTGGCCCCTTTAGGCCCAATCTCGTTCACATGGCCCATCAGGCCCAACTAATTCCCACCTAATAGTTAGCTTTACACAAGTGGGCCCACAGGCCCATTCGGCCCATCGAGGCCCAGAATAGCCCCAGCACACGAGAACGCTCATGGCGGCTTTCAGCTTTTGCGAATTTCTAACAAAAAAGGGCGTGAATACACACCTGTTTATGAGAATGCGCCAAAGTCCACGATCACCAACCTTGGCACATCCTGCATTGGGTCTTAATCACCTTTTTCTTTTTCACCAACTCATCTGGTTCATCTATTTAAAGCCAGCTTCTCACCAATTCTCATGTTAGCTTCTCGATGTGGGATTACTTTCAACCATTAGAAAAATTCCTTATTTTCTTATGACCACCTCAACCACAAAGTTCCAGTCCAACTCCACCTCTTACACAACTCAAATAACAAAATAAATACTCCATTGCGCATCCCAATACTTGAACCGTAAACCTCACAGTTACACAATACGCCACCTTGCCACTCCACCACAAGCTCTTTTTGTGTCATATTTTATCCTCAATTAAATATAAGGCCTATAGGCCAAAGTCCAGGTTCCTTTAAAAGAAAAACCAAAATAAATTCCCAGAGCCAAGACTTGAACCCAGGCTCCCTTGCAACCTTAATGACACCACAACCACTAGACCATAAGCTTCCTTGTGTCATTTATTTACCACAATAATTTAAAAAGCCTTCATCCAAGCACCCAGGGCTTTATTCACTTATTACCAAAATTTTTGCTAAAGCCCAAGTTTGAACCCAAGATTTCTCCAAAACTTTTCAGGGCCATTAACCACTAAAGCAAACATTTAATTGTGTCATTTTCTTGTACAATTAAATGCTTATATACAACCTCCTTACGGACCCATGCTAAAGGCCCAATACTTCTAGGCCTAAATTTGGGGTGTTACATGGAGTGTAAGGGAACTTTAAGGTCTAAGGTTCGAGTGTGGCACAACAAAAATAAGGTTTTTATTTTGTAATTGGGTTCGGCCAGTGGTTGAGTTGTAGTGAAATTCTAGTAGAGGAGGTTGTTGAGGAGAGAATTGAGGAGTGATCTTGGGAGTGGATCATGGAGAGATAAGGGGAGATTTTTGTAGAGAAAATTGTGGAGTTTGATTGGGGAAGGAGTTGGCCGAATTTGGGAGTCTATGGGTGCCCATTCGGTCATTGAATTAGTGCCGAATTTACTAAAAGAATTGAGAGTGTTCGGTTTTGGTCATTGTAGCTATAGGGAGAGTTTTCTTTTGTTGATTTGTTTTAGACTTCTAGTGTCAATATCAATCTTGGTCATTTGGGGTATTTTGTTTGTGTCGTTTTTACTCTCTTCCTAATTTCTTTTTGGTTTTCATTCTGTGAAAATCCTTGTTGGTCGAGTGCCGAAATTTTGTATTGCTTTCCCTAAGTTTTTCTCTTCTTTCCTGTGTTCCAATCTTTGCCAAAGTACCTTTCTCCTGGTTCTCCCTTCTACGTTTTTCTTTGGCCAAATAATGATAAGGGTTTACTTTGGTTTCTTTTGGTTTTCTACCTAATCGATTGCTCCCTTTTCTATTCTTTTCTTCTCTCATTCCTTCTTTCTAGATAGATTACTCATGGTCTTTCTCTACTCCCTAATTCTTGATCGATCATTCTGTTCTCTTCTATTAGTGTTGAGATTTTGGTTTTGCAAGAATTTCTGACGGTGAGTGTGGTTATGTTTCTCTATTGTTCCGATATATGCTTTTCTACCTATTCTTTTTATCCTTTTCTAAAAGCCGACGTTTATTCTCCCTATATTCTCTGATTGTGTTATTCACTCCATCTCCACGATGTGATTTGGGTTTAGGTATTTCAGTGGGGTAAAGGGTGCAAGCGTTTCGGAAGCAATCAACTCTTTCTCTCATCGTTCAATTAAGGTGAGATGTTACTTTAGTTTTAAGGTATTAGCCGAATTTTCCCTATGTCTCTGTCAGATTAATATTTGTGGATTTAGGCCACATTTATTATCAAGCCCGATTATTATGATCTATGTTCATAATGCAGAATTTTGGTAAGAAAGGTGTGGTCGGTTTTAGTAAAGTGTTCTAAAGGCAATAAGCCATACACATTCGTTCAAGGTAAATAGTGACTATCGATTTGGGTTAAATACTTATGAATGCTAGTGATGGTGGGTCTAACTATAAGCATTGTTGATTCATCAAATTTGTGAAGCTCAGAAAGTCGATGATGAATTAGTTGCAAAACGGGCTGAATGTGTTTCGAATATGGAATCGGAGTTTCAAATTGACGATGACAATTGTTTGAGGTTCAGAAGTCTTTTGTGTGTTCCAAGAAATTCAGAACTTATTTCGATGATTCTGAATGAAGATCATTGTAGCCGAATGTCAATTCACCCGGGGAGTACGTGTGACAGCCCAAAATTGACCCTAGTCGGAATGTGGTTTCGGGACCACAAAACCGAGGCATAAAAATAATTTAAAATTTATTTTGATGCCTATGATATGTGTTAAATTGTGTGTGACATTTTTGATGATTTGATTTGGTGTTATAAATGTGAATTTCACTAGAAAGGGCCTAGTAGTAAACTTTGAAAGTATGATGGGAAGATGTGGGATGACTAGTTGATCATGCATGCAAAAATAAGGATTTGCATGTCAAATTTCCCCAAAAGAAGCATAGTGGCGGCCAAGGTAGGTGTTGATGGGCAAGGAAACATGTTTCCAACATGTTTGGTTAGTGAGTTATGTATGAAGAAATAAAATAAGAATTAGCATTAAAGAAATGAACAAAAAAAAGATGAGCATGGATGCCCCCATTGCAGTGCAACTAAGAAAGAAAACAAAAAATTTTGTTCATCCTTGTTCTCTCCTTTTGGCCGAAAATACTAAGAGGAAGAAGAGATTTTGCTTCATTTTCTTTGTTTAGAAGAGATCTAGAAGGAAATTTGGCTAAACTTGCATCAAGAGTAAGGTATGTATGAGGTTGTGTTATGAGTTTCATGCATGTTTTAGTTGCTAACTTGATGTTCATGTTAGCCATGGTTCAAATCCTTGTTATGCCATGGGAATGGTATTTGGCCAAATTTGTTATTGTGTTAAAGCCATTGCATGCTAAATGTAAAGCTTGCTAATGATGGATGCAATGATGGATTGTCTACTCTTGAAATTTCTTTGTAGCCATCTTGAGTAAAACATTGAGTTTTCTTTTTGTTTAACCATGATTGAAGTTGAAAGAGGAATGATTGTGATGTATTCGGCCATGATGCATTCATGAGCATGGTTCATGCTTCTTGCATGTTAGTTAAAATTTGTGTTTTGGATGGCTATGGACACCTTGAAATTCGGCCTTGCACCTATATGTGTATATATGATTGCACATGATATTTTGATTATGAAGAAAGTGATAAATATGTTGTTTAAAGAAGAAATTTGTTGAAGAATGTTGTGAAATTTGCATGTACAATCGGCCTAGTACACATATGATGTGAAAATCTTGCAATTTATTGTTGATTTTGTGCAAGTATGACTAAGTATAATCGGCCACATGAGGGGAATTATTGTGCATGCATTCGGTTAGAGGCAAGCTTAATGATGCCTATTCTTGACTTAGGTAATCGGCTACCTTGTTGTGAGCTAAGGCCGAATGTGTGCGTAATTAAAGAAAATTGACTAAAGTGCTTAGTTATGTGATGTTGAGTCAATGATATGTGTATTCGGCCAAGGCTAGCAAGCGAGACTTTAATGAATTGAATTTGTTTGAATTAGCTCAAGAGCTTAGAGGGCCACAATTGGATAAGGGGAAGGAAAAAGTGATCGATTAGCCGTCGAAGTTGTTCGACAACATCCGAGGTAAGTCCTCAAGAAATGACCCTACTCAATTATGTGAAATGAAATATGGATGTGTAATGATTATTGATATATGTGTGTATCAAGATTTGAATGATACCCGGGCTAAGTCCCGAAGGCGATTATGCTAGTGATATGTTTGAGCCTTAGTAACGAAAATGAAACATGGATGTGTAATGATTATCGATGTATGTGTGCATGAACAATTGAATGACATCCGGGCTAAGTCCCGAAGACATTTATGCTAATAATTATATCCGGGTTAAGACCCGAAGGCCATTGTGCTAGTGACCACATCCGGGCTAAGACCCGAAGGCATTCGTGCAAGTTGTTAAATCCGGGCTAATACCCGAAGGCATTTGTGCAAGTCGTTCTATCCGGGCTAAGACCCGAAGGCATTCGTGCATGTGGTTATATCCGGTTGTCTTCAAGAAGCTTGGGCTGAAGGTGAGCGTTGGTTGCTGTAATAAATTTAATTAGTACGCTCGAAAAGCCCAAAGGAAAAGGTATGTTTATATGTGCATTGGAAAAGTCGATATGTTTGAGTAACATTCGTTCAATCGACTAACGAATTTTCAGCTATTGAATTGGTTGATATCTTGTGAAAGTATACAATGATGAAGTGTGAAGTAAGTATGATTATGTGAATGTGTATTAATGAAATGATTCATTTGGCTATGTGAATGTAATGCTTTAGTTAAAGCTGATTTTATTGCTTGAGACTTACTAAGCATAAAAATGCTTACTCCGTTGCTTTGGCTCTCTGTTTTATAGATTTTGCTCGTTAGCGATCGGATTCGGGATCATTAAAGTCGAAGTCATCTACACTATCAAAGCCTCCATTTTGGGTGTTAGAATTAAGTGACCCAAATTCTTATTTAAATAAAATACGATGGAAAATAAAATAAAAGTAAAATCCATATAGAACTAGACTTCTTTTATTTTATTTTAGAATAAGGTTTTAAACCTTATTAAACTCCATCTATTTTATATTGATTAGGATAAGGTGTTTCAATCCTACTAGAATATGGCTTTGCAAGCCTATAAATAGACATAGTCTATTCCTCTTGTATTTGAGTAAAAATTTTTCGACATAGTGAATTTTCTTCTCCTCTCCGTGGTTTTTTTCCGAAAGGGTTTCACGTAAAATTTATGTGTTCTTTATTTTATTTATTTTATTCTATTTTATTTTTCACAAATTGGTATCGAGCTTAGGGTTATTCATCTCGATCACGGTAATGGCGTCTTTGAAGTATGAAATTCATTGTTGGATCGCAACACCGATTTGCGTTGTGGCAAATTAAGATGCAAGCGCTTCTTGCAGATGGATCTAGAGGATGCCCTGCTAGGATAGATAAGATGCCTTCGACATTAACAGATGAAGAGAAGAAGCGTAAGGATCGAAAGGCATTAACACAATTACATCCGCATTTGTCCAACGAAATTTTGCAGGATGTGATGAAAGAGAAAACTGCCATTGCATTATGGAAGAGGCTAGAACAAATATGTATGTCGAAAACTCTAACAAGCAAGTTGCATATGAAGCGGCGTCTTTATGCTCATCGTTTGGAGGAAGGTGCGTCAGACACGAACACTTAACAAAGTGTTTAAAGAAATTCTCTCAAACTTGGAGGCCATGGAGGTTCAAGATGATAAGGAAGATCTAGGGTTGATTCTACTTTGTTCGTTGCCCGTCTTATTCAACCTTTAGAGACACGATTTTATATAGCCGCGAGTCTCTCACGGTTGATGAGGTTTATGATTCTTTAACCTCGTATGATAAGATGAAGCATCTTGTGGTTAAAACCAACTCTCGGGAGAGGGTCTCATTGTTCGTGGGAGACAAGACCGGAATGTTGATGATGATCGTGGTAGAACACGAGAACGGAATCCTCGTGGTAAATCTAAGGGTAGATCGAAATCTTCAAGCAGAGGTAAAACTTGCAACTTCGCAAGAAGAAAGGGCACATTAAATCTGAAAGTGCTATAAGCTACAAAATAAGATTAAAAGGAGGCTGCGAATCAAAAGGAAAACACCAAAAAATTCGGTGAAGTGATGTTGTAGAAGACTACAATGATGGTGAACTTCTAGTTGCTTCATCAATGATTCTAAAGTGGCGAGGAGTGGATACTTGATTCAGCTGCACCTTCCACATGAGTCCCAATCGGGATTGGTTTACAACTTATGAAACGATGATCTGAAGGTGTTGTTTTGATGGGAAATAATGCTTCATGTAAAATCGCGGTGTTGGAACAATTAAAGTTAAGATGTTTGATGGAGTTGTCGAACACTTAGTGACGTGCGGCATGTTCCGAATTGAAAAGAAATTTAATTTCGTTGCGTACTCTTGATTCAAAAGGGCAGATACACAAATGAAAGTGGGGTTTTAAAGATTTCCAAGGGTCCCTTGTTGTGATGAAAGGGCAAAGAAAGATTGCCAAGTTATATGTTTTATAGGGTTCTCTTCATATCGGTGATGCAATTGTCGCTTCCTCTTCCTTGTCAGATGATGATATTACTAAACTTTGGCATATGCGCCTAGGGCATATGAGTGAGAATGGCATGGCGAATTAAGCAAAGAGGACTTCTTAATGGGCAAGGAATTTGCAAACTGAATTTCGTGAGCACCTTGTTTTTGGGAAGCAAAGAGAGTTCGATTCACTAGAGGAATCCATAACACGAAGGAAACGTTGGAGTATATCCATTCGATCTGTGGGGGCCGTCCGAGTGCCTTCGAGAGGTGGAGCTAATTATATGCTAACCTTTATTGATGATTTTTCCGAAAAGTTTGGGCGTTCTTCCGAAGCGAAAAGCGATGTGTTTTCCACATTTAAGTCTTGGAAAATTATGATTGAAAAGCAGACGGAAAAGCAGATAAAATACCTCCGTACAGACAATGGCTTAGAGTTCTATTCTGATGAGTTTAATAGATTGTGCAAGTCAGAAGGGATCATGAGACACTTGACAGTTCGTCATACTCCACACAAAACAGCGTTGCGAGCGAATGAACGAGCGATCATGGAGAAGGTTCGATGTATGTTGTCAAATGCCAACTTACGAAGTCATTTTGGGCGAAGCGACCTCTCGCATGTTTTTGATCAACCGATCTCCATCCGTTGCCATTGAGAAAAGACTCCACAAGAGGTATGGTCGGTAATCCCGCTAATTATTCGATTTAAAGATTTTGGGTGTCCTGCGTATGCTCATGTTGATAATGGAAAATTGGAACCGAGATCCATTAAATGCGTTTTCTTGGTTATAAAGTGGTGTAAAAGGCTATAAGTTATGGTGTCCGAAAATAGAAAAGTTGTGATTAGCGAGAGATGTTGTTTTTGATGAAACCGCTATGCTACCTAACTTATCTCTTAAAGACTCTTCCAATAAAGAAAACCAAAAGCGGTGGAGCATCGATTAATACAGAATCAACTCCTCAAGCCAGTACAAAAATTGAGAATAGAGTTGCTTCTTCACCGCAATACTCTATCGCCAAAAATAGGACAAGAAGAGAAATTAAACCTCCAAAGAAGTATGCCGAGGTTGATCTAGTTGCTTATGCTTTAAATGTGGCTGAAGATATAGATGCGAATCAAGAGCCATTTAATTATTCTGAGGCGATTAGTGTGAAGACTCGAAAAAGTGGATGTTTGCTATGCAAGAGGAGATGGAATCACTCCACAAAAAGCAGAACATGGGATCTTGTAAAACTTCCTAAAGGTAAAAAGGTCATTCGTTGTAAATGGGTGTTTAAAAAGAAAGAAGGACTCGGGAGTTGAAGAACCCGGATATAAAGCAAGGCTTGTTGCAAAGGGTTACAATCAAATTCCGAGTGGACTTCACAGATGTGTTCTCTCCGGTTGTTAAGCATAGTTCGATTCGAGCTTTGCTTGGTATTGTTGCCATGCATGATTTGGAGCTTGAGCGGTTAGATGTAAAACGCATTTTGCATGGAGAACTTGAGGAAGATATTTACATGCAACAACGGAGGGTTTTATAGTCTCGAAAAAGAGGACTTTGTTTGCTTGAAAAAGTCCCTTTACGGTTTGAAACAATCACCAAGACAAGGTACAAGAGGTTTGATTCCTTTATGACTTCTCATGATTTCAAAAGAAGTAGTTTTGACAGTTGTGTCTACTTTAAGAAAAAGCGGTGATGGTTCTTTTGTGTATCTACTTCTTTATGTTGATGACATGTTGATAGCGAAGAAAAGATAAAAGAGAGATAAGAAAGGTTAAAGCCCAACTAAGTGAAGAATTTGAGATGAAAGATTTAGGACCAGCAAAGAAGATACTTGGTATGGAGATTCTCGAGATAGAAAAGCAAGTAAATTGTACCTAAGTCGGAAGGGTACATTGAGAAAGTTCTTTGCGGTTCAATATGCAGAGTGCTAAGCTGTTAGTACTCCTTTAGCGACCCATTTCGGACTTTCATCGGCCTTATCTCCTCAATCGGATAATGAGATTGAGTACATGTCACATGTTCCATACTCTAGTGCGATGGGATCTCTCATGTATGCTATGGTTTGTTCACGTCCGTTTTATCATATGCGATCGGTCGATTAGCGATACATGGCGAATCTGGTAAAGAACACCGGAAAGCGATTCGATGGATTTTAAGATACTTACGAGGCACTACTAATGTTTGCTTACAGTTTGGAAGAACTAAAGATGGAGTTATAGGGTATGTTGATGCTGATTTTCTGGAGACCTTGATAGAAGAAGATCTCTCACGAGTTACGTCTTTACAATCGGAGGTTGTGCAATTAGTTGGAAAGCCACTTTGCAAACTACGATCGCTTTGTCTACCACCGAAGTGAGTACATGGCGATTCTTGAGGCTTGTAAAGAAGCTATTTGGTTGAAGGGACTATTTAGTGAACTCAATGAAGACCTTCAAATCAGCACGATATTTTGTGACGATCAGAGTGCCATCTTTCTTACAAAAGATCAAATGTTTCATGAGAGAACAAAACACATTGATATTCGGTATCATTTTGTTCGTGATATTATTGCTCGTGGTGATATTGTTGTGAGCAAAATTAGCACTCATGAAAATCCTGCAGATATGATGACTAAGTCACTTCCTATAACCAAGTTTGAGCATTGCTTAGACTTGGTTGGTGTTCATTGTTGAAGTTAAACCCTTAAGGGTTTTTTGGAAGAGGTGAAGAACTTGTTTATTGAAAGTTCGCGATGAAGAACTTGTTCATTGAGAATTTGTGTCAAGGTGGAGATTGTTAGAATTAAGTGACCCAAATTCTTATTTAAATAAAATACGATGGAAAATAAAATAAAAGTAAAATCCATATAGAACTAGACTTCTTTTATTTTATTTTAGAATAAGGTTTTAAACCTTATTAAACTCCATCTATTTTATATTGATTAGGATAAGGTGTTCCAATCCTACTAGAATATGGCTTTGCAAGCCTATAAATAGACATAGTCTATTCCTCTTGTATTTGAGTAAAAATTTTTCGACATAGTGAATTTTCTTCTCCTCTGCCCGTGGTTTTTTTCCCGAAAGGGTTTCCACGTAAAATTTATGTGTTCTTTATTTTTATTTATTTTATTCTATTTTATTTTTCACATTGGGTATAATTTTGGTTGAACTTTGAAACGGCATGTATAGGACTACCCTATTGTAGAAGGTCATGTACCTTTCGGTTTTATGTAAGCTTGAATAGCCATGCGAAAATGGCTTAGATACGTTGTTAGTATGATTCTATAATCATTTGTATGATGATCATTATGGGGTATGGAATGGTCTTGAAAAGATTAGCCATTGGAATGGTTAATCATGATCACACTTGTGCTATGTATGCAAAAAGGGCCAATTGAATCGTGGAAATCATGAACTAGGTAAAGGTTACCTTGAAAACAGATGCTGGCAGCAGCAGTGGTGTGGTTTTGAAAAATCACCAAAATTTGTAGGAATGGTATTAAATAGTGAATAAGTTATGTAAATGAACCTTGATGAGTCTACTTTCATATGGAAGAAACGAAACGGTCATAGGAGTTACTTGTTAAGAGATATTAAAGTTATTGTGAGACAGGGCCAGAACGGTTTCTGGGTCCCCTGTCGCGACTTTAAAAATTTTCTATAAATTATCCAGAAAGAATTAGAAGTCATACCTTATATGTGCAGATTCCATTTTGAGTCTAGTTTAATTAGAAACAAACGGCACCAGTATTAAAGACCTGTACAGAGAGATATTCAAGTTGTAACGCGCGAAGGTCAGAGCAGTCGATCCCTGTAACATGGGTGACTTGAACTAATAAACTGTACCAATTGGCCCAACCAAAAATTCTAGAAATAAATCCATGGAAGGATATATGAGTCTAAATTCAGGGATAATTTATGGAATCAGTTTCCGAGTTTTGAAACTCGAGATATGATTTTTAAGGCGACAGTGATGCAGTTTTCCAGCCTGTCTGGAAATGCCAAATTGGTCGGTACTTTAAGAGGATTTAGCTCGTCAACCCCTCGCGTCCGACACCGGCGATGGTCTCGGGCTCGGGGTGTTACAGTACGAAAATGTAAAACGATCTGAGACGTCAGTTTTGGTGGCATGGTATGAAACGAGACATTTCCGATTTTGATTCGAAGTGTTTAATATGTCAACAAGTGAAAGCGGAACATCAAGTGCCTACAGGTTTACTTCAGCCGATCATGATACTTGAATGGAAATGGGATCGAGTCACGATGGATTTTGTATCTGGGTTGCCATTGTCGGCAACTAAAAAAGATGCGATTTGGGTTGTTGTTGATAGACTGACTAAGTCGGCTCATTTTATTCCCGTACGTACGGATTACTCATTGGATAAACTAGCTGAATTGTATGTTTCTCAGATTGTAAAATTACACGGGGTACCTATTTCTATTGTGTCAAATAGAGATCCGAGATTCACATCGCGATTTTGGAAGAAATTTCAAGAAGCCTTGGGTACCAAGTTGCATTTTAGCACCGCTTTTCATCCACAAACTGATGGTCAATCCGAGCGGATAATTCAGATACTTGAGGATATGTTGAGATGTTGCATCCTTGAGTTTAGTGGTTCATGGGAGCGGTATTTACCTTTGATTGAATTCGCTTGCAATAATAGTTTTCAATCAAGGACTAAGATGGCGCCTTACGAAGCTTTGTACGGTCGTAAATGCCGTACACCATTGTTTTGGACCGAGCTCGGTGAAAGTAATATTTTGAGTTGATTTGATTAAAGATCTTTGAGCGAGTAAAAATAATTCGTGAAAGTCCGAAGGTAGCATCGGATCGTCGAGAAGTCGTCTGCGGATTTAAAATGAAGAGATATTGAGTATCGGTGGGAGACAAAGTGTTTCTTAAAGTTTCACCTTGGAAAAAGATACTCGATTTGGCCGTAAGGGCAAAAGCGAGTCCGAGGTTCATAGGGCCATATGAAATATCCGAACGAGTTGGCCCGATGGCATATAGATTGATTTTACCCCGACCTCGAGAAGATTCACAGCGTTTTCATGTCTCAATGCTTGACGTTCTGATCGATCCTTCGCACATAATAAATCCTCTGAGGTTGAAATTCAAGCCGATATGAGTTATAAAGAAGAACCGATTCGCATCCTAGCTCGTGAAGTGAAAGAGTTGTGAAACAAGAGGGTTCCGTTAGTAAAGGTGTTATGGCTCAAACACGAGATCGAAGAAGCTACTAGGGAAACCGAGAACTCTATGAAATAACGTTACCCAAACCTATTTACCGGTGAGATTTTCGGGGACGAAAATTTCTTAAAGTGGGGGAGAGTTGTGACAGCCCAAATGTGACCCTAGTTGGAAAGTGGTTTCGGGACCACAAAACCGAGTCATAAAAATAATTAATCGTCATATTTGATGCTTATTATATGTATATATGCATGTATGAAAATTTCATGTTTGAATTTTGTTAATTGTAAGTGAATTTTATTAAATAGGACTTGTGTGAGAAAATTTAGAAATGTGCTAGGCAAATGTTAAAGTGGCCTATTGATGCATGTTAGAAAATGCTTGTCCTTGCATGTCAAATTACCCAAAACTTTAGGTAGTGGCCGACCATGCAATGGGTTAAACATATTATAAACATTTTGTGCTAATGTGTTATGTTAAAAATAATAAAATAAAAGGTTGGTAATAAAGTAATGAAAAGGGAGGGGTGATGAAAACAAAGTTGTTTCATCCATGCTCCTCCATTGCCGTGAATTGAAGGAAGAAAGAAGAGGAGGTTCGGTCACTTGGAGCTTAAGGGAGGTTAGTCATTTGTGTTAGATTTTCTTTAAACTTTAAGCTTGTTTCTAGTTAATTAGCTAGTTTCTTACATAACCCATGTCAAAATTATGAAAATCTTGGTGATGGTTTGAGCATTCAGTTTTAGTTATTAAAGGATGAGATTGGGTTATGGTTTTTATGTTTTATGGAGAATTGTTGAAGAGAAGGGTTTTAGTTAGTCAAATGATAAATTCTAATGTTCATGAGTACAATGGTCAAACATAGATTTGTCTAATGAATTGAACAAATGCCGTGTGAGTGATTGAAATGAATGAGTTGGAGGTTGGATCATATTAAGATTCGGCTTTGCACATAAATATTAAGAGTTTGATATTTTTATGAGTTTTGGAAGGTAAATAAGGTTGTGCTCAAGTTAAATACAAGATTATGGCTGATTTGTGTTTAGTGAGTTTCGCCAAGGACTTTATGTGCATTCGGTTCAAGTAGAGTAAACGTGATGTAGAAAATGGTTGTTAATTGAGATAGTTTAAGGTATTTGTAAGTAGTTTGAATAAATGAACAATAATAATAATAAATCATCTAGTGAATTGGTGTAATTGCGAATTTGAACTAGAAAGTTATTGAGTAATGTTTGTATGTTAAGTGATAGAATAGAGCGAATGCTTGGAATGTGATATGTATGAATTATAAGTTGGATTAAAGGTCATTATATTGCCTTATCATTTTCGGAATGTGCTATGTCAAAGAAATTGAGGTTGATGTTTAAGTAAGGTAAGTATAGGTATATTAAACATAGTTCTATAAATGTGATATGAGTATTTTGTTTTGTAAATGAGTAGTAAGTATGTTAAGAATGGTTCTAAAATGTATATGGATGCCGTATGATTGTGTTTGATTGGTAAGTAAATTGTTTGATTTAGCTCAAGAGCTTAGAGGATCAAAGTTGGATAAGGGAAAGGAAAAAGTGGTCGAATAGCCGTTGAAATCGTTCGACAACATCCAAGGTAAGTTTTCAAGTAATGAAACTCAGTTTATGATTTGATTAAGTCATGACATATAAGCATAACAAATAAACGGTGATATAATGATTCTACTTGTGACAACCCGAATTAGGGCCCAATCGGAATAGTGGTTTCGTGACCACAAATCCGAGATAGAAATAATTGTTTTATAATTATTTTGGGGTTTATGATATGATTGCATGATTGTGTGAAAATTTCGTGATGAAATTCTATGCCTAAAGTGCTTAAATTGAAAGTAGGGACTAAATCGAATAAGTTGCAAAATTTGCATCCCGGAAGTTTTTAGTATGAAATTGTTTTGGAATATTAATTAGGAGGTCTTAAATAGAAATTTGACCAATTTTAAGTTCATGGACAAAATTAGGACATGGAAGGAATTTTTGAAAGTTTAGTAAGGAGGGCATTTTGGTCATTTGGATATTAAATGAAATAAAATGGGAAAATAACACAAAATTTATCATCATCCTCCTTAGTTGGTGCGAATTCTCCTCTCTCCATAGCTAGGGTTTCTTCAATTTTCAAGCTTCATAGTAAGTGATTTCAAGCCCGTTTTAATGTTCTTTACGTTTTTGGAATCCGGAAGCTCGATTAAGCTTATGCTAGTAATAATTTAACCTAGGGTTCATATTGGGAAAAATACCCATAGGTGAAATTTGTTTATTTTGATGTTTTATGATAGAATATGAGGTTTTAAATTATGTTAAATAACTTGTGCTACTCGGTTTTAAGTGAAAGCAGTAAAAGCAGCATAATCGGTAAAAATACCTATTGTTCATAACTATATGATAGAGTGAGAATTTGATGTTGTTGTAGAAGAGAAAATGTTCAGCATATCATAAAACATAAGAATAAGGGCTGAAATTAAATTCCAGAGCCTAGGGGCAAAATTGTAATTTTGTAAAAGTTAGGGGCAAAATGTAAATTTTCCATGATGTGATTTTTGGATTGAAATAAATAGTATGAGTATTAAATGAGCTAAATGTGTTATTATAGATCAAGAAAGACGCGAATTGATCTCGAGCAGGGAAGGAAAAAGTTTTGGACTAAATTGCAAAATTTCCACATTTTGCACCAAGGTAAGTTTGTATGTAAATATTACAATAATTTCATGTACATTATTATATTTCAGCCTATTATATAAATATACTAGCTGATGTTAAAATATAAATCGACTATTGGAAGAATGGAAATAAATATAGAGAGAGATCCGGTTGAACATTCGGAGAGATCGAATGAAATAGAGGGCGTAGCTAGGTCACATGTATGATCTTTGAGTGCACATCATGTGTACAAGAAAGCTACGAGACACCTCAGAGTAGCTAGGTCACATGTGTGATACGAGATGTATTCCATGTAGACAAGAGAGCTACGTGAAAGATAAATGTAGCTAGGTCGCATGTGTGATTCCAAGTGAAGGACACCATGTAGACAAGAGAGCTCTGAGACAAATCGGCTAGGTCGCATGAGTGGTACTAAGTGTTCACCATGTGTACAAGAAAGCCGAACTAAATGAAGTATGATGGTGGGGATGTGTACTGAAACCATTAAATATCGAGGATTGATCCGAATTGTTCAACGGGATGGTTTTGTGGTGATATTGTGGTTTGGACCTACACTTTTGGTGAATGAAATGTGGTGAAAATGATTTGTGGTATATACATATATAAGATAAAATGAGGTTAGCATAAAGAATGTGTGAAAGAGTGAAATTAGCATTAAAACTGTTTTTAGATGGTAGCAGTGACGTGATTTTGAAAAATCACCAAAATAGGAGGAATATAATTAGAAGTTTAATGAGATGTGAAATTAAAGTTTAATGAGTCTACTTTCATGTAAAAGAAACAGAGCAAGCAAAGGAATTCTATATTTTGAGATATTTACAATTGTATGTGACTTGCTCAGGATGAATACGTGATCCCTGTTCCAACTTTGAAAAATCATTAAAATTGTACAAATCAGATTAAGAAATATAGTTTACATGCCTAAATTCCTTATTGAGACTAGTTTTAAATGAAACAGACTTCAGGGTTGTTTGAATTGTGTACTGAGAGAAATTCAATTCGTAGTGAACCGAGGTCAGATCAGTCGAGCTGTGTAACAGGGAAACTTTAACTAATAAACTGTACTAATAGGCTGAACCAAAATTATAGAAAAAATTAGCAAAAATCTTTATGAGTATAGATTCAGGAAATTTTACGGATTTGAATTTCGAGTTTTGTAACTCGAGTTATGATTTATTTAGTGAATATGGCCAATGAGACAGCTTAATCAAAGTGGAATGAATAGTGAAGTTAAAGTAGATATACTTGAATTGTTGTGTAAACATGTTAGATTCTTTAATTAGTATTTACATACTTACTTACTAAGCTATAAGCTTACTTTGTTTCTCTCTTTTGTCTTATAGTGTCCTCCGGCTTGCTCGGGAGTTAAGGATCGTGAAGATCTACCCGCACTATCATACTTTAGGGTATTTGAACTAAACGTTTTGAATTATGGCATGTATAGTAGGCTTAATTATTTTGTTACGTGTCATATTTGTCTAGGTTTAAAATATTAGTTCTGATGCTCGACCAGCTACTTTGTACAAGCCATTAAAGTTGGCTAATATTGTTCAAGACATATGTTATACGATGCACTATCAAATTGGATGACATATTTATATCTCGGTTATGTTTAATGGTATGTGTTATGTTACGGTAATACCTTGTATCTGTTCCTACGACAGTAACGGTAAGGGTGTTACATTTAGTGGTATCAGACCTATGGTTTAGTCGGTTCTCGGACTAATAAAGTGTGTGTAAAAGTCTAGCTATACATGCCATAAAAATATTGTGATAGTGTGGTGACTCTGATTATTCTAAACCGAGTTTTGTTTTAATATAGTAATGGATCCCGAAGGCTACGGTGATGATCTTTGCTAGTAATGCGCCTCCCGCACAAGGGACCGCTACTGTGGAAAATAGACCTGAGACATTGAGACAAGGAGATGAGGCTCGGGATGCCTTTCTCCAAATGATGAACAATTGGTATATTGAATTTATTCGAGCAAATCCAAATGCTCAACCTCCTCCACCCCTCCTATACCTCGGACGATTCTGTGAGTACGCTCAAGGTATAGATTTGGTAAGAATGAACAAGCCTCCGGTTGACAAGATTCGAAAACAAGGGTAGAAGAGTTTAGAGCAAAGGTCGATGATGATCTGAGAAAGCGGAATTCGGCTTGAAAATTCTACCGTGTATTTGATGAGCTCTCATGTACACCCGAGGAATGCTTAAAGTGTCTTTGTATCACTTTTGAGAGATTGACTTACCACCGGTGGAAGACTTTGGTTGCATGGTGCCAAAAGAAAAAGTTACTTGGGATTTCTTCCAGGGAAGAATTTAGAAAGAAATACATAAGTCAGCGATTTATTGATCAAAAGCGGAAGGAGTTCCTTGAATTGAAGCGAGGGAAAATGTCATGGCAGTATGAACGAATTTGTAAAACTCAGCAAGTATGCCCGAGAATGTGTGTCCACCGAGGCTATTATGTGTAGAAGATTTGAAGATGGGCTGAATGAGGATATTAAAGTGCTTGTAGGAATTTTGGAGTTGAAAGAATTTGTAGTATTGGTTGATCGAGCTCTTAAAGTCAAGAATTGAACAAAGAAAGAAGAAAAGGCTGCTATTAAGGCTCGAGATGTCGAAAAAAGACAGATAAGCAAGCCATTTCAATCTCAACCAAAGAGGTCCAAAGAGACAAACCCTCGAATGACAGTTTCAATTGGGGATTCACACGAGATCGTGGTAGAGCATATTAGGGTCTAAAGCTCAAGCTACTTGGTGGCAAGTGTGGGTAATGTGCGACCTAGAAAGCCCGAGTGTCGACAATGTGGCGAGCAACATTATGGTGAGTGTTGGGGGACCGAGCGAGCTTGTTTCAAAGCGGTTCTCGTGAGCATTTTATTAGAGATTGTCCGAGAAAGTTAAAGAAGAAAGATTTGAGTGCTAGATGAATACCACCGCTAGTAGAGGTAGACCACCGAGAAATCTTGGAGGTGGGACTAGTAGTAAAAGCTGTGATGAAAGATTTAACGGCAAGATCGAAGCTAGAGCACTGCTAGAGCTTATGCTATCGTGCGAGAAGATGCATCATCTCCGATGTCATTCTTGGTACATTTTCTCTCTATGATACTATTGTTATTGTATTGATTGATCCGGGTCCACTCATTCCTATATTTGCATGAATTTAGTATCCAATAAAAAGTTGCTGTTGAATTCTTGAGTTTACGATTAAAGTGTCGAACCCCTTAGGCCAATATGTGCTAGTTGACAAGGTTTGCAAGAATTGCCCATTAATGATTCAAGGTCACTGTTTTCCAGCCAACTTGATCTTGTTACCATTTGGTGAGTTTGACGTTATCTTGGGAATGGACCGGTTAACATTGTATGATGCTAAGGTAGATTGTAAACAAAAGACACTAGAGTTGAAATGTGAAAATGGAGAAATTACGTGGGTTGAAACAGATGAATCAAATAAATTGCCTATGGTGATTTCGCACATGTCTGCACGAAATACATGAGAAAAGGGTGTGAAGCTTATCGGCTTATGTAATGAATATTGAGTTGCCTCAATGAAATTTGAATCGATCTGATAGTCATGAGTTTCGGATGTATTTCGGAGGAATTGCAGGTTGCCTCCGAACAGAGAGATAGATTTTGCCATTGATTTGTTGCTTGGTCGCACCGATCTCGATTGCTCTATATAGAATGGCTCATTGAATTAAAAGAATTGAAGGCTCGATTGCGGGAGTTAACAGACAAAGGATTTGTGAGACCGAGTTTCTCTCCTGGGTGCTCTGTATTATTCAGTAAGAAGAAGGATGGTTCAATGAGACTTTGCATTGATTACCGTCGACAATAAGGTGACTATAAAGAATAAGTACCCATTGCCGAGGATTGATGATTTATTCGATCGGTTAAAGGGGCCACAGTGTTTTCAAAGATTGATTTGAGGTCCAGTTACTACCATGAGAGTTAAGGAGTCAGATGTACCGAAAACCGCCTTTAGGACAAGATCTTGAGAGAAAAGAAACTGTTTGCCAAGTTTAGTAAAAGTGAGTTACGGCCGTGAAGTCGATTTTTGGGACATATAGTCTCGGTGATGGTATTGGTGGATCGAAGCAAGATTTCTGCGATCGTTGATTGGGAACCGCCAAGAATGTATCCGAGGTTAGAAGCTTTTAGGCTTAGTGGGTATTATAGGCGTTTTGTTGAAGGATTTTCGATGATTGCCTCTCCTATGACTAAGTTGTTGCAAAAGAATGTTAAGTTTGAATGGACTGATAAATGTCAACAAAGTTTTGAAAAGTTGAAAGCACGATTGATGAAGCACCAATTTTAGTACTGAATTTTGAGTCGGAAAGGAGTTCGTAATTTATAGTGATGCATCGTTGATGGCCTTGGATGTGTGTTGATGCAAGAGGGTAAAGTGGTAGCTTATGCTTTGATCTGATTAAAACCGCATGAGAAGAACTATCCTACAGGATTTGGGCTGGCATTGTTGTTTTAGCCTTGAAAATTTGGCGACATTATTTATGCGGTGAAAATGCGAATTTTCTTGATCACAAAAGTTTGAAGTACTTGATGAATCAAAAGGATCTGAATCTGCGGCAATGAAGATGGCTTGAATTATTAAAGGATTATGATCTAGTGATTGATTATCATCCGGAAAAGCAAATGTAGTTCTTGGCGCCTTGAGCGAAAATTTCTTTTTACTTTGAGAGCCATGAACACGGGTTAGCATTGTCGATGATGGGTCAATCTTAGCGAGAGATGAGAGCTAAACCATTATTTCTCCAGTTGATTTGTGATGCTCAAAAGAATGATAGTGAGTTGCGGATCAAGAGAACTCAATGCGAATCGAGTTACGACTCAGATTTTCGAGTTGGACCGGATGACTATTTGATGTTTGAGACGGGATATGTGTCTTGAAAAGCGATAAATTGATTGAAAAATATTACATGAGGCGCACAATGGCTGTTTATTAATTCATCTGGTAGCACAAAATGTATAATGATTTAAAGAAGTCATATTGGTGGCGGTATGAAAAGGACATTTCGAATTTGTAACCAAGTGTTTGATCTGTCAACAAGTAAAAGTTTGAACATCAAGTGCCTTGGGATTACTTCAACCGGTAATGGTGCCTGAGTGGAAATGGGACAAGATTACCATGGATTTTGTAACGGTTTGCCTTTAACTCCTAAAAAGAAGGATCTTTGTTTGGGTAGTGGTTGATAGATTAACAAAGTCAGCCCACTTTATACCAATGACGTACCGATTACTCACTTGATAAATTAGTCGAATTATATATTGCTGAAATTGTGAAGTTGCACGAAGTACCTATGTCTATAATATCGATAGAGATCCAAGATTTACCTCGAGATTTTGGAAAAAGTTACAAGAAGCTTTGGGTACAAAATTGAACTTTAGTACCGCAATTCATCCACAAACAGATGGTCAAGCGGAAAGAGTAATCCGGTACTCGAAGATATGCTTAGATCTTGTGTTTTAGAATTTGGAGGTAGTTGGGAGAAATATCTATCTTTGATTGAGTTTGCCTACAATAACAGCTTATCAATCAAGTATACAAATGGCCTTTGTCTGAAGCCTTGTATGGTCGTAAGTGTCGGACTCCTTTATATTGGACCGAGCTTAGTGAGAAACAGATTCACGGAGTTGATCTAGTTAAAGAAACCAAGAGAAAATAAAAGTAATTGGGATTGCTTGAAAGTCGCTTCAGATCGACAAAAGTCATATGCGATTTAAAAGAAAAGAGATTGAATTTCGTGGGTGATAAAGTGTTCTTGAAGGTGTCACCATGGAAAAGATTAAAGATTTAGTCGAAAAGGCAAGTTGAGTCCGCGTTTTATTTGGCCGTCTGAGATTCTTGAGAGAATTGGACCATGGCATATCGATTGGCCTTACCGGCGAGTTAGAAAGAATTCATAACGTGTTTCATGTATCAATGTTGCGACGTTATCGTTCTAATCCTTCACATGTGATTTCCCAATGAAATTGAGATTCGATCGGATATGACCTATGAGGAGGAACCAATAAAGATTTTGGCTCGAGAAGTTAAGCAGTTAAGAAATAAAAGTATAGCCTTAGTGAAAGTATTGTGGCACGGACATGGGATAGAAGAGGCTACGTGGGAACTGAGGAAGCTATGAGGAAGCAGTACCCAAACCTCTTTCTGGGTAAGATTTTGAGGGACGAAAATCTCAAAAGGGAGAATTGTGACAACCCGAATTAGGGCCTAATCGGAATAGTGGTTTCGTGACCAAAATCCGAGATAGAAATAATTGTTTTATAATTATTTTGGGGTTTATGATATGATTGCATGATTGTGTGAAAATTTCGTGATGAAATTCTATGCCTAAAGTGCTTAAATTGAAAGTAGGGACTAAATCGAATAAGTTGCAAAATTTGCATCCCGAATTTTTAGTATGAAATTGTTTTGGAATATTAATTAGGAGGTCTTAAATAGCAATTTGACCAATTTTAAGTTCATGGAAAAATTAGGACATGGAAGGAATTTTGAAAGTTTAGTAAGGAGGGCATTTTGGTCATTTGGATATTAAATGAAATAAAATGGGAAAAATAACACAAAATTTATCATCATCCTCCTTAGTTGGTGCGAATTCTCCCTCTCTCCATAGCTAGGGTTTCTTCAATTTTCAAGCTTCATAGTAAGTGATTTCAAGCCCCATTTTAATGTTCTTTACGTTTTGGAATCCGGAAGCTCGATTAAGCTTATGCTAGTAATAATTTAACCTAGGGTTCATATTGGGAAAAATACCCATAGGTGAAATTTGTGTATTTTGATGTTTTATGATAGAATATGAGGTTTTAAATTATGTTAAATAACTTGTGCTACTCGGTTTTAAGTGAAAACGAGTAAAAGCAGCATAATCGGTAAAAATACCTATTGTTCATAACTATATGATAGAGTGAGAATTTGATGTTGTTGTAGAAGAGAAAATGTTCAGAATATCATAAAACATAAGAATAAGGGCTGAAATTAAATTCCGAGCCTAGGGGCAAAATTGTAATTTTGTAAAAGTTAGGGGCAAAATGTAAATTTTCCATGATGTGATTTTTGGATTGAAATAAATAGTATGAGTATTAAATGAGCTAAATGTGTTATTATAGATCAAGAAAGGCGCGAATTGATCTCGAGCAGGGAAGGAAAAAGTTTTGGACTAAATTGCAAAATTTCCACATTTTGCACCAAGGTAAGTTTGTATGTAAATATTACAATAATTTCATGTACATTCTTATATTTCAGCCTATTATATAAATATACTAGCTGATGTTAAAATATAAATCGACTATTGGAAGAATGGAAATAAATATAGAGAGAGATCCGGTTGAACATTCTGGAGAGATCGAATGAAATAGAGGGCGTAGCTAGGTCACATGTATGATCTTGAGTGCACATCATGTGTACAAGAAAGCTACGAGACACCACAGTAGCTAGGTCACATGTGTGATACTGAGATGTATCCCATGTAGACAAGAGAGCTACGTGAAAGATAAATGTAGCTAGGTGCATGCGTGATTCCAAGTGAAGGACACCATGTAGACAAGAGAGCTCTGAGACAAATCGGCTAGGTCGCATGAGTGGTACTAAGTGTTCACCATGTGTACAAGAGAGCCGAACTAAATGAAGTATGATGGTGGGGATGTGTCTTTGAAATCATTAAATATCGAGGATTGATCCGAATTGTTCAACAGGATGGTTTTGTGGTGATATTGTGGTTTAGACCTACACTTTTGGTGAATGAAATGTGGTGAAAATGATTTGTGGTATATACATATATAAGATAAAATGAGGTTAGTATAAAGAATGTGTGAAAGAGTGAAATTAGCATTAAAACTGTTTTTAGATGGTAGCAGTGACGTGATTTTGAAAAATCACCAAAAATAGGAGGAATATAATTAGAAGTTGAATGAGATGTGAAATTAAAGTTTAATGAGTCTACTTTCATGTAAAAGAAACAGAGCAAGCAAAGGAATTCTATATTTTGAGATATTTACAATTGTATGTGACTTGCTCAGGATGAATACGTGATCCCTGTTCCAACTTTGAAAAATCATTAAAAATTGTACAAAGCAAATTAAGAAATATAGTTTACATTCCTAAATTCCTTATTGAGACTAGTTTTAAATGAAATAGACTTCAGGGTTTTTGAATTGTGTACTGAGAGAAATTCAATTCGTAGTGAACAGAGGTCAGATCAGTCGAGTAATGTAACAGGGAAACTTTAACTAATAAACTGTACTAATAGGCTGAACCAAAAATTATAGAAAAAATTAGCAAAAATCTTTATGAGTCTAGATTCAGGAAATTTTACGGATTTGAATTTGAGTTTTGTAACTCGAGTTATGATTTATTTAGTGAATATGGCCTTATGAGAGACAACTTAATCAAAGTGGAATGAATAGTGAAGTTAAAGTAGATATACTTGAATTGTTGTGTAAACATGTTAGATTCTTTAATTAGTATTTACATACTTACTTACTAAGCTATAAGCTTACTTTGTTTCTCTCTTTTGTCTTATAGTGTCCTCCGCTTGCTCGGGAGTTAAGGATCGTGAAGATCTACCGCACTATCATACTTTAGGGTATTTGAACTAAGCGTTTTGAATTATGGCATGTATAGTAGGCTTAATTATTTTGTTACGTGTCATATTTGTCTAGGTTTAAAATATTAGTTACAATGCTCGACCAGCTACTTTGTACAAGCCATTAAAGTTGGCTAATATTGTTCAAGACATATGTTATCGATGCACTATCAAATTGGATGACATATTTATATCTCGGTTATGTTTAATGGTATGTGTTATGTTCTGGTAATACCTTGTATCCTGTTCCGGCGACGGTAACGGGTAAGGGGTGTTACACTACTTGAATTGTATATTGAGGTGATTAGTTTATACCTATGACGGGTAGCCGAATGTGTATAGAGATCATGTTATAAAGCAAATCAAAATCATGCTCTTTGTATGTGGCTATTGAGCCGAAAATGGTAATGGTTGATAAGCGTCTTGTGTTTGAATTCTAGTTATGATAATGAAATATGGATGTGTCATGATTTATTGGTATATGTGCTTGATTATTCGGATGATATCCGGGCTAAGTCCTAAAGGCATTTGTGCAAGTTACTATATCCAGGCTAAGTCCCGAAGGCATTTGTGCTAGTGACTATATCCGGGCTAAGTCCTGAAGGCATTCATGCTAGTGACTATATCCGGGCTAAGACCCGAAGGCATTTGTGCGAGTTGCTATATCCGGCTAAATCCCGAAGATACTTGGGTTTGGAAGCGAGCGATCTTGCTGTAATAATTTCAATTAATACGCTCATAAAATACAAACGATAAGGTATGTTTCAGATATGCATCGGAAAGGTTGATTCCTTTCAAATAGTACTCGCTCAATTGATTAACGAGCTTAGGCCTCTAGTTAGGTTTGATACCACATGTATGAATATATTGGTTGAAGCGTGAAGAAATTATGATTTTGAGAATGTGCATATATGAAATTATTCATTTAGTCATATGAACGCTATACTTTAGTCGTAAATAATTTCCGTTACTCAAAACTTACTAAGCATTAAATGCTTATTCCGTTTCTTTAATTCTCTATTTTATAGATTTTTGTTCGTCACTATCGGACTCAGGATTGTCGAAGTCGAAGTCGTCCACACTATCTAAGCCCTTTTGGTACTCTTTTAGTTAAACGTTGATAATGGCATGTATAGGACTAAACTTTGTTGTTAATCAAGTACCTTTGGTAATGTGTATATATTCGGATAGCCATGCGAAAATGGCTTAAATATTTTGAGCATAGTATTAAAATCATTTTGTATATATATGGTTATTGAGAGGTGTGGAAATGCTTGTCAATGATTAGCCATTGGAATGGTTAATCACGATCATATTTGGTGCCTATGTATGTCAAATGGCTAGTTGAATCATGGAAACTATGAAATAGGTGAAATTTACCTTAAAATAGATGCTGGCAGCAGCAGTGATGTGAGTTTGAAAATTCACAAAAAGTAGTATAAATGTAATTAAATAATGAATAAATTATGTAATCGAACCTTGATAAGTCTATTTTCATATGGAAGAAGCAAAACGACCATATGAGCCGTATTTTATGAGATGTTTAAGTTTTCGTGAAACAGGGCCAGAACGGTTACTGGATCCCCTATTCTGACTTTGGAAATTTACCATAAATTAACCAGAAATAATTAGAAGTCATTCTTTATATTTACAGATTCCTTTTTGAGTCTAGTTTCATTAGAAACAAACGGCATATGTATTGAAGCTCTGTACAGGGAGATATCTAAGTCGTAATGCATGAAGGTCAGAGTAGTCGAACCCTGAAACAAGGGAGACTTTAACTAATAAACTGTACTAATTGGCACGACCAAAAATTCTAGAAAAAAATTTGTAGATGGATATATGAGTCTAGTTTTAGGAAACATTTACAGAATCAGTTTTCGAGTTTTGGAACTCGAGATATGATTTTTGAGGTGACTGTGACGCAGTTAGCCAGCTTGCCTGGAAATTTTAAAATGAACTGTGTAAATAAATGAATTAAGTCCGTTAACACCTCGTGTTCGACTCCGGAAATGGTCTCGGGTACGGGGCGTTACACACAAGGTTTATCTTTTCTCTCTTTTTCCTCTCTAGCCAAAACCACCATTCTCTCTATTCTTCTTTTTCTATTTTTCTTCTTCAAAACCATTCATCAATTCTCATTGTTCATCAATACTTTTGCGAATCCATAAAAGCGAAATCTTGAACACACATTCTTGGTACCGATTTCTTCAAAGCCAAACCCTTTAACATTGTGTTTCCATTAATCAACGATTATTCTTTCTAAACTCTAGAGACCTGTCGGCAATTCTACATCCAGGTTATAGTTTCATATTGTCATCTCCTTCATCACCCAAAAGCCGAAAAACCATAGATTTGGGGGGCTTATAGCCGAAACTTCAAAACTCCGGGAGTCGAGTTCTACCATCGTTTGAAAGATAAATCTGCACCAGATTGCGTGGAGATCAAAAAGGAGTAAGGGGTAAGTGTTCATCATCTCAGATCTGGTTTTATTTTACAAAGTTAGGAAAAGCCGAAGTCCCTAAAATCTAGGGAGGCTGTCGATTTGGGCATATGGCTCTAAGGGTTTTTAACTGACGTTTTCTGTCAATGATTAGTGTCTTCTTAAGTGTTGGATTGAAGGCCTGGGTTGTTGGAGCAATCGGATTTGGAGCTAGCTATCGATTTTGGCAAAAAGGTAAGGTTTCAAAGGTTTTTAGGGACATGGCTCGGTCTTGGATGAGTAAGTTTTGGGGTTTAGTGATTATGGTTTGTAAATAAGAACTATGCTAATCAATTGTAGGACATCGGAAGAGATCTCAGTAGCAGTCGTCGCGAATCAGGTGTGTACCAAACACCCTTTCTTAGTTCAATTCGGCAAAAGCCGAAATGCCGAAATTTCCGGCATTTCATGGGCTTGTGAGTATGCGAATGCTCCCAAGACGTAGAGTAAATGTTAGATCTAGCACTGCAAGGTGGTAAGTAAGTTTGTGTGACGTCTTAACGTACTTCGGAAAAAGAGGGCCTCGATGGGCCAAAACTAGGCCCAATGGGCTTACGGACCAATATGGGTAAGAGATGGGAAAATTAGCCTGTTAGTTAGATGGTGGAACCAAACTGCATAAAACTGTTGAAAATTACTGAAGTAGCTTGTGTAGTTGCTAAGTTACGAAAATTACCCCTAAAGAGCAAAATTACCGATATACCCCTAGGGTTTAAATTGGCTAAACTGCATGATTGATTAATACTGTATTTTACATGATATGCTTTTATTAATATCTGTTGCATAGGATTGGGGTATTGATGGAGGAAGTATTGAAAGTGGTTCATCCACTACTGGAGGCTTTGCCTCAACTTACTGATATTTGGGCAGCGTTGCTGCAACTGTGGAGTGTAGGGCTAGGTGGGTTGAGATATTCCCCACATGGACTGTAGGGCTAGTACGGGTGCAGTGTAGCGGTTGGTGGGTTGAGTAGTCTCCCCAGATGGGTTTGCATGTATTTCTACTATTTTTACCTATGTTACTGAACTGGGCCTATGGGCCACATTGTTATGTAAAAAGGGGCTAAGGCCTTGCTACTGTATTCTAAAGAGGGCTTCGGTCCACTGCGTATTGTGATCTGAATAGGGCTTAGGCCCAATGGGCTCGAGCTGATTTGGGCTTTGGATGGGTTTTTGTATACACTGAGTTTTCCCAAACTCACCCCTTTTTCTTCCATCCTTCCAGGTGAGCCTTAGTTGGTAGACTTGGAGCTGGGCGGGATTCGGAGTGGCCACACATTTTTTGCAAATTTGTTTTCTTCTGGTGAACTAGATTTTCCATATTTTCGTTTATGGTTTTGGGTTTTTTTGTAATAAGGCCGCTTAATTATTTTTGTGGTTTGGTTTGTTTCTTTATTATTTAATTCGATTATGATAAAACTGAACTATGATAACTAACGAGATGGATTAGCTCTAGGACGCGTTTTCAAAAACATTAAGTGATTTCAAAATAACACGAATACAAGTAAGACTTCCGCTAAGCAAATGTTTTCAACCTTAATCATTTTCTTAAGATGGACATAACCAAACGGGTTTCTCAAAATTATACGAGATGTTAGAGTGTGGCAATGGCGGTGTGCATGTCTAGGATTGGATCAGAAGGGAGCTTGGTACTTAGCGGTCAACGGACTCACCTCCTCTTCTTCCCGGTTTCCTACACGGTGCATGACTTCCATTCACTTTAACCTACTTTTAAAAGTGTCTTTTCAACACCAACTAAGTTTTCCAAACTAAGTAATACGGAATATTTTGAACGCTTCGATATGGCGCATCAGATCCGGTCATAACGTCTAGGCCGGGTTTGGGTGTTACAATTTTGGTATGTTCGTAGTTGAGAATATGGTAATGTTTAGCATGTGATTTTAATATGCTTTGATATAGAGAACGAGCACAAAATTGGTTGATGATATTATGGATTGATTGATACATGTTTGGAGTTGAATATGGCTAAAAATGTTGTATATATGATGCTTGATTTTGGAATTGTAGGGAGGACCCAAATGGGTGGCATATTGGCCTTGTAAATGGCCTATATTTGCCCGTACGAGCAGGGACATGGGCGTGTGACTCTACCGTGTTGCTCGAGGGCCATTTCGAAATGAGCTTGGGCAGACCACACAGTCGTGCATACACGGGAGTGTGCCAGGCCTTGTGGCCAAGTTAGTTTCGACCACGGGCGTGTCTTGTGGCCGTGTGGATAAGACAGTATGTATGCTTTGCTTTGCCACAGCCTTGACACACGGGTGTGTCTAATGCCATGTGAGGCACATGGTCTTCTCACACAGGCAAGTTACCTTTGTAACAAAAAAATTTTTGAGTTTTAGAAAAATTTTGTATGTGTTAGGTTTAGTCTCGACCTCTTCCTAATGTATGTTTATGGTCTCATTGACCTAAGAAAGGGACTTAATGTTGATGTTTGACTATGATATGACGATGCATGACTTTTTATTGTCAAATGATTGCGAGATGTTTTGTTATGTCCGGTAATGGCTCTTAACCCTAATCCGGCGATGGATACAGAATAGGAGTGTTACATTTGGTTGGTATTAGAGCTATGGTTTAGTCAGTTCTAGGACTAACATAGCTAATGTGAGTTTAGCTATCCATGCCAGATTTAACCTGCAATAGTGTGATATCTCCCGACTCTGATGAAAATTGTTTTGATGAAACAAATAAGTTTTTCCATCTGAGCTAATTCTAATAGTACGGATTGTGTACTCAAATGTTTGAATGGAAATGTGTTGATTATGAGTTGAAACTCATAAAGGTATGGATCAAAGAGTATGAAATTTTGTTACTGATAAATGTTATAATTATATGAGCATATGAGATATGATATTTGAGTTATGATTGTTATATGAAATGCTTTGATCGTGAATTAGTGATTTGAGTTGACATATGAACTATATGTTAAGAACAAATGTGATTAAGAGCAAACGTTTATTAAATGTTTTGAGAATGTGAAATTAGAAATGAACTGACTATTTATGATAGTATGTGTTAAGTATATGTATGTGAAAGTTAAATTTGAGGCTTTACTACCCTCACCCCTTTACCCGTAAAATGTTATAATAAAATCTGTAAGATTTGGGTTGAGTAAGCCTACAAGTGTGGAATTATAGAAATCCATTTTCAGAAGATTAATAATGTGGTCAGGGAAGTGAATGAACCAGCAAATGAAGATAGTACTAAAGAAGATATTGAATAGTTGTGAAAACTATTCAAATTATGCAAAGTCACTATTAATAAAGAAATTGAATTCGATGAAATAGAAGTATTCAGGTATGATATCTAAAGAAAGGTATTTACTAAAAGTTCTTTTGAATTGATTTTTGTTATTGATGGGATAATATCGACTTAACGATGACAGAATTAGACAATTGAATAATGTTTGAATTATATTGATGGTTGAGTGCAGTGGTTATAGTTGGGCAGTTACTATGACTTCTTTTGGACATTCTATGTGTACATTTATCTTCAGAAGTATATGTGACTGTTTAGTTTTAGAAAGAATTCTTATAGCATGAGAACATTTGCTAAACGTATTAATAGATAAAAGTATCATTGGTCTATTTGGCTTATATTTGACATTGCTATGTCTTTCTTTGGTATTTATTCTCTTGTGTGGATATGAAAATCGACGGTAAAATTTGTATGATGCTAATACTTTGTTTCTACTAGCTATTGTTCTGTTGAAAATACGTGAAGATTATATTGCTTCTGTTACTGTGGATTCTAGTATTTATGAGTGACTTTATTCTTTCTGGATATTTTCTAGGATATCATCTGGGTTGATATCATTCTATATGGGTTGTAATTTTTCAATATTCTGTATAGCTTCAGATGTTGAAAATTTTGCTATTTTGGTTTTCTTATGACTTTATGTGATTATCTATAAGAGATATCTATTAGACGGAAATGGCTATATCTATTATAATCATAATTTCTATTTTAAAATTTGGGAAGTACTGCAGTACCGATATCAGAGTTGTAACAGTTGTGCTTTTGCATTGGTTTCTGTTCAAATCATATTTGATTTTGTTCTGAGTTCAGATGTTTTATTAACAGCTGGGATATTATCTATTATTACGAGTAAGATGTCGGTCTTATTATGACATTATGATTTCTATTTGATGATTGTGGCATCTGTATAATGATATGTCTAGGTTATCATTTTTAACAAGAAGAAAAGATTTCTTCGAAAAGACCGATTCAGTAGTTCAATCTAATCTGAAATTATTTGATTGAAAAGTTGACTGGGTCAGATGTATTTGAATCTATTCACTGGATTGGAAATAACTATGAACGCATGTGAATTGAGGGAAAATCTAGAGGAAGGATTCGTATTCTTGAAGACTTGATACAGAATTATATCTATCAAAACAATTCTACCGGAGAAATGTTGTGGTAAAGTAAAGTTAGTTTGATTGTTGAAGTTTTCCTTTTTGCACGGAGATATTGTCAACCGAAACATTAGTACTAGTTCAGTCTTATTTGAAGAAAAAGTTTATGATCTTCAGTCATGTGTCAATGAACGGTTTGAAGTGTGTTCCAATAATAGAGTGTACAGAGATATCATGTGATTCTTTACAGTTAATGTTGCATGAAAAGAGTTATGTGACATATTTGTTGATTACAAGAGTTTAAAATGTTTAATGTTGCAGAGTGAGATCCGAACTTGGCATAGCAAAGCTAGCTTGAATCCTCGAACAACTTTTAATTCTGTAAGTAAATATTATTATCCAAGGGAAATGATTATAGTTTCAAATGATCTGAATAAGAAACTTTTGTGTGCTTTACGAGCAATGAATAAGTGATTGATCTTATCAGAGGATGATTATATGTTAGCTATATTAGAAGTTAAATTGATGCTTACTAAGTGAATTCGTGAAACTTAGAAATGTGTTATCCAATTATAAGTTAAAAAGGGGTTCAGCATAAATTGATTTTTGATTCAGAACTTCATAGGTGGAATTGATGATTACTTGTTGCTTTGAAATAGAGTGTGTATACCAAGAAGCTCTGAGATTGTATAACCATTGTTGCAAGAGGCTCACAGTGTCAGTTAGACTATTCATATAGGAGTAGCAAAATGCATGATAATCTAAGAAAGTGGTATTGATAAATGGGTATAAAACATAATATTTCTAACCTCGCGTTATATGTCTGAGCTATCAACAAGTTAAAGTTAATTATTAATCATCTTCAGAACTATTTCAGCATGTTTTGATATCTGAGTAATGGTGAAATAGAATTTTCATATATTTTGTATCGGGATTATCTCTTATCATTGGAAAAAGATAGATGTTATCTAAATTATTATTAACTGTATGAATAAGTCTTTCCGTACGCATGGATTTCTCTTTTGATAAATCAGCTGAGTTATTTGTTTCAGAGACTTTTAGTTTGCACATGGTGTCAGTCATCATTGTTCCAGATTAAATTCTAAAATTTATCTGGGAATTCTGGGAGAAACTACATTAAGCTGTGAGTACGAGGATATTTTGAAAATTTTCGAAATATTTATTTGTCACTGTGTTTTAGAATGACTATTGTTGTTTGATAAACTACCATGTGATTATAAAAATGACATTGTATGAGGTATCATATGGTCGCAATTACAGAACTCCGTTGTTCTAAGATAGAGATTTGCGAGAAAAAGGATTCACAGGTTTAAATTCATCAATGAAATTGAGCAAAGAATGAAAGTAATTCAGTACAGTTATAAATAGTTTTAGCTAGTTATGATGCACAGCAGAAGACAGATCAGAATCTTAGTTGTGAGATTAAATAGATATGAAATTTGAAGCCATGTGTGAATTTGAAATGTACTATGTGAAAACTAATTCTTAGTCTACTTTCTAGTAAGATTTTCGGGGACGAAAATCCCTAAAGATTGTAACAGCCCGGTTTAGACCCTAGTCAGAATAGTAGTTTCGGGACTACGAATTCGAGTCAGAAAAATAGTTTAATAATATATTCCATGCTTAAAGTATGTGAAATTTTCGTATGAAAATTTTATCGTTTGTGTGCTTGATTTTATAAAAAGGACTTAATCGCATAAAATGAAAAAGTGGTCTTCTATTTGATAAAGTGTCGAATTGATGTGTCTTTTTAAATACGAGGTCCTTAAGATGTAAATGTACCATTTGAATAATAGATGGACACAAATGCCTAGTGTAGTAGAATTTTAATGTTATGAAATAAGGTAAAAATAGTAATTAATATGTTAATATGTATTATAATAAAGAAAACAAAATAAAAGCAATTGTATAGCTGAATATTGAAGAAGAAAGAAAAATCATCTTAGGTTTTAAGCATTCGGCACTTTGAAGATCAATTAGGTATGTGATTTTTGATCTGTTTTTGATAATTTCTACATTTTTGTAATCGTTTCTTTGTATTCTATCAAGCCCATGCCTCAATTTCAGAATTTGATGATGATTTTGAGTTATACCATTGTTGATTTTGTGAGTTTTGAAATATTAATTGATGAAATATGGAAGCTTGATGATAGAGAAATATGTTTTGTATTTTAATTTTTGATGAATTTAAGTAATTTAGGCTAAATTGTGAATTTTGTAAATTGAGGGGTTAGAATGAGAAATAAATGAAAGAAATTGGCTGCTAGGGACCTTAGTGAAATTTGGCCAAGCATGGGTGTGGTCAAATTTTGAATATTTTTGTGTTTTGTGAAATAGGGACTAAATTATGAAAAAAGTGAAATGTAACACCCCAAATCCGGCCTGAACATTTTGGCCAAATCTGGCGATGTCACATTGAAGTGTTTTTCGCAAAATGTGATATCGTTGAAAAACCCTTTCCATATTTATTTACGTCGTGTAATCTTAATGATGATTTAAAAAAACATGTTGTTCATTTTAAACTCGCGTCCTAATCAAAAGGTATTTACTTTAAAGACTTTTTGAATGTCAAAATATCATTTTACAGCGGAAGCTTTTTAAAACAATTGCGTTCATGCGTTTATTTTGTAAAAATGTTTTTTCTTTTTAAAACTCGAGTTCCTAAGACTAGAAATTATAACCAAAGCAAATTAAATCACAAATTAAGAATAAAACCCCAAGAGGCCTTATTACAAATATAATACCCAAAATAAAATTACTCATAATTTAAAAAACAAATACGAAAGTACGTGCAGCTGTGCGGCCACCTTTGAGTCCCTCGTAGCACCGATCCACGTACGACTGAGGATTACCTGTACAGATAAACAGATGGGTGAGTTATGAAAACTCAGTGTGTAACCTCATAGAAATTAACCAAACAGTGTGCAAATAAGATAAATCATGTATCCAATACTCACAAAATAATCATAGATTTTCTATTCAAGCATTTGCAACTATATCCACTTCCTCAAAGGTTAATCGTTAACTATTCACAATCTTTCAATAGTTCAAGCCATCAACATTGTCTTAATTTCAGTTTTTTTTCGTAACATTAGATACTTTAAACTCTTGTAATCAAGGAGCATATGACATTTTTTGTTAAACAAACGATGTCATCAATTCTCAACACAGACATACTAACGACCGACTCTAAGTCACTCGTCAAACAATTCTTTTAATGAGATTTTAACCTTCTGAAAGCATAAACCATCACTTTACATTCTCAAATTAAAACACATTCCAATTCGTTCAATCGTGCATCATTGAAAAATCACAAATTCTTTACTCACTTTAAACTGAACCCAGAATCAGTATTTCGGTTAACAATACCTTCAACTATTTCCAACTTTGCTAACATGCAACGGATCATTCAAACTTTCACAAATGTGATAACTTATCAATCGAAACAGCTTTACTTATATTAACATCATTTGATTAGAACAAACCTAATAGGTATACTTCTGTATCATACTTTCTAGAATAGGAATTCTTCCTTCATACTGTCCGTGTTTTCGCCTATAAATGTACAAGATTTTGTTTTCTTACCTGAGGATAAACTTAAATGCATATAACTCAAATTACCTTTCAACTGACCAGCTCGTTCAGATAAAAACAACTGAGTCGTTCTCAACTATCAAATAATAAATTAATAAAACTCTTTTCTTCATGCTGTTAAACAACTCAAACATACAATCTTTTGTAATTCCCTTAACATGCTAATCAAAGATCTTTACAATTGCATTAGCTCAAGAAAAAAAATATCCTGATTGAACTCATTGACCTTAATCAAACTTACCAGAGAAAAGAAAACCATCATACAATTTGAGCTTGAGCTTCCACTATCTATACCTTTTCCACTCAATCCCTTTCACGAAAATTAGAGAAATCCTGATACCAGAATCACCACGTTCCTATGATTGAACTAGAAATACACCCATAATAGTCATAGTTATCACAAGTCAAAGAACACACTTTAAAGATGAGCCATGATTGATAATTTATGAAATATGAACGATAAGAAAACCGAGATAAAGAAATCCAAGATGCAATACCATACTGGAAGTCTGAGAACATATCTCATAAGAAAAAAATAAAGTTCTTGATGATTCCTCAGAGAAAACCAGAACAAAAACAATACTTACATGCTCTGGAATCAATTGTAATAGAGATAATATATTTTCCAAATATATATATATAAAACAAAATGACATCTAGTAGAAACAGAAGAATAGCCTCACATAAATTTTCACCAACAACTTTTATCCCAAACATAATAGAATAGAACCCCAAAGAGAGAGATAAGATATACTAATCATCAACCAACCAGACCAACAGTGCTTTTATCCAATATTATAATCAACTAGCATTCTCATACGATAAGAATTTCATTAGTAAACAAGTAATCACATATATCTCTAAGGATAAATGACTATATAAAATACCTAGGAGAGATCATCATAATCTATTCAATTTCAATTGTTACACTCAACCATCTTTACGATTCAAATATCATTTCTCTGACTAATTCTGTCATCGCTAATCCCGTATTCTTCCATTCACTAACAAAAATCAATCCGGAAGAAATTGCAGCAAATGCATACCTTAGACATCATACTTGAATGAGTCGACTAGTTGAGATTAACTTTTTCTTTAACCGTGACATTACGAAATCTAAATGATCTTTAGAATAACATGACATCTTTTCCAAAACTGTATTCACTTGCCAAACTATTCTCAACTCTGACCACATTATTAGTTATTCTGCTACTGGACTCTTTAGTCCCTCACTTGTGAACTCATTCAACATAAAGCTCGTGAAATTTCGCTATAAAATACCACATTGGTAACGGGGTGGGGTCGTAAAGCCTCTAACTTGACTCTCATATATGCACACATATGACTTAACATTCATCATCATCATAATGTCATCACAGTTATATAATTCACTTCAGGCAAATTAACATACATATTTATGTTCCACGAACTTTCTGAGTATATTATTCAAACAAGTGCACTTATACATACATTTTATAACTTTTGAGTAAATTTACTTATTGCATTCACTTAATAAAACAATTTATTTCATTTTGTACATCATCACATACATATCATGAACTCTTATTCATACCTTTCCAAGTTTCAACTTATGACAAACACATTTTCAAATATCTTGTATCATTTTCAGCATTTTCAAAAGTAGCTCGGTTGGAAAGCATCTCTGTCTCAACAAAACAATTTCATCAGAGTTGGGAGATATCACATTATCACGAGTTATATATAGCATGTATAGCTAGACTTTCACACATCTAGGTTAGTCCAAGAATCGACTAAACCGTAGCTCTAATGGCACTAAATGTAACACCTCATACCTGTATTCAATGCCAAAATAGGGTACGAGGCATTACTGGACTTATACATAAGCAAACATAAAATTTTGATTCATAAACTTTGCATCCAAACTAAAAATTTTCAACAACCAATCATATCGTCCCTAAATCAAGCCAACGAGGACCAAAACATGCTTTGGAGGCAGTTCGGGACTAAACCGAGAACTTTAGAAAATTTTACGAAACTTAGAAAATTTTTCATCAAAATAGGGTTACACGCCCATGTGGCTTGGGACACGCCCGTGTGGGCAGGCTGTGTGGTCACACATGCCCTTGTCCCTAACCCGTGTAACTCTCTATTTGTCACCCAAGAACAAATTGAAGTCATACAGCCAAGACACACGCCCGTGTCCCAAGGCTGTGTCCTTCACACGGATGAGACACACAACCATGTCTCACACCCGTATGCTCGATACTGAGCATTTTGTTTTGCAACAATTAGATGCACGGAACAAGCGGTCAGATCAAACGCCTATGGGGCTGACCGTGTGTAACAGTCTGGTTTGACCCTAGTCGGAATAGTGGTTTTGGTACCAAAAATTTGAGTCTAAAAAATATTTTAATATTATTTTCTGTGTCTGTGATATGTGAATTTATATCTGTACAGTTTCTTTGATTTAATTGTCTGTTTCTATTCTTAATTATGAAAAAGGATTAAATAACGAAAAGTGTAAAACTTGAGTGCTAAATGATAAAGCACCTCTTTGGCTTGGCTTTTAAAATAAAGGTCCTTGCATGCCAATTATACCATTTGTTTAAATGGTGGACAATTATGGGCATTAGTGGATGGAAATTTATGTTTTAATAACAATGGCAAAATGGGAAATTGATTAACATGTTACTATTAATCAAAAACAAAATAAAATGTGACCATTTTGTTCATCTTTCTCTACCAAAATTAGAAAAGAAGAAAAGGTTTTAAGCTTTATTTCATTCAGCCATGAATATTATTAAGGTACGAATTTTCATCTGTTTTTGATAATTTCTAGGTTTCTGTGATCGTTGCTTCGTGTTCTTCAAAGCCCATGTCTAAATTTCTATTTTTGTTAAAGATTTCATGAAATGCCATTGTTGATATCATGAGTTTTGTGATGTTTTTGGATGCATTCTGAAGGCTTGTTAGATGACTTATATGTTTTGTTCTTGAATTTTTGATGAAATGAGCTATTTGGGCTAATTTGTGAAAATGAGGTTTTGGAGGACTAATTTGTGAATTTAACATGTTGTATGAGCTTATATAGAAGCCACAAAAATTCGGCTAGCCCTTGTTGCAAAGAAATTTTACATATTGGTGATTTTGTGAAAAATGGACTAAATTGTCAAAGTGTGAAAATGTAAGGGCTAAAATGTAAAGTGCCCTAAATATGTGTATATGGATTAAATTGAATGAAATGAATGATTAAATGGTTGAATTTATATTGTATTAGATTAAGAACAAAGAAAATCAAACTTAGATCGAGGGAAGTCCAAATTAGTCGAATGGTCGACTCATTTTCGTCCGAAATTCGTACGAGGTAAGTCAAACTACACTTATGTGTTAAGTTGATTAAATTCTATGTTTAGAAACTGTTATCTGTATTGGAGGGCCTTAAGAGCCTGATAAAAGAACGTTGGTATTGATCTGAATTATCGTTTAAGACCGTGTTTGGGACACAAGCATCGATTTGAAATTTAAGTGTAAGACCATGTCTAGGACATCAGCATCGTATCTGTTTTCGTATAAAACCCAGTCTGGGATAGAGGCATTGATGCTGAATTACTTGTAAGATCACGTTTGGGATGTTGGCATTGTACTTGTCTGTGAATATTTATTCCATTTCTGGATTGTCCGATGGTAAAGTATGAGATGTGAAATGTATAATTCATACAGGTACGTTTGTATGGTACTAGATTTCTAAATAGAAAAGACTATGTTTCTGTGAAGTAATGAAATATTCTATGAAACGGTTGTGAAATCTGGCCATTTACTATTATTTTTATGTTATAATAGTTGGGAATTTGTATTTGACTTACTAAGCTCTTCATAGCTTACTCTGTGTGATTTCTGTCTATTTTATAGTTATCGTAGCTACTGAAGGCTCGGGATAGTTGAGGATTGTCACCACACTATCAAGCTCTTTTTGTTACCTTTGAAAGTGTTAATATTGTTAAGTATGGCATGTATAGGCTAGAATGTCTATGTATTAAGTTTTGAATTGTATATATGTTATGCCATGTTAATTGACTAGCAAATGTTAAGTTTTGTGCATAGTTTTGATGCATGTTTTGAAATGTGCTATGTTCTAATGTGTTTTGGTCATATTAGAGAATTGAATTGGTTGGAAATGTTGGTATACTTGTTGCATATTAATGTTTGTAGGATTGGAACCATATGGGGTGCAAATTGGCTTAAACCAAGCTTGCATTGTGCCACACGGCTAGGTAACACGGGCGTGCCTTATGGCCGTATGAGAAGTCAGTAGCTAGCTAAATTTTACACGGTCATGGTACACGGCCGTGTTTGTTGGCCGTGTGAAAAAGATAGTATAGGACCTTTTTTTGGCATGGTTGGACCACATGGGCGTGTCTTGTGCCCATGTGCCTCACACGGCCTAGTCACACGGGCGTGTGACTTGGTCACATTTGAAAATATTGATTAAGTTCTGAAATTTCTGAAAGGGTTCGGTTTAGTTCTGACCTTCCCTAAATGTACGTTTTAGATCTCGTAGACCATCTTAATGGATGAATTGTGGATGAATATTTATGTATTGATATTATATGATATCTGTTAATCTGTGTTACTCAGAAATGCTCTGCCTGTCAGATGACTCCCCTTTCCTATTCTGGCTACGGTTACGGGATAGGGGTGTTACATTTTATTGGTATCAAAGCTACGATTTAGTCAGTTCTAGGACTACCATAGTGTATATGAGTCTAGCTATACATGCCATATATTTGAATCTGTGATAGTGTGATGACTCCTGACTTTGAAATGTGCTTTTATATAGCAATGGATCCTAATAGAGCCGTAGCTGACGATGTTGAAAGTAATGCGCCTGCTCTCGCGCAAGGGATGGTGTAAGATGATTCCCAACCGGCTACGAGTACCCGTGATAGCGAGGCTAAGCAAGCCTTTTATCAGATGATGAATGAATGGTTCACCCAATACAATAGAACCAACCCAGCTGTTCAACAACCTCTACCCCTAGTTAATCCTTTTCAAATTCCTGTTATGCCCTCGATAAGTCCAGTTCAACTAAGTAGACCACCTGTTGATAAAATTAGAAAGTATGGGGCTGAAGAATTCCAAGCTACAATGAATGATGATGCTAAAAGAGCTGAATTTTGGTTCGAAAATACGATACGAGTATTTGATGAAATGTCTCTGAATCTAGAAGAATGTGCTAAATGCGTCGTTTCACTTTTGAGAGGTACGGCGTATCATTGGTGGAAAACTTTAATATCTGTGGTTCTAAGTGAACGGGTTACCTGGGATTTCTTCCAAGCTAAATTTCGGAAGAAATACATTAGTCAGAGATTTATTGATCCGAAATGTAAAGAGTTTCTTGAGCTTAAACAGGGCCGAATGTCTGCTACTGAATATGAATGAGAATTTGTGAGATTGAGCCAGTATACTCGGGAATGTGTATCAAATGCAACAACAATGTGTAAAAGATTTGAAGATAGACTAAACGAAGATATCCGTCTGCTAGTGGGGATTTTGGAGATTAAAAAAATGGTAGTGCTCGTTGAGTGAGCATGTAAAGCTGAAGAATTAAGCAAAGAGAAAAGAAAAGCTGATTCTGAAGCTAGAGATGCTAGAAAAAGATCTTTGAGTAAATCATTTCAGTCTGGGGTAAAGAAATTCTGAGATGATCAGAATCGTTCAAATACTAATGTGGGACATTCGAACTGAGATCGAGCTAGATTGTATTCAAACACCAGAGCCCCTGTTATTTCTGTTGCATGTGTTGGAAGTGTCTGATCTAAGAAACCTGAATGTAAACACTATGGTAAAAGACATCCAGGAAATTGTAGATTGAATGACCGTGCTTGTTTCCAGTGTGGATCCCTGGATCATTTTATAAGAGATTGTTCTGAACCCACTGAGTAAGAGAATGTACAAAATCCTAGACAAAGTAACACCTCAGCTAGAGGTAGACCTTCCAGAAACACGAGAAATACAAGTGGTGATCAAAGAGCTACTAGGGATACTGCTGTTAGATCTGAGGCCAAAGCATCTGCCAAAGCCTATGCTATCCGAGCTTGTAAGAGATTAAGGTTGACCAAAGCTTGGGAAATAGCCTAGGTATATTCCACACAGGCAGAGACACGACCATGTGTCTCAATCGTGTATGGAACACGACTTTGGGACTTGGGCGTGTGGAGCCTTAAAGCATGAAATTTCCAAGATTTTTATAAGTTCTCGGTTTAGTACCGAACCCTTTCTAAAGTATGTTTTAGGCTTCGTAGACTCAAATAAGGGACTATGTGTAAGTGAATGAACGTTTTGAAATATGAATGAAATTTTATGGCCTGTATTTTAGTTTAATGTTTGTATGTTTGTCCAATAATGCCTCGTACCTTATCCCAGCCTTGGGTACGAGTAAGGGGTGTTACAGAGCTCGTGAGGAAGCCTCGTCTCCAGACGTGATTACTGGTACCTTTACTCTTTATGATACTTCTGTGATTGCATTGATAGACCCTGGATCAATGCATTCTTATATTTGTATGAATTTAGTGCACAGTAAGACTTTACCTGTAAAGTTTACTGAATTCGTAATTAGAGTATTGAACCCCTTAGGCAAAAGTGTCTTGGTTGATAAAGTCTACAAGAATTATCCGTTAATATTCGAGATATTTGTTTTCCTGTTGTTCTGATGCTTTTACCTTTCGACGAATTTGATATAATTCTGGGGATGGACTGGTTAACATTGACGATGCTGTTGTGAACTGTAAAAGAAAAGTCATTGATTTAAGGTGTAAGAATGATGAGATAATTTGAATTGAGTCTATCGATCTGAATAGACTACCAGCTGTGATATCTGCAATGAAAGCACGAAAAAATGTAAAGAAAGGTTGTGAAGCCTACTTAGCTTATGTGTTAGACTCGAAAGTGAATGATAAGAAAGTTGAATCAGTGCCTGTTGTTTGTGAATTCTCTGATATGTTTCCTAAAGGGTTACCTGGTTTGCCTCTGATTTGAGAAGTCAAGTTTGGCATTGAATTAGTACCTGGTACTACTCCGATTTTGATAGCTCCGTATAGAATGGCTCCGACCGAGTTAAAGGAATTAAAATCTCAATTGCAAGAATTGACTGATCGAGGGTTTGCTAGATCGAGTTTTTCACCATGGGGTGGTCCTGTTCTGTTTGTGAAAAAGAAAGATGGCACAATGAGAATGTGTATTGATTACCGACAACTTAATAAAGTAATTGTAAAGAACAAATACCCTCTACCTAGAATTGATGATTTATTCGATCAGTTGAAAGGTGCTACTGTGTTTTCACAGATAGATCTGAGATCGAGTTATTATCAGTTGCGAGTAAAGGACTCTGACATTTCAAAAACTGCTTTCAGAACGAGGTACGGGCATTATGAATTTCTAGTTATACCTGTTAGTTTAACGAATGCACCTGTTGTATTTATGGATTTGATTAATAGAATTTTTAGGTCGTATTTAGATCAATTTGTTGTAGTATTCATTGATGACATATTGATATATTCATATAATGAATCTGAGCGTACTGAACATTTGAAAATAGTATTACAGATTTTGAGAGATAAACAGTTATATGCAAAGTTCAGTAAATGTGAATTCTGGTTGCGAGAAGTTAGTTTTGTGGGTCACATTGTATCAGTTTCAAGTATTTCAGTTGATCCGAGTAAGATTTCAGCTATTCTAGATTGGAAGCCTCCGAGTAATGTATCTGAAGTCTGCAGTTTTCTGGGACTTGCCTGTTACTATAGACGATTTGTAAAAGATTTCTCGATGATTGCAACTCCGTTGACAAAATTGCTTCAGAAAGATGTGAAGTTTGAATGGTCTGAACAATGTCAGAAAAGTTTCAATCGGTTAAAAGCTTTGTTAACTGAAGCTCCAATATTAGTACAACTTGAGTCAGGTAAAAAATTTGTTGTTTACAGTGATGCTTCATTGAATGGAATCGGTTGTGTTTTAATGCAAGAAGGAAAATTTGTTGCTTATGTTTCGAGACAATTAAAGCTGCATGAGAAGAACTATCCAACACACGATCGAGTTAGCTGCCATTGTATTTGCTTTGAAAATCTAGCGTCACTATCTATTTGGTGAGAAATGTCACGTGTTTTCTGATCATAAAAGTCTGAAGTATTTAATGACGCAAAAAGATTTGAATTTGCGACAAAGAAGATGGTTAGAACTGCTAAACGATTACGAACTTGTGATTGATTATCATCCGGGCAAAGCTAATGTTGTTGCTGATGCTTTGAGTAGGAAATCGTTATCTGCATTGTGTGCTATGAACTCTAATTTAGCACTGTCTGATGATACTTTGGTTTATGCCGAACTGAAAGCAAAACCTTTGTTTATACAACAGATCTGTAAAGCTCAAAAATCTGACAATGAACTGATAGCTAAACGAACTCTGTGTGATTCTGAATTTCGGGTTGATGTTACTGATTGTTTGAGATTCAGAAATAGACTTTGTGTTTCGAGAAATCCGGAGTTGATTCGGATGATTTTGAGTGAAGCTCACAGCAGTAGATTTTCTGTAAATCCGGGAAGTACGAAAATGTATAATGATTTGAAACAACTATATTGGTGGCCGGGAATGAAAAGAGATGTTTCTGACTTTGTTTCGAGATGTTTAATCTATCAGCAAGTTAAACTTGAACATCAGGTGCCATCTGAATTATTACAATCAATTATGATTCTAGAGTGGAAATGGGATTGAGTGAGCATGGATTTTGTTTCGGGCTTTCCTCTGTCTCCGGAAAAGAAAGATGCAATTTGGGTTGTAGTTGATCGTTTGACGAAATCATCTCATTTTATTCCGATTCGGTTTGATTATTCGTTCGATAAGCTAGCTGAGTTGTATATTTTTGATATTGTGAAATTGCATGGCGTACCATTGTCAATAGCATCTGATAGAGACCCGAGATTTACATCGCGATTCTGGAAGAAATTACAAGATGCTTTGGGTACTAAATTGTATTTCAGTACTGCTTTTCATTCTCAAACAGATGGTCAATCTGAGTGGATTATTCAGATACACAAGTATATGTTGAGATGTTGCATTCTTGAGTTTGAAGGTACGTGGGAACAACATCTACCTTTGATTGAATTTGTTTATAATAATAGTTTTCAATCGAGCATTAAAACGGCACCGTATGAAGCCTTATATGGTAGAAAGTGAAAACTCTGTTAGTCAAAGTACTGTGGCATAGACATGGAGTAGAAGAGGCTACATGGGAGCCTAAAGATGTAATGAAACAGCAATATCCGAATCTGTTTAACGGTAAGATTTTCGGGGACAAAAATCCCTAAGGGGGGAGAATTGTAACAGTCCGGTTTTTAACCCTAGCCGAAATAGTGGTTTTGGGACCACAAATCCGAGTCTAAAATGTAACACCCCAAACCCGGCCTGGAAGTTTGGCTTGAACTTGGCGTGTCACATTGAAGTGTTTTTCGAAAACCATGTTTCCATTAAAACCCTTCTTAATAATTAAAACTTATACCATTTTAAACCTTGTTAGAAAACCTCAATTTGAATAACATTCTTAACAACTTTGTAAAAATCTTGGTAGTTGCGAAACTTACTTTAAAAACAATTGCGGTTACGTGATGTTTTGAATAACGATGAGTTGCTTTGAAAAATCGTGTTCTAATACTAGCAATTATAAGAACAATAAATAAAATCCAAATTTGAAATCCGAGAAAATTACAACGGCTTTACTACAACCCACATAAAATAATTTAAAGGTAATAATCAAAGCGTAACATAAGCGATGTGTGTGGCTTCCTCCGAGCCCTAGCAACCCCGATCCATCTAAAGTGGAAATTACGAAAGGTTAATAAGCGGGTGAGTTTACGAAAACTCGATGTGAAATCCCTACTATAAAAAGGAACATCGGTCATCTAAAAGAATTAAAAGTCCGCCCCAACCTTACTTACAATTTCAAGACCAATCGGGTCTTAGCCCATTACAACAAACAACACCAGATTGACCTTAGCCCATTACGAATAAGAAACATTATCGAATTGGAACCAAAATGAGAATCGTAATCGAAATCGATGTGTAATCGAATTAGAATCAATATTAGTAATGTAATCGTAATCGAAATCGAAATTAGGTGACGAATCGAATCGTAATCGATGTGTAATCGTAATCGGTATTAGTATGTAATCGAATCGAAATCGAATTACGTGACGTAATCGAAATCGAATATGAATGCAATCCCAACCCAATCCAGCCGTATACACCCCCATACCAACCATACACCATGTGGGGATACAACTCGACCCACCCATCCGCTACACACCACGTAATTTGCGCATGGTCGCTGAAGCGAATATCGTGATGAGTCACCAAATACAAATATTGTGGCGAGCCACGAAATCGAATAATGTGGCAAACCCACCTAACGAAATCGTGGCACAAAGCCATAGGTAATCGTAATAACTTGACACATAGCCATCAGTGACGGTAATATAACTGGCGCACAGCCTTCGGTAAATATGATCGACACAGAGTCGTCAACAAATATGTTAGGCACATAGCTACAGGTAAATACGTTTGGCACGAAGCCATAGTCAAGATGGCACAAAGCCATATTTAGGTTGGCACAGAGCCATTAATAACGGGTCTATAATCGGCACGAAGCCCACAACAACGGCACACAGCCTTTGGTAGCGTGATCGGCACTTAGCCATCGATCGGTCAATAGATATTGTGACAGAGTCACCAAATACAGATATTGTGGCAGAGCCACCAGAACAGATATTTGTGGCATAGCCACCAGAACGCTTCCTCCGTACAAAATCCCAACGCATGCAACATGTCATGTATGCAGAATGTCATGCCCATATTTGAATCAAACAATCACAGTCAAGTCATTCATATCACCAACATATATTCACAATCAAATCCGTCAAACACACAGTCCAAGTCAATCACTTGCCCACAAGGGCAAACAGTCAATTAACACCCTAGGGGCAAAATGGTAATTTTACCCCACAAGGGTATCTCGGTAATTCTACCCTATAGGGGTATTTCGGTATTTCTACCCTACAAGGGTATTTCGATGATTCTACCCTACAGGGGTATTTTGGTAATTCTATCCTATAAGGGTATTTCAGTAAATCTACCCTATAGGGGTATTTCGAAAATTCTACCCTACAGGGGTATTTTAGTAATTTCACAATCAAAGGTAAAACGGTAATTCTGTAAATCGAGGGGAAAACGATAGTTAACTGAGGGTAAACCAGTAATTCTGTAAATCAAGGGTAAAACGGTAATTTTACAAATCGAGGGTAAAATGGTAATTCTGTAAATCGAGGGTAAAATAGTACTTCTGTAAACTGAGGGTAAAATGGTAATTTTGTAAATCGAAGGTAAAACGGTAATTTTACAAATCGAGGGTAAAACAGTAATTCTATAAATCGAGGGTAAAATAGTAATTCTATAAAATGAGGGTAAAACGGTAATTCTGTAAATCGAAGGTAAAACGGTAATTTTACAAATCGAGGGTAAAACGGTAATTCTATAAATCGAGGGTAAAACAGTAATTCTATAAATGAGGGTAAAACGGTAATTCTGTAAATCGAGGGTAAAACGGTAATTTTACAAATCGAGGGTAAAACAGTAATTCTATAAATCGAGGTAAAACAAAGAATTCTATAAACCGAGGTAAAACAGTAATTCAGAAATCGAGGTAAAACTGTAATTACAGTAAATCGAGTACTTTGGTAATTTTACAAGTCGAGGGCATTTCAAGAATTGGTAAACTAAAGTATTCTAAACATGGATAACAATACGAATGGGCCTAAAGCCTATTCTACATTAAATGGGCCCACACGCTCGTGTGGCCCTTTTAGCCCAAACAGATATGTGATTCACCTAGCCTAGTCCAATATTTACTACACAATCAAACAACTTATCCAATTGGGCCGTGAGGCCCATTGGGCCCATATGGCCCCTTTCAGCCATCGCGACCAAGTAGCCATCCAACAACAAGAGTAGTGATAAATACACACGATTGGAGACTGAGTTAATCCACGCTCCGAGCACTCTTAGCCGACGCCCAACCCAAACGAGCACGCCATAAAGCGAAAGGATCACCAAGAAAGGTATCTTTACTCTCCTCATGGTTCTCTCTATTTAAAGCCGACTTCCCATCCACTCTTATGTTAGCTTCCGATGTGGGATCCTCTAACATCGAGTTTAAATTCAACACCAACTCTTGCTGCCCCTGTTAGCAAAATAAATGCTCTTTGCTTGCTATGGGATTCGAACCCATGCCTCCCTCAAATGCTCCACACGCCACTTGCCACTAAGCCATAAGGTTTTTGTGTCACAATTTCTCCAACAATATTCTTAAGGCCTACCTACTACACCTGTGGTTTAATTCACCTTAAACCAAATTTTTGCTAGAGTCCGGTTTAAACCCGGGACTTCTCCAACACTTCTCAACACACTTAACCACTAAAACAAGCCTTCATTAACGAAATTTGCATGCACAATGAAATATTATAAGTCGCCTTCAACCGCTCCCATGCTCAAGGCCCAAAACTTCTAGGCCCAAATTCGTGGTGTTACAACTCTACCTCCCTTAAAGAAATTTCGTCCTCGAAATTTCCATCTAACAGGTAGTCGTGTAACATCTACCCCATTACGCTATCATCAAGCACTCGATCCTACTATCACTATCACACTTCAACTAGAACTTGAAACATCTCATACATACAACACTTATTCACCGAAGTAGACACATATTTATCACACATATATACAATTTCTATATCCAAACATCACATCCACATAAAATAAATACCAATTTTAAATTCAGACCAATATCTAAGGAATCCATAGTATTTCAATTTCTAAATAGACAAAAGTATTCAGAAGACTTACGGATTCGGGGCCAGAGACTCGGTGTGCCACACTTTTTAAGAGAAATACTTCAAACAGACCACGTGGTTGAAAATAATTTTCTAAAATTCAACCTTTGAAAACCCAATCCACAGCCGAGTTGTTGCAACCCAGGCTCTGATATCACTAAATGTAACACCCCAAACCCAGCCTGGAAGTTTGGCTCGAACTTGGCGTGTCACATTGAAGTGTTTTTCAAAACCATGTTTCCATTAAAACCCGTCTTAATAATTAAAACTTATACCCTTTTAAACCTTGTTAGAAAACCTCGGTGAATAACATTCTTAACAACTTTGTAGAAATCTTGGTAGTTGCGAAACTTACTTTAAAAACAATTACGGTTCGTGATGTTTTGAATAACGATGAGTTGCTTTGGAAAATCGTGTTCTAATACTAGAAATTATAAGAACAATAAATAAAATTCCAAATTTGAAATCTAGAAAATTACAACGCTTTACTACAACCCACATAAAATAATTTAAAGGTAATAATCAAAAGCGTAACATAAGCGATGTGTGTGGCTTCCTCAGAGCCCCTAGCAACCCCGATCCATCTAAAGTGGAAATTACGAAAGGTTAATAAGCGGGGTGAGTTTACGAAAACTCGATGTGAAATCCCTACTATAAAAAGGAACGATCGGTCATCTAAAAGAATTAAAAGTCCGCCTGACCTTACTTACAATTTCAGTACCAATCGGTCTTAGCCCATTACAACAGACATTACAGATGGACCTTAGCCCATTACGAATAAGAAACATTATCGAATTGGAACCAAAATGAGAATCGAAATCGAGAATCGATGTGAGAATCGAATCGAATCAATATTAGTATCGTAATCGAATTAGGTGACGTAATCGTAATCGTAATCGAATCGAATCGATGTGTAATCGAATCGAAATCGAGATTAGTAGTGTAATCGAATCGTAATCAAAATTACGTGATGTAATCGTAATCGAAATGTGAATGCAATCCCAACCCAATCCAACCGTATACACCCCGTACCAACCTTACACCATATGGGGAGACAACTCGACCCACCCATCCGCTACACACCACGTAATTTGCGGCATGGTCGCGAGCGAATATCGTGATGAGCCACGGATCTGAGATATTGTGGCGAGCCACCGAATCGATAATGTGGCAAACCCACCAAATGTAATCGTGGCACAAAGCCATAGATAATCGTAATAACTTCGCACATAGCCATCGATGTGATAATATAATCGGCGCACACCTTGGTAAATATGATCGACACGTAGTCGTCAACAAATATGTTAGGCACATAGCTACAGGTAGATACGTTTGGCACGAAGCCATAGTCAAGATGGCACAAAGCCATATTTAGGTTGGCACAGAGCCATTAATAACGGGTCTATAATCGGCACGAAGCCCACAACAATGCCACACAGCCTTCAGTAGCGTGATCGGCACTTAGCCATCGATCAATCAACAGATATTATGACAGAGTCACCAAATACAGATATTGTGGCAGAGCCACCAGAACAGATATTTGTGGCATAGCCACTAGAACGCTTCCTCCGTACAAAATCCCAACCCATGCAACATGTCATGTATGCAGAATGTCATGCCCATATTTGAATCAAACAACCACAGTCAAGTCATTCATATCACCAACATATATTCACAATCAAATCCACAAACACACAAATCCAAGTCACCACTTGCCCACAAGGGCAAAACAGGTCATTTAACACCCTAGGGGTAAAATGGTAATTTTACCCCACAAGGGTATCTCGGTAATTCTACCCTACGGGGGTATTTCTAGTATTTCTACCCTACAAGGGTATTTCGATAATTCTACCCTACGGGGTATTTTGGTAATTCTATCCTATAAGGGTATTTCAATAATTCTACCCTATAGGGTATTTGAAAATTCTACCCTACGAGGGTATTTCATAATTTTACAATCAAGGGTAAAAGCGGTAATTACAGTAAATCGAGGGAAAACGATAATTTTGTAAACTGAGGGTAAACCAGTAATTCTGTAAATTAAGGGTAAAACGGTAATTTTACAAATCGAGGGTAAAATGGTAATTCTGTAAATCGAGGGTAAAATAGTACTTCTATAAACTGAGGGTAAAACGGTAATTCTGTAAATCGAGGGTAAAACGGTAATTTTACAAATCGAGGGTTAAACGGTAATTCTATAAATCGAGGGTAAAACAGTTATTCTATAAACTAAGGATAAAACGGTAATTCTGTAAATCGAGGGTAAAACGGTAATTTTACAAATCGAGGGTAAAACGGTAATTCTATAAATCGAGGGTAAAACAGTAATTTCGAAATGGCCTTGAGCAACATGGCTAAGACATACGTCTGTGTCTCTGCTAGTGTGGGAAAAAATAGGCCATTTATAAGGCCAAAATTCCTCCCATTAAGGGTCCTCCCTACAAGAAACAATTAAGCATCAAATGCATACCAAATGTTCAACCATTTCACAACCAATACATACACCAATTATGCCATAACATTACTAACTTAATTCATGCTTATTCACCATTCCAAACATACCAAATCATGAACTAAAATCATGCCAAAACATATGATCCATAATCTAAATTTACTTCATTCAATCTCATGTCAAAACTTACCAAACTCCAAAATAAGCACTTACCACATACTTACCTAAAATGGCCTATTCTCTTGGCCGTTCAAGTACATATCATATAGGTAATATTGCATCACATATTTCATACCAAAAACTCATTTATATACACAATCAAAACCAAGCCAAATCACAAGGCTAGATATACACATAACCAAACATATACAATTACTTCTAGCCTATACATGCCATACTCCAATATTTACACTTTCAAAATGTACCAAAATAGAGTTTGATAGTGTAATGATGATCCTCAATGATCCTTGAGCTCCTAATAGCTACGATATCTATAAAACAATGCAAACACACACAAAGTAAGCTTTCAAAAGCTTAGTAAGCCATATACAAACAAACTTATCAATTAAACCATATAAGCATCATCTAATTACATATACTTCATTGCCAAATATTATCAAAAACCACATAATTTGTAATATCCTAAATTAGGGCTTAATCAGAATAGTGGTTTCGTGACCACAAATTCGAGATAGAAATAATAATTTTATAATTATTTTGATGATTATGTATGATTGCATGATTGTGTGAAAATTTCGTGATGAAATTCTATGCCTAAAGTGCTTAACTTGAAAGTAGGGACTAAATCGAATAAGTTGCAAAACTTGCATTCTAGAAGTTTTTAGTATGAAATTGTTTTGGAATATTAATGAGGAGGTCTTAAATAGAAATTTGACCAATTTTTAAGTTCATGGACAAAATTAGGACATGGAAGGAATTTTTGGAAAGTTTAGTAGTAAGGGTATTTTGGTCATTTAGTTATTAAAATGAATTAAAAACAAAATTAAAAGCCAATTTTTGTCCATCTTCTTCATTAGGCCGAAATTTCAAGGGTTCTCCATAGCTAGGGTTTGTTTCAAGCTTCCAAGCTCCATAGTAAGTGATTCCAAGCCCCGTTTTTAATGTTCTTTACGTTTTTGGAATCCCGGTAGCTCGATTAAGCTTATGCTAGCAATAATTCAACCTAGGGTTTATATTTGGAAAAATAACCATAGGTGAAATTTGTGTATTTTGATGTTTTATGATAGAATATGAGGTTTTAAATTATGTTAGACAACTTGTGCTACTCGGTTTTGAGTTAAAACGAGTAAAAGGGCTTAATCGACAAAAATACCTAATAGTCACAAGTATATGTTAGAGAGAGAATTTGATGTTGCCATAGAAGGGAAAAATGATCAGCATGTTATAAAACATAAGAATAAGGAATAAAGTTTAATTCCCGAGCCTAGGGGAAAAAGTGTAATTATGCAAAAGTTTAGGGGCAAAAGTGTAATTTTTCCAAAGTTTGTATTAAATGCTGTTTTGATGAATGTATGTATTAAATAAGATTAATTTGGTATTATAGATCAAGAAAAATGAGATTCAAGTCGCGATCGAGGAAAAGAAAAGATTGTGGACTAAATTGCAAAATCTTTATATTTTGGTACCAAGGTAAGTTCATGTGTAAATAATGTAGCATAAATGTTATTTTTAAGTTATTAATGTTAATTATATGATATGCTGATTTTTAATCGTGAAATATTATGCTTTGTGGTTAATGTTGAGTAATATGCAAATTATGTTTACTACTTGATAAATATGAATTGCTACCGAGTATCGGTTCCGATATTCCATGGAAGACGGCAAATGTGAGATCGAGGGAAAAAGCCCGTTTGAACCTTAGGAATAGATTAGGATACAAGTGACATGTCACTAGTTCACCTATGGATGCGAATGTCCGAACTGGTTGAGTTGAGTCCGAGTTCGTGAGATGTAACTAGGCATCCGAACTCGTTGAGTTGAGTCTGAGTTCACTTATGGATGCGAACGCCCGAGCTCGTTGAGTTGAGTCCAAGTTCACTTAGGGGCGGGTTACATGATTTCTTGATTACATATGTGGCACTTATGTGCAAATTATCCATGTATCTGAGTTGTATTCCGATGTGTTCAACGGGTGAAATTTCTAGTGAAATGGAAGAACACTTAAGATGCAAGTGACATTTTGGTAAGTGTTGTGAAATGGACACTTTGGACAGGTATGTTCTTAACCCTCGGGTTGAAAATAGATACAACAACGATAAGGTGGTAAGATGATGAATGATGTTTAGAAATGTGATATATGTTTTGGTGATACCATGCTAAAGTTGTTTGGTATATTTGTATTGTTATGTTACTTGTTATTTACATATGAACTTACTAAGCATTTATGCTTACTCCCTCCTCTTTATTTACTGTAGTTTTGAACAAGCCAGCTCGGGAATCGGGACGGGTCGAAGGTTCGATCACACTATCCAAAGGACTTTCATCTGGGTAAATGGCTTGTAAAACTTAAGTATGGCATGTATAGCAATATACTTATTTTGTGTAAATAATTTTATGATATGGCCATGTTTGGTTGATAAAATGTTTGATATTGATAAGTCATGGTGATGGCTAATTTAGATCATGTTTGATATTATGGAAGTTTAATCGGTTATCTAGTTCATAAAAATTCATGGAAAGATGAAACTTGCCTTAAAACAGAATATTGCTGTAGCCATGACATGAATTTTAAAAATCACTAAAAATAGTATAAATGGAACTAAATGATGATAAGTTATGAAATTGAAGCTTAATGAGTCTATTTTCATGTGGATTGAATAAAACAGGCACATAAATTATATTTTATGAGATATTTAAACTTTTGTGAAACAGGGCTAGAGTGATTTCTGGATCCCCTATTCTGACTTTAAAAATTTATAATAAATTTTAAAAAAATAATTAGAAGTTTTTCTTTATATGTACAGATTCCTTATTGAGTCTAGTTTTAAGAAAAACAAACCTCGTAGTCATTGAAATTCTGTATGGAGAGATATCTGATTCATAATACACAGAAGTCAGAGCAGTCAAACCCTGAAATAGGGGAGGCTTTAACTAATAAACTATACTAATTGGCCCAACCAAAAATTCTAGAAAAAAATTTGTAAATAGATATATGAGTCTAGATTTAGGGAAAATTTACAGATCTATATTTCGAGTTTCATAACTAGAGATATGATTTTTCTTGTAACTGTGACGCGGGTAGTTAGAAAGTTGTGAATGTAGAAACAAATGATTTGAAGTTCTTAATTTGATAAATATTGTTCGGAAACCCCTCAAGCTCGACTCCAGTGATGGTCTCAGGCGTGGAGGCGTTAATTTAGTGGTACCAGAGCAGGTTTAGTCGGTTCTCGGACTACGTGTTGTATGTACGGATTTTTGCTATACATGCCATATGTATGAATTGTGATAGTGTGACGACTTGACCTTTTAAATGAATTTTTATATAGTAAATGGATCCCGATCCAGTGTGGCAGATGAAGTAGAGAGTAATGCGCCACTCAATTTGAAGGGCGGTCTTGATGAAAACCCACCTCCCTTGTTGGTCGGGGAGGAGGAGAAAGGGATCGGAAGCCTTTCTCCAAATGATGAGTGCATGGTACATTGAGTTCTTTCAGACGAACCCAAATGTACGACCTCCCCACCTCCCCAATTCCTCAACCTATGCCTCCGATGCCTCAAGGAGTGGATATGATAAAATTTCACGAACCCACATTGATGAAATTCGTAAACAAGGGCTGAAGAATTTAGAGCAAATATTGATGATGATGCAGAAAAGCGAGTTCGGCTTGAAAATTCGTCCGGTATTTGATGAATTATCTTGTACACGAAGAATGTTTGAAATGTGCTACATCTTTGTTGAGAGATTCACCTATAATTGGTGGAAGACTTTGATTTGGTGGTACCGAAAGAGAGGATAACACAGGAATTCTTTCAAGAAGAGTTTGGAAGAAATATATTAGTGAAAGATTTATTGATCGAAATGCAAAGAGTTTCTTGAGTGAAGCAAGGTAATATGACAGTCTCGAAATATGAAAGAGAGTTTGTTCGATTGAGTAAGTATGGCGGGAATATGTTCCTACAGAAGCCAAGATGTGCCGACGATTTGAAGACGGGCTCAACGAAGACATTAAGGTATTTGTTGGGATCCTTGAACTAAAAGAAATGGCGGTACTTGTCAATTGAGCTTGCAAGGCTGAAGAATTACTGAAGGAAAAGAAAAAGGCAGAATCTGAAACACGAAATTGGAAGAAAAGACCAATGAGTAATGCACCCTCACAGCAAATCGGAAAGTCAAGAAATATGAATCCTCGTTCCCAAGTTTCAGCTAGGCAATCATATGGAAATTTTAAGAAGCAGAACGTGGGTCCTAAATCTCAGACTACTTCTGCGGCTAGTGTGGGAAATACGAGATTTGTTAAACCCGAGTGCCGTGTGTGGTAGAAATCATTTTGGTCCGTGCGAGCAAATGAATGTTTTCGATGTGGTTCTCCGGATCATTTTATTAGAGACTGCCCAGAGAGAGCTGAGAAAGAAAAATTTCTAAGTGTAAAAGCTAGTGGTGCAAACTTGAGGGGAAGGTATCCGAGAAAAGCTGGAAGTGAAACAAGCAGTAGGAATGTAGCCAGAGATGCAGCAGTTAGATCTGAGGAAAGAGCTCCGGCTAGAACTTATGCTATTAAAGCGCGTGAAGATGCTTCCTCACCCGATGTGATTACCGGTACATTTTCTCTTTATGATACTAATGTTATTACTTTGATTGATCCCGGTTCTACTCATTCATATGTATGCATGAAACTGGTGTCTAGTATGAATATACCTGTTGAGAACACAGAATTTATGATTAGAGTGTCGAACCCGTTAGGCAAATGCATGATAGTTGATAAAGTAAGTAAGAAATGCCCTTTAATGATTCGGGTCATTACTTTCCTACCGACTTGATGTTGTTGCCGTTTGATGAATTTGATGTTATTTTGGGTATGGATTGGTTGACATTGCATGATGCTATAATAAATTGCAAAGAAAAGGTTATAGAATTAAAGTGTGAAAGTGGTGAAATTACTTTGGTTGAGCCGGACAAATCGAGGCATTATCTAGTATGATTTCTTGATGTCGGCTCGTAGATATTTGAGAAAGGGTTATGAAGCTTATTTGGCGTATGTAATTAATACAAAAGAAGTTGAAAAGAAAGTTGAATCGGTCTTGGGTTGTGTGTGAATTTGAGGACGTATTTCGGAAGAATTCTGGGTTTGCCTCCGTCGGGGAAGTAGAATTTGGTATTGATTTAATCTGAGGAACAACTCCGATCTCGATTGCTCCATATAGAATGGCACCAACAGAGTTGAAAGAATTAAAGTCGTAGTTGCAAGAGTTGGTGATAAAGGCTTTGTGAGATCGAGTTTTCACCTTGGGGTGCTCCGTGTTATTTGTGAAAAGAAGGATGGTTCTATGAGATTATGTGTTGATTATCGGTAGTTAAACAAGGTGACAATCAAAAACAAGTATCCGTTGCTGAGAATTGATGATTTGTTTGAACAGCTAAAAGGAGTCACATGGTTTTCAAAGATTGACTTGAGATCTGGGTATTATCAGCTGCGAGTAAAAGAGTCAGATGTGCCTAAAACTGCTTTTAGAACAAGGTATGGTCATTATGAATTTTTAGTTATGCCATTCGGGTTGACAAATGCTCCTCTTGTGTTTATGGACTTAATGAATCGCATATTTCGGCCATACACGACAGATTTGTTGTGGTGTTTATAGATGATATTTTAATTTATTCAAAAGATGAGACAGAGCATGCTGAGCATTTGAGGATAGTTTTGCAAACTTTGAGAGATAAGCAGCTGTATGCTAAGTTTAGTAAAAGTGAATTTTGGCTCTGGGAAGTTGGATTTTTGGGTCATATTGTTTCAGGTGATGGTATACGGGTTGATCCTAGTAAAATTTCAGCCATTATTGATTGGAAACCACCGAAAAATGTAACTGAAGTTAGGAGTTTCTTGGGGCTAGCTGGGTATTATCGGCGGTTCGTAAATGGATTTTCTATAATTGCTGCTCCTATGACTAGACTACTCCGAAAGGATGTTAAATTTGAATGGACGGAAGAATGTCAACGAGTTTGAAGAATTGAAAAAGTTATTAATCAAGCACCGGTGTTGATACAACCCGAATCGGTAAAGAATTTATGGTGTATAGTGATGCTTCTCTAAATGGTTTGGGGTGTGTCCTCATGCAAGAAGGAAAAGTGGTGGCTTATGCTTGAGGCGCTTAAAACCTCATGAGAAGAATTATCCTACTCACGATTTGGAATTGGCTGCAGTGGTGTTTGCTTTGAAGATTTGGCGACATTATTTGTATGGTGAAAAGTGCCGAGTATATACCGATCACAAAAGTCTTAAATACTTGATGTCACAAAAAGACTTGAATTTGAGACAGTGAAGATGGTTAGAGTTATTGAAAGATTACGAGCTTGTTATCGATTATCATCCAGGAAAAGCGAATGTGGTTGCCGATGCTTTAAGCAGAAAGTTGTTGTTTGCTTTGAGAGTTATGAACACTCAGTTGAAAATTTCAGATGAGGGTTCGATTCTAGCAGAGTTAAGAGCAAGACAGATGTTTTTACAAGAGATTTCTGAAGCTCAAACAAATGATCAAGATTTGCTAGCCAAAAGAAAACAGTGTGAAGTTGATACGGGATCAAATTTCAGAATCGGTTCTGATGGTTGTTTGATGTTTAAAAATCGGATTTGTGTACCGAAAAATGATGAGTTGATTCAAAAGATTTTACATGAAGCACATAATAGTTGTTTAGCAGTTCATCCGGGCAGTACGAAGATGTATAATGACTATAAGAAAATGTACTGGTGGAGTGGAATGAAAAGAGATATTTCCGAGTTTGTATCAAAGTGCTTAGTTTGTCAACAAGTGAAAGCTGAACACCAAGTACCTTCGGGATTACTCCAGCCTATTATGGTTCCTGAATGGAAATAGGATTGGATTACTATGGATTTTATATCAGGGTTGCCATTAACTCCAGGGAAGAAAAATGCCATCTGGGCAATAGTTGACAGACTGACTAAATCGGCTCATTTTATTCCGGTACGTACAGATTATTCTCTTAATAAGTTAGCTGAATTGTATATCCGAGAGATTGTTAGACTTCATGGGATACCTTTGTCAATCATTTCGGATAGAGATCCGAGGTTTACCTCATGGTTTTGGAAAAACTTGCAAGAAGCATTAGGTACAAAGTTAAATTTCAGCACTGCCTTTCATCCACCAACTGATGGACAATCAGAGAGAGTAATTCAGATTCTTGAAGACATGCTCAGATGTTGCGTATTGGAATTTCAAGATAGTTGGGAAAGGTACTTACCATTGGTAGAATTTGCTTATAATAATAGTTATCAGACAAGTTTGAAGATGGCACCTTATGAAGCATTATATGGTCGTAAATGTCGGACGCCATTGTATTGGACTAAACTCAAGAAAAGTCAGATTTATGGAGTTGATTTAATAAAAGAAACCGAAGAAAAGGTGAAAGTGATTCGAGATTGTTTGAAAGCTAATCAGATAGACAGAAATCTTATGCGGATTTGAAACGAAAAGAAATGGAGTTTCAAGTTGGTGATAAGGTATTTTTGTAAGTGTCTCCATGGAAGAAAGTCCCTAGATTTGGACGAAAGGGCAAGTTAAGTCCGCGTTTTATTGGACCGTATGAAATAATTGAAAAAGTTGGACCGGTAGCATATCGGCTAGCGTTACCACCCGAATTAGAGAAGATTCATGATGTGTTTCACGTATCTATGTTACGCCGGTATCGTTCGGATCCTTCACATATAATTTCACCGACAGAAATTGAACTGCGACCGGATATGACTTATGAAGAAGAACCGATTAAGATTTTAGCTCGAGAAGTCAAACAACTAAGAAATAAAAGTGTTGCACTTGTGAAAGTGTTGTGGCAAAAGCATGGAGTAGAAGAGACTACATGGGAACCTGAAGAAACTATGAGAAACCAATATCCACACCTGTTTACCGATAAGATTTTCGAGGACGAAAATCCTTAAAAGGGGGGGAGAGTTGTAATATCCTGAATTAGGCTTAATCAGAATAGTGGTTTCGTGACCACAAATCCGAGATAGAAATAATAATTTTATAATTATTTTGATGATTATGATATGATTGCATGATTGTGTGAAAATTTCGTGATGAAATTCTATGCCTAAAGTGCTTAACTTGAAAGTAGGGACTAAATCGAATAAGTTGCAAAACTTGCATTCTAGAAGTTTTTAGTATGAAATTGTTTTGGAATATTAATGAGGAGGTCTTAAATAGAAATTTGACCAATTTTAAGTTCATGGACAAAATTAGGACATGGAAGGAATTTTTGGAAAGTTTAGTAGTAAGGGTATTTTGGTCATTTAGTTATTAAAATGAATTAAAAACAAAATTAAAAGCCAATTTTGTCCATCTTCTTCATTAGGCCGAAATTTCAAGGGTTCTCCATAGCTAGGGTTTGTTTCAAGCTTCCAAGCTCCATAGTAAGTGATTCCAAGCCCCGTTTTTAATGTTCTTTACGCTTTTGGAATCCTTGTAGCTCGATTAAGCTTATGTTGGCAATAATTCAACCTAGGGTTTATATTTGGAAAAATACCCATAGGTGAAATTTGTGTATTTTGATGTTTTATGATAGAATATGAGGTTTTAAATTATGTTAGACAACTTGTGCTACTCGGTTTTGAGTGAAAACGAGTAAAAGGGCTTAATCGACAAAAATACCTAATAGTCACAAGTATATGTTAGAGAGAGAATTTGATGTTGCCATAGAAGGAAAAATGATCAGCATGTTATAAAACATAAGAATAAGGAATAAAGTTTAATTCCGAGCCTAGGGAAAAAGTGTAATTATGCAAAAGTTTAGGGCGAAGTGTAATTTTTCCAAAGTTTGTATTAAATGCTATTTTGATGAATGTATGTATTAAATAAGATTAATTTGGTATTATAGATCAAGAAAACGAGATTCAAGTCGCGATCGAGGAAAAGAAAAGATTGTGGACTAAATTGCAAAATCTTTATATTTTGGTACCAAGGTAAGTTCATGTGTAAATAATGTAGCATAAATGTTATTTTAAGTTATTAATGTTAATTATATGATATGCTGATTTTTAATCGTGAAATATTATGCTTTGTGGTTAATGTTGAGTAATATGCAAATTATGTTTACTACTTGATAAATATGAATTGCTACCGAGTATCAGTTCCGATATTCCATGGAAGACGGCAAATGTGAGATCGAGGGAAAAAGCCCGTTTGAACCTTAGGAATAGATTAGGATACAAGTGACATGTCACTAGGATGGTTGAGCATCCGAACTCGTTGAGTTGAGTCCGAGTTCACCTATGGATGCGAATGTCCGAACTGGTTGAGTTGAGTCCGAGTTCGTGAGATGTAACTAGGCATCCGAACTCGTTGAGTTGAGTCCGAGTTCACTTATGGATGCGAACGCTCGAGCTCGTTGAGTTGAGTCCGAGTTCACTTAGGGGCGGGTTACATGATTTCTTGATTACATATGTGGCACTTATGTGCAAATTATCCATGTATCCGAGTTGTATTCCGATGTGTTCAACGGGTGAAATTTCTAGTGAAATGGAAGAACACTTAAGATGCAAGTGACGTTTTGGTAAGTGTTGTGAAATGGACACTTTGGACAGGTATGTTCTTAACCCTCGGGTTGAAAATAGATACAACAACGATAAGGTGGTAAGATGATGAATGATGTTTAGAAATGTGATATATGTTTTGGTGATACCATGCTAAAGTTGTTTGGTATATTTGTATTGTTATGTTACTTGTTATTTACATATGAACTTACTAAGCATTTATGCTTACTCCTCCTCTTTATTTACTGTAGTTTTGAACAAGCCATTCGGGAATCGGGACGGGTTGAAGGTTCGATCACACTATCCAAAGGACTTTCATCCGGGTAAATGGCTTGTAAAACTTAAGTATGGCATGTATAGCAATATACTTATTTTGTGTAAATAATTTTATGATATGGCCATGTTTGGTTGAGAAAATGTTTGATATTGATAAGTCATGGTGATGGCTAATTTAGATCATGTTTGATATTATGGAAGTTTAATAGGTTATCTAGTTCATAAAAATTCATGGAAAGATGAAACTTGCCTTAGAACAGAATATTGCTGTAGCAATGACATGAATTTGAAAAATCACTAAAAATAGTATAAATGGGACTAAATGATGAGTAAGTTATGAAATTTAAGCTTAATGAGTCTATTTTCATGTGGATTGAACAAAACAGGCACATATATTATATTTTATGAGATATTTAAACTTTTGTGAAACAGGGCTAGAGTGATTTCTGGATCCCCTATTCTGACTTTAAAAATTCATAATAAATTTTAGAAAAATAATTAGAAGTTTTTATTTATATGTACAGATTCCTTATTGAGTCTAGTTTTAAGAAAAACAAACCTCGTAGTCATCGAAATTCTGTATCAAGAGATATCTGATTCGTAATACACAGAGGTCAGAGCAGTCAAACCCTGAAACAGGGGAGACTTTAACTAATAAACTGCACTAATTGGCCCAACCAAAAATTCTAGAAAAAAATTAGTAAATAGATATATGAGTCTAGATTTATGGAAAATTTACGGATCTATATTTCGAGTTTCGTAACTTGAGATATGATTTTTCTTGTAATTGTGACGCGGGTAGTTAGAAAGTTGTGAATGTAGAAACAAATGATTTGAAGTTCTTAATTTGATAAATATTGTTCGGTAACCCCTCAAGCTCGACTCCGGCGATGGTCTCGGGCGTGGGGGCGTTACATAATTCATTTGCACATATATCATACATTCTCATACTTATATCATATATCATCATTTGCTCATGTACTTACCATTTATTCTCAAACATTGAATTACATTTCAAATGTACCTGAATCATATACACATTTTATATATTCATCTTTTCTTGGAATGCCCGTTGAACCGTTCAGAATCATAAGCATATGCAGATAGCTCAGAAATCTCGTACAATGCCAACGTCCTAGACGTGGTCTTACATGTAATCAAATATCGATGCCACTGTCCCAGACAGGGTCTTACATGAAATTAAATACAATGCTAATGTCCCAGACATGGTCTTACACGTAAATCATAAGTCGATGCCAACGTCCTAGACGTGGTCTTACACGATAACACATATCGAATACTATGTCATGACATATGTATCCTAACTATTCCTACAGTTCGTACGGAACTTTTTAGACATCGAAACGGTGTCGTTACTTTCTCAAATGTTTCATATTTCTCAACTCATATAGTCATTCATCATAGTTCAATAACATATAATCAATAGTAATTCAATTCAAAAACATTTATTTGTATATAGACTTACCTCGTATGGATTCAAATGAACGGAATAGACTATTCGACGAATTTCGAGTTTCCCTGATCTAATCCCGTTTTCTTTTTTTCTTGATCTATACAAATTCAAATTTAACTCTTTTATTCACCAAATCATTGATACAAACTAGCTTTGGTGATGATTCGAGTCATTTGTTGCCCGATCGTTAAAATGGAGAAGTATCATCCTTGAACAGAGTATTGGTCAAATTCAGCTAAGTAAGGATTTAAACAAAAGGGGTATGTGATAGTTTAAGATAATTAAGGGATATGCTTTGGTTTAACAAAGGAACTCGGGTGGTTTGAAAAATAGTAATGTGGATGGTTCGAATGGCTTTAAGGTCAAGAAAGAACTAGTACTAAAATAGAGTACAAACCCAAATCTTATAGAACACTTAAAGGTGGATAGAAGGATAGTTAAATATGACCCACTATCTATATGGAGATAGGAACCAATCGGTATAAGGGTGAACGCCACACTCTGTTTAGGAGTAATAAGTTCGGAAAGAAATAGGATGACGCCACTAGCAAACTAGATAAGTCATGCTGAGTCTAAAACGAAATAGGAGAGTTGAAAACTAACAAAAAACGAAATAGGAGAGTTGAAAACTAACAAAATGTTATAAACATTAATCAAAGGATCAAAAGTGCCCTAAACAAGCGGATTACAAAATATTTATAGTGCTACATGAGACCTAGCGAAAAAGTCACTTGAATTCAGATTTAATGTGTGGTTATGAGCTGGAATAAAACTCAATTACTAAGAAAAAACTCTTGAAATCTCTAACCTATGTAACAGAAACTATTAACATGATTTAATATTTCAATTCAGCTGAATAAATGAGCTGAAAACTTAAGCTAGAAGAGTTGAACATTTTGAGCAATCAAATAACTTCAATTCCTTCATTAAATCAGCCTTAGGCAGCTAAATACACACCAGAAACATGTATAATGCTCTCCTTTAATTGTTGTCCATTGCTATTCTTCAACAACTCCTTGGAGAAGAGGAATAGGCTACTGAAATTTAATGGTGCATAATGCTCTTACAACAGCCTCTTGAATGTAACCGATTCCAACTAAATAGTCACATTTAACACTTTGTAACAGCTCCCTTGGACTTAACTTATTATAGCTGAACAATCACCTACAATGTAACACTCTTAACCCGTATCCTTTGCCGAAATAAGGTTATGAGGTATTACTTGACTTAACAAAACTTCTATAAGGTCAAAGATACTTACCAGACAAAAATTATCAACAATGAAAACCTGTCTCATTGATTTTCCATAAGAGCTCTTATAAAATTTCTAAAATGACTCACTATCAAAACATAGCCGAATATTTAATAACAAATTAACTACTATCAAGTTATAACTAAAACATTTCAACACATTAGTTCAATTATAAGGTTTCACTAAACCAAATGAGCAAGCCATCTTCGCATGGCTATAATGTATACAAAGTCGAAATATCATTCTACCTATAGTCTATCCTATACATGCCTTAAACCATGATGATATACAATCTTCTCAACTCACATAATGACTCGATAGTGTGATGATATCTCCGCTCTTCCAACTCGAACTAAAGTATAAACCTATAAGAAATAGAAAAGAGAACACGGAGTAAGCTTCAACGCTTAGTAAGTTTTAAGCAATGCAAACAATTAATTTACTTATAGATCAATTATTTCAAATTATCAAGAAGTCATTCCTAGATAATTGCCATCTTGGCCAAGTATCCATGAACATAATGCATATTTAGCAAATTCACCTCACTTGAATCTGAAGTCAATTAAAACCAAATATTGAAATCACAAATATGATCACAAGAACTCGAAAAGCATCTCATTAACTAGTTTTAACCATGTTTGCAACAAAATCACAAATTCACTACAAGCTGTCTTCCTGAGCAACAGTCACTAAATTATTTATAACTAGAGCTAAGGAACTCCAATTCAAGTGCCGTTAATCTTCCCTAAAAATAGACTCATATATCTTCCATCCATAAAATTTTCAGAGTTTTTGGTTTGACCAATCAATACCAGATTTTTATTGAAATTTCCCCTGTTTCACTGTTTGACTATTCTGACCACTCTTCACTACGAATCAATTTTCTCATTATGCAGAATTCGAAATATGTTATCGTTTATTTTATTTGAAACTAGACTCATTAAGGAGTCTAAATATATAAATTTTATCTTATAATCATCATGGTACAATTTACAAGGATTTTCTAAAAATAGAACAGGGGATTTCAAAGTCATTTTGACTGTATCTCATGCCACTTCAAATATCTCATTATCTATAATTCTTTTGCTTATACAGTTTCTTTTATAAGAAACTAGACTCATTAAGCTTTAATTACATAATTTATTCAGCTTCTAATTCAATTTTCACAGTTTATGGTGATTTTCCAAAATCACGCTACTGCTGCTGTCCCAAGCAGATTTATTACAAATTTGCTCTTTCACACATTCCTTGCATTCAAATTATCTAAACATGTATATCATGTCATTCAAGATCGAACTCATATAACATAGGCATTAAAATGATTCACTAACAGCTTTAGTTCAATTGAAATGAATAAAATTCAATATCATATTCACATTTAATTTTCCATGATCGTAATCACCTAAAAATAAATCATATACTTCCACAAACCTTTCCACAAGGGCCAAGTGTTTATATTTGAATATAAACATAGAATCACTTCACATAACTTCGCACATTTACCGAATATATCACGATCACATTTACAGTCATAACACTTATTCACAGATGCATCACTTTATATATTTATAATTTAATTCAAATCGAATTGCATACGAGTACATGATAATGCACAGCCAACTTAATATGTAATGCACTTTCAATTTGTCAATTTAGTGTAGGATCTTGTAATGTATACTTTTATCAAATTCTTCGGCACTTGGACGGCTAGGTATAAAACCGAAATTTTATTACCAGCACAAAGCACGGGGACTTTAGCCGGATACATTTCAAAGACAAAGCTGGGGTCTTTAGCGGATACATTTCAAAGACGAAGCTCATGGGTCTTTGGCGGATATATTTCAAAGACAAAGCTGCGGGACTTTAGCGGATACATTTCAAGACAAAGCCTACGGGTCTTTAGCCGGATACATTTCAAAGACGAAGCTCGGGTCTTTGGCGGATATATTTCAAAGACAAAGCTCGGGTCTTTAGCCTGGATATATTTCCATACACATTTCGTCTTCTTAAATTACTTATGATAGAAACTAGAAATCTATTTCATCCTCGCTTGATCATATTCTTTAAATCATTTCGTACACACATTGCCTTACACCCGATCTCGCACACATAGTGCTCGGTTAATAATGTCGCACACATAGTGCATATATTCATTCACACACACCATGCTACCCTTTTCATTCGTGCATATACATACCCATAGTATATTTATTCAATACCATCAGCTCAATAATACATTATCAATTCAACATTATTTCACATATAAAAATTCACAATTCGAAGTTATGTGTAATCTAGACATACATAGTAATCTAAGCGTTAATTACCTAGAACTTACCTTATTGTCGAACAAACAGCTCCGACTGGCTACTCAACGACCTTCGCTTTCTTCTTATCCGAACTTGATTCTCTTTGATTTTGAGCTTAATTTAAACAATTAAACAATTTCAATTATCTTATAAATTCATCATAACTCAATTTCTATTTATTTTAAACACATATAACATACGGCACTTTCATCATTGATGAATTATACGCGTAACATGGCCGATCGCTCCTAGTTCTTACATTCGACTAGCTTGTTACAACATTTTCATATTAACAATTGAACATTCATCTAATTTTAGTCAAGCAAAATTTACTTTCTCTTACTACTATCACATACATGGCAACTCAATTCCTTTCATGTCAATTTACATTTAACTAAACAACGTTTTAATATTTAATACATCCGCAATGGCACAAACCGACTTATCTCCCATTCCACTTCCCATACCTTAACCGAATACTCCTAAAATATTTCAATTTTTCCCAACTACATCCAAGAGCTTAAAATTTACTTAATTGAGTTTATCCAAGTCTATCTTATTATCTAGCTAAAACAATAATTAAGTTCATTTCAAGTCTTCCATGACCGAATGTACATATATATATATATCTAACTCAATAACAACAAATTATTAACCTCCCATTTCAAGTCTACATTCGGCATCCATAAAGCACTCTCTAGCAATTAAGTTAAAAGAAAATTTTAACATAACTTAACCTTACTCCATAATAGCCAAATTAGGATTTTTGTCCATTTTAACCATTTATAGAATTTTTACTTAGTTCATATTCATCTATAACCATTTCAAATCACATACTACAAAACATCATCAATTTGACATATAAGAACATAACCAAATGTTTCTTGCAACACAAACTCAAAAATTAACACATGGGTCATGTTATGAGCATCAAAACAAACTCAACTTCACAAAAAAATTCCAAAAGAATCACATGATATCATACCTTAATCTATAAATTCACATAGCCGAATGTCCTAGCTTCCATTTTTCTTTTCTTTTCCTTATGGTTTCGGCAAGATGAAAAAAAAGATAATGGAACTTTGTTTTTATCACCACTTACTAATATAAATTTATTATTTCAATATATAAAAATCATTTTATAATAAAATGTTTATTTGTATCTTTATTATACATAATTCCCACCAATTAAAAATGAAGACAAGAGAACACATTATTACATGCGTGTGTTGGCCGGCCATTTACATTCAAAAATGGTCTATTTGACATGCAAGTCCCCCAAACTCCTAAATATAAAATATTTGGCCACTACACATTTGCCTATCCCATTTCCAAGGTTTCTTAAATAAGTCCTTTTTAACTAATTCCACATCCAAATACCAGAAATCAAAACACGATATTTTCACATATAATATTTCACATATAACAAACACAGAATATAACATTCAATTACTTTTTTTTTTGTTCGGAAACCACTGTTCTGACTAGGGTCTAAACTAGGTTGTTACATACAAGCATTAACAAACACATTAAAAACACATTTAAACACGCTATACTTAATAAACACTTTTAACTCTTAACTTAATTAAATAAATTGTAAATAAACATATTTAAAACATGTAATAGGTTGGACATATTAAAATTATGTATGAACTAACACTTAATTAAAATGCCAAAATTTTGACACATTTATTTAAACTAAACTATATTAACTAACTTAATTAAATAGCTAGCAGCTTTAGAACGCATGGACTAATTGAACTGAACCAAATTAAATAATTTAGCTAAGCAAGTAATTATTCCAGCAACTAAAATGAAATAAATTAAAAATAAATTCAAAACGAGAAAACAAACTTGTTGAGCTGAATTGAGCTCAACGAGCTGTGATTAAGCTTCATTTTGCACTTGGGCCCCTCGAGCTTAGGCCACTCTCGATGACATCGAGTTGTGTCGAAACATGATGCAACCAGGTTCATATCATTCCCTCCCACTTGAAGACTATTTTCCCTCAAATCGGGCCATTTGCTCGAAAAAAAATTTCAAGATCACAAACCTTTTTGTTCATGATCCAGACAAAATCATTTTCAACAGTTTGAGAGCCACAAATGGCTCAAAAAGAAAGAAGGTCATTTGCATGCCCTCCCTCTTTAGAAGGGTACCACCTCACATCGTAACCTATAAAAGAAGAAAAAAAATTAGTGCCACGATGAAGGTTAAACACAAAGGAACTTTTCGAGATTTTATTCACAAATAAACCAATACCAGGATAAAAAATAGATATTAGTCTTACCTTTTTCTTCGACGGAAACAAACCATATTCACAAAGTATTCGAAGATTATAGTCTCGAAACTTAGAATTCCATGGTCCAAATCCCTTGAACAATGATATGGGACAACATTCTCCGGGATCAAAGACAAGGTTTTTTCTTACCATTTCAATTTGACTTGAAAAGTTCTTGACCGACATCATAGAAAGAACATGAATTAATTTAAAGTCATTATCATGCAAAACATACTCGAATCTTTTAAACCACAATATAGAACATCCTTCAGAATCAAAGATTTGATTTTGATTTTGCAAGCCATCAAAATTCACATATTTTGTTTTCGGGAATATAGATAAAACCTGGAGCAAATGGAAGGGTTCAATACATTTATTCAAAATAAAATTATGATGCTCACCTTCACTTGACAGCAACTTAGGAATACATGCTCTGGGCTTAAAAACATGGTTTTGATCACTCATTCCAGCATGCAACAAGAATTTCTTTGTCTCTAATGATCCACACATGTTAAACAAACAAGGTGTGAACTTGCAAACATTCAAACAATCATATATATTAAGTCTCATTCAAATAGACTTACTCAAACATGTGGGATTTACACAACAAAGCAAAAAGTTCAAATCATCGTTACACACAAGCAGATTAGGCATTTCACATATCAACTTTTTATCACAATGGACCAAATTTTGTGCGGGATGATTTAGTCTTACTTCATTAACAATTTCACCAATGTCATGTCCAATTGGATTATGGATATTAGCCAAAAGAAATTGTTGAGACTCAGATACCATGAAACCCTTACATTGCTTACCTTTAAGAAATAGTGGGTGGAAGTCATTTTCGTTCTTACCTTTCTCGAGCAATCAAAATTGCCTCTCATCGGATAGGTAATGAAGCTGGAATTTATCAATGGGATTTTGAGAAACCTGAAAAGAAGAAACAATACAAGGAGAACTCACAGGATGGTTGGTAAAAACACTCCTCGCTTTTTCTAGTTCATTTTCTTCCTTTTCACTTGTTTCTTGCATACTCTTGTTTTTCTTTTCAATCTCAATCTCTTTTTCAACTTTCTTTTCGTTCTCACATTTTTTTCGCTCTCAATCTCTTTTTGCTCTCTTTCGTTCTCTTTTTCTTTTTCACATGCTTTTTCTAGTTTCATTACAAAAAGAAGAAAACAAGAAAGAATCAAAATGAGAATCTTTTCGTTGAGCATAAGAGGAGAGGTCTTCATACAAAAGACAATCATCTCTTCAAGATTGATTCTTCATGGATGAATATCTTGGAGTATACATGGAATTGCTTGAACCTTCTCGTTTTCCACCATAATAGGCTTCAAACTCGAAGCTTGAGTTATTTCGGCTTGAATTCCTCGTTGAGTAGGAATCTCGATAGGAGTCTTTTTTCACATAGTCGTTGGACGTTAAACTCTTTGACAATCTCGTTTTCGTCCTTTGGCTTGAAGAATTTCACTCCCAATGGTAGGAAAATGGAAGGAAACACTTGTGCATCACATCTTTCATTTTAAACCAGGTTGATATTGGGCACTCTCAGTTTCATCTTCGACTCGTCGTGAATTGACCCCACCAAGTCATGGCATAATCGGAGAAACTGTTCGCCGCAAGCCTCACTTTCTTGCTTTCTGGGTAGCGTGGTACTCAAAAACCAATTCTACCTTCTTTTCCCATTCAAGGTATACCTCCGGGTCAAATCGACCTTGAAACAGTGGAATGGTTAGCTTGTTACTCTTCAAATCACCATCAACACATTCATGCTCTCTAAAGCCTCGATTTCTATTATCACATCACCTTTCGCTTCGATTGGATGCTTGGTATGATGAATCGAACCAATCACCAACAGCAGCAACTCTTCTTTCGAAACTTAGAGACATTTTTATTGAACCTCACTTCAAACCTCACTATGCACTCACAAAGAAAAATAATATGGCACTCCACTCGTGTTTGCACTCTTTTACAGTTTTTTTCTACACTTGAATGCTCTCACTAACTCTCATTCCTCTTACCACTCGTTTCACCTCTCGAAGTTCGTAGAAGACTCGATTAGACTTATAAGCAGGCCTAGGGGTCGGCTTCAAAAAGGTTACGATGGTTGATGATTGTGACAGCCTTAAAACGACCCTAGTCGGAATGTGGTTTCGGGACCACAAAATCGAGGCATAAAAATAATTTAATATTTATTTTATTTCCTATAATGTGTGTTAACTCATGTGTGACATTTTTGATGTTTTGATTTAGAGCTATAAATGTGAATTTCACTAGAAAGGACCTAGTAGTAAACTTTGAAAGTATGATGGGGAAATGTGTGATGACTAATTAAAGCATGCATGCAAAACAATGGACTTGCATGTCAAATTCCCCCCCAATAGCTAGTGGCCGGCCATGACAAGGAATTATGGGCAAAATCATGTCATGAAACATGTTTGGTAAGTGGGTTATGTTGGAATGAATAAAATAAGGAGTATGGAATAAAAAAATGTGTGTGTGAAGGCTTCTCCTTCCCCATTGCCGTGTAGGTAGGAAAGAAAACAAAAAATTTTGTTCATCCATTTCACTCTCTTTTGGCCGAAAATACTAAGGATAAGGAAGGAGTTTTGCTTCATGCTTGGTTTGGAAGAGGATTAGGAAGGGTTTGGCTATACTTGCATCAAGATTAAGGTATGTTTGATGTTGTGCCATGAGATTCATGCATGTTTTTGGTTGCTAACTTGATGTTCTTATTAGCCCATGGTTCAAATCTTTGTTATATCATGGGGATGGTATTTGGCCAAGGTGGATTTTGAGTTAATGCCATTGCATGTTAAATATGAAGCTTGATGATGATACATGTGATGGTGGATTGAGGACTCTTAGATTTTCTTTAAGCATTTTTGAATGAGATACTAAGTTCTTTGTGTAATCATGACCAAAATTATGGTGTCGTGATGTATTCGGCCATGGTACATCCATAAGTGTGATTTATGCTCATTGCATGGAAAGTAAGATTTGTGTTTCGAAATCATGTTCATGTTTAGTTACAATCAACTTGAGATTCGGCTCTAGCATATATATATGTATATATGTTTGAGCATGATGTATTGGTATGACATATATATACTATCTCAAGGTATATACTTACTTATGATGATGTTTCGTTATGAAGGAAATGATAGATGTGTATTGAGTTACAATATGGAATGCATTAGTTAGTAAAATATATGCTGTTTTTGTGTGGTAATAAGTGTATAATTGGCCTCAACATGGACATGCATATTCGGCCACATGAGGGGAAATTGGTGTGCATGCATTCGGTTAGAGGCAAGCATATTGATGCCTATTCTTGGCTTAGAAAATTCGGCTAAGAGGAATATTAACTAATGTGTTGAGTTCGATTCATGATTCGTACATATGCGACTTTGATGCCTAATGAGTATATATATTGGCTAAGTACCTTGAATTCCTCTTTCGATGCTCAAATGATTAAATCAATTTATTTGTCAAATTAAGCTCAAGAGCAAAGGGGAGCTAAATCTGATAAAGGGAAGGAAAAAGTAGTCGAGTAGTCAGTCGAAATCGCTCGACAACATCCAAGGTAAGTACTTGAGTAATAGAGCTTAAATTCTGAATTGATTAGATCATGTTTAAAGCAAATTAAAATCATGCTTTTTGTGTGTGGCTATTGAGCCGAAATTTCAAGTGTGAATAGTGCCTTGTGTTTGAGTTTTGCTAATGAAAATGAAATACGAATGTGTCATAATTTGTTGACAATTGTGCTTGGTTATTCGAATGATGTCCGGGCTAAGTCCCGAAGGCTTTGTGCTAAGTGACTATATCCGGACTAGGATCCGAAGGCATTCGTGCGAGTTAATAAATCGGGCTAAGCCCAAGGCATTTGTGCAAGTTACTAAACCCGGGTTAAGTCCAGAAGGCATTCGTGCGAGTCACTATAACCGGCTTCGTCCGAAGGCATATGAGCGAAGTCGTTATATCCGGTTAAATTCAAGGTACGTGATTCGAGAATGAGCGATCTTGCTATAAAATTTTCAGTTAATACGCTTGAAAAATTCCAGCAATGAGGTATGTTCGTATGTGCTTGAATTAGTTGATTCCTTGAATAATATTCGCCAATCGAGTAATGGGTTTCCGTATTTGGCTAAGATGATCCCTTATGTATAAACATAGGGGTTGGAATGTGAAATGAGTATGATATTGAGAATTTGTGCATATGAAATTATCCGTTAGCTTTATGAATGCTATGCTTTTGTTGTGCTGGAATCTCTTGCTCAAACTTACTAAGCATAAATTGCTTACTCCGTCTTCTCTGTTTCTCTGCTTTTATAGATTTTGCTCGTTAGCTATCGGATTCGGGATCATCAAGTCGAAGTCATCCACACTATCAAAGCCCCCATTTTGGTACAATTTTGGTTGAACTTTGAAATGGCATGTATAGGACTACCCTTTTGTTGAAGGTCATGTACCTTTCGGTTTTGTGTAAACTTGGATGGCCATGCGAAAATGGCTTATATACGTTTTTAGCCTAGTACCATAATCGTTTGTTTGTTGATCATTATGAGGTATGGAATTGTTTTAAAACGATTAGCCATTGGGATGGTTAATCATGATCACACTTTGTGCTATGTATGCAAAAGGGGCCAATTGAATCATGGAAATCATGAAATAGGTAAAGCCTACCTTAAAGGCAGATGCTGACAGCAGCAGTGATGTGGATGTGAAAAATCACTAAAAATAGTAGGAATGGTATTAAATAGTGAATAAAATATGTAAATAAACCTTGATGAATCTACTTTCATGTGGAAGAAACGAAACGGTCATATGAGTTATATGTTAAGAGATATTAAAGTTCTCGTGAAACAGAACCATAACGGTTTCTGGATCCCCTGTTCCGACTTTGGAAATTCATTGTAAATTAACCAGAGATAATTAGGAGTCATGCCATATATGTATAGATTCCTCTCTGAGTTTAGTTTCTATAGAAACAAACGGCATCAGTATTAAGGCCCTGTACAAGGATATATTCAATTCGTAACGCACGAAGGTCAGTGTAGTCGGACCCTGGGATAGGGGAGAATTTAACTGATAAACTGTACTAATTGGATCGACCAAAAATTCTAGAAAAAAATCTGTAGATGGACATATGAGTCTAGTTTCAGGGAAAAATTACGAAACAAATTTTTGAGCTTTGAAACTCAAGATATGATTTTTAAGGCGACAGTGACGCAGTGACCAGCTAGTCTGGAAATTTCTAAATGGACTGTGAAAATAATTAAGTCTGTGTGCACCTTGTGTCCGATTCCGGTAACGGACTCGGGTACGGGGTGTTACAATGATATTGGTTTTGGTAGGCTAAAAGAAAATAAAAAGGGGTGCTAAGTGTGGCATTTGGGTTTGAATTTGATGGAGAAACAGTTTTGAAGATCGGGTAACTTATGAACACTTTTCAAGCACTTTTTTTTTATCTCTGAAATTTCTCTTCTTTTTTTTTCAATTTCATAACTCTTTTTTTTTTCAATACAAATACATTCAACACTTGTATGATCACATTTATGAATTTTGTTTTTTTTTGAATTTTTTTCAAATACTTACTCCGGCAACTTCGTGAATGTTTGTACTCTTTAATTTTAGCTAGCTCTGATACCAAATGATACGAACTCGCTTCAGTGATGATTCAAGTGGTTTGTTGCTCGATCAATAAAATGGAGAAGTATCATTCTTGAATAGAGTATTGGTTGAATTCGACTAGGTAAGACTTTAAATAAAAAGGGTATGTGAGAGTCTAAGATAATTAAGGGATTTGGTTTGGTTTAACAAAAGGAACTCGGGTGGTTTGAAAAATGGTAATGTGGATGGTTCGAATGGCTTTAAGGTCAAGAAAGAACTAGTACTAAAATAGAGTACTAACCCAAATCTTATAGAACACTTAAAGGTGGATAGAAGGATAGCTAAACCGTGACCCACTATCTATATAGAGATAGGAACCAATCGGTATAAGGGTAAACGCCACACTCGGTTTAAGAGTGATAAGTTCGGAAAGAAATAGGATGATGCCACTAGCAAACTAGATAAGTCATGCTGAGTCTAAAACGAAATAGGAGAGTTGAAAACTCACAAAATGTTATAAACATTAATCAAAGGATCAAAAGTCCCCTAAACAAGCTGATTACAAAATATTTATAGTGCTACATGAGACCTAGTCGAAAAGTCACTTGAATTCAAATTTAATGTGTGGTTATGAGCTAAAATAAAACTCAATTACTAAGCAAAAACTCTTGAAATCTCTAAGCCTAAGTAACAGCAACTATTAACATGATTTAATGTTCCAATTCAGCTGAATCAATGAGCTGAAAACTTAAGCTGGAAGAGTTGAATGTTTTGAGCAGCCAAATGACTTCAATTCCTTCATTAAATCAGCCTTAGGCAGCTAAATACACACAAGCAATATGTATAATACTCTCCTTTAATTGTTGTCCATTGCTATTCTTGAACAACTCTTTGGAGAAGGGGAATAGGCTACTGAAATTTAATGGTGCATAATGCTCTTCTTTAAATGTTGTAATAGCCCCTTGAATGTAACCGATTCCAACTGAATAGTCACATTTAACACTTTGTAACAACTCCTTTGGACTTAACTTATTCCAGCTGAAAAATCACCTACAAGCATTGACAAACACATTAAAAACACATTTAAACATGCTATACTTAATAAACACGTTTAACTCTTAGCTTAATTTAATAAACTTTAAATAAACATATTTAAGACATGTAATAGGCTGGACATATTAAAATTATATATGAACTAACACTTAATTAAAATGGCCAGAATTTAGACACATTTATTTAGACTAAACTATATTAACTAACTTAATTAAATAGCTAGTAGCTTTAGAACGCATGGACTAATTGAGCTGAACCAAATGAACTAATTTAGCTAACAAGTAATTATTCCAGCAATTAAGACGAAATAAATTAAAAATAAATTCAAAACGAGCGAACAAGCTTATTGAGCTGAGTTGAGCTCAACGAGCTGTGAGTAAGCTTCATTTTGCACTTGGGTCGCTTGAGCTTAGGCCACTCTCGATGACGTCAAGTTGTGTTGAAACATGATGCAACTAGGTTCGTATCAATTATTCAAATCAATCCAAAAATGCATATTTAGGGCATTTTACAAATTAGCCCTCACATTTTCACATTTTGACATTTTAGTTCCTAATCATAAAATCACAAAATACACCAAATTTCTTTAGATACATGCTTAGCCGAATATTCCTAGTGCTCATATAAGCCTACATATGTCATTTATTTCACATTTTAGTCCCTCAAAATTTCCTTTTTACAATTTAGCCCAAATTACTCAAAATCATCAAAAATTCAAAGACAAAATATACTAACCCAACAAATATCTTTCATTTTATATCATCAAGTTCCATAAAGCTCACATTATCAACAATGACATAACTCAAAATCATCAACAAAATCAGAAATTAGGGCATGGGCTTGATAGATTACTAAGCAACAATTACAAAAACGTAGAAATTATCAAAAATTGAACAAAAACGAACCTTGAATCAAGCTTGGACCATAGCCGAATGCTTAAAACACTTAAACCCTATCTTTTCTTTCTATTTTTGGTGGAAGATGGATGAACTAAATGAATTTTAACCTTTGTTTTTATTTAATTTAACTTAAATTACAAAATGACATTATTACCCTTAATGAATTAAATCAAAATTCCACTAACTATAGGCATATATGTCCATCCATTAATTCAGTGGTTTAATTGCATCATAAGGACTCAATAATTAAAGAAACATAGCAATTAAGCACTTTAACAAATAGAAGGCCACTTTTACATTTTTACGCAATTAGGTCCTTTTTGCAAATTAAGCACACAAATGAGAAAATTTTCATGCGAAACTTTCACACATGCTAATTCATATATTATAAACACAAAAAACAAAATTTAAATATTTTTCTGACTCGTATCTGTGCTCCCAAAACCACTTTTCAGACTAGGGTCTAAACTAGACTGTTACAACTCTCCCCCTTAAGGATTTCTGTCTCCGAAAATCTTACCGTTAAACAGATTTAGATATTGTTGTCTCATAGTATCTTCGGACTCGCACGTAGCCTCTTCAATACCGTGACGATGCCAAATCACTTTTACTAACAAAATTTTCTTATTTCACAATACTTTAACCTCGCGAGCTAAGATACGGATCACTTCTTCTTCATAAGTCATATCGGATTGAATCTCTATCTCGGACGAATAAATTACATGCGAAGGGTCGGATCTGTATCGTCGAAGCATCGATACATGAAATACATTGTGAATCCTTTCTAATTCAGGTGGCAACAACAAAGGATAAGCAACTGGCCTCATACGCTTGATAATCTCATACGGCCCGATGAACCTCGGACTCAATTTGCCTTTTTTGCCAAATCGGAGTACTTTCTTCCACGGGGATACTTTCACAAACACTTTGTCACCAATCTCAAATTCAACATATTTTCTTTTCAAATCCGCATATGACTTCTTACAATGGGAAGCTGCTTTCAGACTATCTTGGATCACGTTTACTTTCTGTTCGGTCTCTTTTATTGAGTCAGCCCCGTGAATCTTATTCTCGCTGAGCTCAGTCTAATACAAAGGTGTACGGCATTTGCGACCATATAATGCTCCGTACGGTGCCATTTTGATGCTTGATTGAAAACTGTTATTATAAGCAAGTTAAATCAAAGGAAAATACTATTCCCAAGTACCTTCAAACTCAATAATGCAACATCTCAACATATCCTCGAGAATCTGAATAATTTGCTCGGATTGACCATCCGTTTGCAGGTGAAAAGCAGTACTGAAATTCAATTTTGTACCCAAAGCATCTTGCAATTTCTTCCAAAATCACGATGTGAATCTCGGGTCTCTATCTGACACAATAGATAATGGCACACCATGCAATCTCACAATATCAGAAATGTATAACTCAGCTAACTTATCAAACGAGTAATCTGATCGTACTGAAATAAAATAGGGTGATTTCATCAATCAATCAACTACAACCCAGATTGCATCTTTTGTAACACCCCAAACCCGGCCTAAATGTTATGGCTGAATTTGTGATGTCACATTGGAGTGGGCTTTGTAAAACATAGTTCTATTGAAAAAAAAGGGTCTATTTGTGTTAAGCCTCGTTGAGGTCTCTACGAAAAATTGTTTTATCTTAATTACTTCTAAATTACCGATTCATTTAGCAAAGCATGTCTTACCAGTTCGTTACTACATTTTAAAACATTGGTCATCGATGAAGCTTTTAAAACAAGTTGTGTATGATGGTAGTTGAAAATCATTTTTATTTTGAAATCCCTAGTACTATCGCTATCAAGTAAAAATCATTTTAAATAAATCCCCAATTAAAGCAAAAATTAAAACGGCCTTATTACATTAAATTTATCCCAAATTAAAACTACCACTATTAAAAATCTAGTACGCAATATAACAGTGGTGTGGCCTTTCCCGAGTCCCTCGTAGCACTGACCCAGCTAAGGATTACTTGCGCATATAAACAGCAGAGTGAGTTTATGAAAACTCGGTGTGTAATACAACCTGGGCCTAAGCCCATATAGTAACATTATTAATGTGAGCCTTGGCCCATTTCAGTACAGTATCAAACATGCATGTATAGATCCTACCCAACCATCCTCTACACTCCACTCCGTCCAGCCCTACACTCCACGTGGGGATTAAATCGATCCACCCATCCCTACACTCCAAAATAACGTACCATTGACGGCACTGTCGGTATTTGGAGTAGTGCTGCCAGTATTAGGCGTATAGCTTCTCAGTACACTTCCTCCAATATCAAAAATCCCACTCCATGCAATGCAACATAATATGGATGTCCATACAACAATCATAGAATGCTCAGACAGTCATATATCATACAGGGGTATATCGGCCATTTACCTCGTAGGGGTATAACAGTCTTTTTAACAAGTTAAGACCTAGGTATATTTACCAACCTTACAGTAAGTCCACAGTCATCTCACGCGACTTGTACAACACTAACATTCAATCAGTGACAGATGGGCCAAAGCCCATAATACGGCCCATGTGGGTCCACACGCTTGTGTGGCCATTATGCTCAAATAATGGCCTTGGCCATGAAACTATACCACTGACCCGATCATCCTAGTACATCCGTCCGGTATGCCTGAGTGGGGCCCACGCGCCCGTGGGCCCACATGGCCCATCTTAGCCCAACATCGACCTACGCTCACGAGATCGCTCGTGGGGCCTCTACAGTCATATGCTCGTATTTACACATCTAAACGATCACACGGGTGTGTGCACACCCGCCTGATAACGATGGTAACCGTTTTTCGGCTTTTGTCGTTTAATGATGGAGACAGTGTGATTACACAGCTGTTGCTAACCGTGCAACCAACCCAAGCTCTTTCTAATACCTACATTCAATCACGATGTTCTGTTAGACATTCGGTACTAGGGTTAAACGCCCTTCCCTATTCCCATAAATTGAAATAACACCCAACTTGCCTTGATTGCGAAAATGAGACTACCCTTGTATGAACCACTTGTCTAAGGCTGGCTACAAACTCAACCCTTAATAATCATGTTTACTTATACATGATCAGTAACAGATGACCAAGAACAGAGATTAGACCATTCGGCCAATAGTTAGAATTCCAAGCCAACTACCCCAATCCAAAACAACTATAACAAAAACACTACCTTCAACCGAGAGACAACCAAAAGCTTTTGCTCACTTTCGTAACACTTGCGCCCTCTTCTACCCTTCGCAAGTATTGTCCCTAAAGAAAACCCAGCATCACTTAAAGGAGAAAGGATGACACCAAAAGAAAATAAGGGAAAATTGAAAGAACAGAACCACTTACCAGATGATATTCGGCCAACCACCAAAAGAATGAGAAAAATTGAGAGAGAGAGAGAGCGTCGTGAACCGAGAAGAGAAGAAGAAGATGCTGATAAATTCGGTATAAGCAACAGATAAAACAAACACTGGAACCCGACAAAAAGAAAATAAGAAAGAATGAATCGGTCTCTACAAGTCAAAATCGAAAGAAAAAGAGAAGAGATGCTGAGATGAATATTCGGCCAAAGAGTAAAGATACTAGGAAGAAAAGAAAAAAACAAAGAGATCAATAGTCAAACAACAAGCCAAAAGAAAAACTCCAAATGACAAAAAGCGAAAAACCAAAACGGGAAAGTTGGGATTCACTAAGAGAAAATCGAAACCATAATAACCAAATGCTCAACTTTTGCCCAAAAGCCGAAAATGACATGCATGAGAGTCCCCAACCAGCACACCCCCTACTACTCTCCTCAAATCCATATTTTCACTCCCTATAATACTCCTAAAATCACTCAATCCATATCCCTACTCACCCAACTCCTTAGCAACTGAAAATCCCTCCAACCACTCCCTAAGATTCGGCTCCAACCCCTTTTACTCCTTCAACACACCAATTTTAATCCCATTCCAACACCTACCCCACGTCAGAAGCAAAAAAAAAATACCCTTTGTGCTGACAGGCCTCGAACCTTAAACCTTGTGCCATACTCCAGACGCCTCTTGCCACTACACTAGCTAGCTCCTTATGTTACGCAACACCCTTAATAAATTAAAAGCCCACTAACAGTAACAAAATTTTATACTAAAAGAAGCAGAAATTTGCTAAAGTCTGGGTTTGAACTCAAGACTTCTCATGCATTCTCAAGCCCTTCAACCAACACACCAAGCAAGCCAACACGCCATATAACATGCAAATAAATCAACAAAGATTTGGAGCGTTACAAATCTACCCCCTAAGAAAATTTTAGCCTCAAAATTTACCTGATCAAAATAGATGAGGGTGTATTGTCATTGCATCGCCTCCTCAGGTTCCCACCTAGCTTTCTCAAAACTGTGCTTACGCCATAGCACCTTAACCAATTTGTACAGTCTTTTTCCTCAGAACCTTTACATCACGATCTATAATCTGAACCGATTCCTCCTCGAAGGTTAGATTTGGCCTAACCTCAACCTCTTCAGTTGAGACAATGTGCGAAGGATCAGATCGATATTGCCTCAACATAAAGACGTGGAACACATTATGAATCCGTTCTAACACTAGAGGTAACTCAAGTTGATAGGCAACTGGTCCCACACGCTTCAAAACAAGATAAGGCCTAATGAACCTAGGGCTTAGCTTGCCCTTCTGACTAAACCTCAATACCTTCTTCCACGGTGAGACCTTAAGAAACACCAAGTCCCTCACCGAAAACTCAATCTCCTTACGCTTTAGATCCACATCAGAATTTTGTCTATCTGAAGCTACCTTAAGCCTATCCCGAATCAACCTAACCTTATCTTCAATATCCGAAATCAACTTAGGGCCCACAATAAGCCGTTCACCCAAGTCTGTCTAACAAGAAGGATTATGACACCTACGACCGTATAATGCCTCGTAAGGTGTCATTTCTATGCTAGATTGACAGCTATTATTGTATGCAAACTCTACCAACAGTAAGAAATCCTTCCAACTTCCCCGGAAGTCAATCACACAACCTCTTAACACGTCCTCCAGTATCTGTATCACCCTCTCTCGCTGACCATCTGTTTGAGGATGGAATGCAGTATTGAAGTCTAATCTTGTACCCAATGCCTCATGCAACTTTTTCCAGAACTGAGACGTAAAACGAGGATCTCTATCAGATATAATAGAAACTGATACCCCATGCAGTCTCACAATTTTGGATACATACAACTTAGCCAAACTTCTGCAACAAATAATCAGTTTGAATAGGTATGAAGTGGGCAGACTTGGTCAACCGATCTACGATGACCCATACCGAGTCTTTCTTAGAAGGCGTTACGGGTAGCCCACTAACGAAGTCCATAGTTACCCTCTCCCATTTCCAAAGTGGAATCTTAACTGGCTGAAGCAATCCTAAAGGCAACTGGGGCTCCGCCTTAACTTGTTGACAAGTCAGGCACTTACTCACAAACTCAATAACTTCCCGCTTAAGTCCTGGCCACCAATACAATTCCCGAAGGTCATGGTACATCTTTTTACCGCTAGGATGCATAGCGTAAAGGCTACTATGCACCCCCTGTAGTATTGTCTATCTCAAATCAGTGTCTTTCGGCACACAGACTCTCCCATGGAAACAAAGTACCCCTTCGCCATTCAGTCCAAAATCTAAAGTTTCCCCATTCTCTAACTGTCGGAAGTGTGAACTCAGTGACTCGTCTTCTAACTGCTTACTTTTAATCTACTCAACCCACCTTGGTTTAACTTGAAGTTTTGCCAGTAAACTAACGTCGTCGAACAAACTGAGACGATCAAACATCACCCCCAGATCAGTAATAGTCCTACGGCTCAGTGCATCGGCTACCACATTAGCCTTGCCAAGATGGTACTCGATCGAACAGTCATAATCTTTAAGCAACTCGACCCACCTATGCTGCCTAAGGTTTAACTCCTTCTGAGCAAGTAGAGAGGCTCTTGTGATCCATGTAAATAATACACTTTTCACCATACAGATAATGCCTCTAAATCTTCAGTACAAACACCACTACAGCCAACTCTAAGTCATGCGTCAGGTAGTTCGCTTCATGCATCTTAAGCTGACGTGACGCATATGCCGCTACCTTACCCTCTTGCATCAACATGCACCCCAAGCCAACATGTGATGCATCACTGTAGATAATGAATTCCTTCCCAGATTCAGGGTGTATCAAGACAGGGGCCTCAGTCAAAACCTTCTTATGCTTCTCAAAACTTTCTTGCTGCTTATCAGTCCAGTTAAATGGTACCCCTTTCGCAATAGCGTTGTGACAGCCCAAAATTGACCCTAGTCGGGAAGTGGTTTCGGGACCGCTAAACCGAGTCACCGAAATGTTTGAACGTAATATTTATTGTCTAGAATATGTAATTATGGATGTGTGAAAATTTCAAGCTTTGATTTAGCCGATTGCATGTGATTTCAGTTAGTAGGACTTGTGTGACACTTTTGAAAAGTGATAGGCTAATCTATAAGGACCTAATAGTGCATGTAGTCAAAGGGGAGGACTTGCATGTCAAATTCCCCCAAGTTCTAGTGGCCGCCATGACAAGGAATCATGGGCAAAACATGTCCTAGACATGTTATGTTGGTACATCATGGGAGAAAAGAAATAAACAAATAAGTATTGGTAATAAAGAATGAAAAAAAATGTGTGTGAGTGAACCCCCTTTGCCGTGAGTTGAAGAAAAGCAAAGAAAAAAATTGTTCATCTTTTCTCATTCTTTTGGCCGAAAATACTAAAGAAGAAGGAAGGAATTTTGCTTCATGCTTGGTTGGGAAGAGGATTAGGAGGAGGCTTGGCCATACTAGTGTCTAGATTAAGGTATGTTTGATGTTGTGCCATGAGATTCATGCATGTTTTTGGTTGCTAACTTGATGTTCTTATTAGCCCATGGTTCAAATCTTTGTTATATCATGGGGATGGTATTTGGCCAAGGTGGATTTTGTGTTAATGCCATTGCATGTTAAATATGAAGCTTGCTAATGATATATGTGATGGTGGATTGATGGCTCTTGGACTTTCTTTTTAGTATTTTGAGTAAGACATTAAGTTCTTTGTTTAATCATGACCAAAATTATGGTGTTGTGATGTATTCGCCATGGTACATTCATAAGTATGATTTATGCTCATTGCATGGAAAGTAAGATTTGTGTTTTGGATTTATGTTCATGTTTAATTATAATCAACTTGAGATTCGGCTCTAGCATATATATATGTATATATGTTTGCACATGATGTATTGGTATGACATATATACTATCGCAAGGTATATACTTACTTATGATGATGTTTCGGTTATGAAGGAAATGATAGATGTGTATTGAGTTACAATATGGAATGCATTAGTTAGTAGAATGTATGCTGTTTTTTTGTTTGTGTGTGGTATTAAGTGTATAATTGGCCTCAACATGGACATGCATATTCGCCACATGAGGGGAATTGGTGTGCATGCATTCGGTTAGAGGCAAACATATTGATGCCTATTCTTGGCTTAGAAAATTCGACTAAGGAGAGTACTAACTAATGTGTTGAGTTGATTCATGATTTCCGCACCTCACGTGACTTTAATGTCTAATGAAAATATGTGGGCTAAGTACCTTGAATTCCTCTTTCGATGCTCAAATGATTAAATCAATTTATTTGTTAAATTAAGCTCAAGAGCAAAGGGAGCTAAATCCGATAAAGGGAAGGAAAAAGTAGTTGAATAGCCGTCGAAATCGTTCGACAACATCCGAGGTAAGTCTTGAGTAATGACCCTACTTGAATTATATTGAAATCATGCTCCTTGTGTGTGGCTATTGAGCGAAATTGTAAAGGTTTGATAAATATTTTGTGTTTGAGCCTTAGTAACGAAAATGAAATATGGATGTGTCGTGATTATTGATATATGTGTACATGAGCATTTGAATGATATCCGAGCTAAGTCCCAAGGCATTTATGCTAGTGATTATGTCCGCTAAGACCAAGGCATTCGTGCGAGTTGTTATATCCGGCTAAGACCAAGGCAATGGTGCAAGTTACCAAATCCGGTTAAGACCAAGGCAATTGTGCTTGTGGTTGTATCCGTTTAAATCCAAGGTACGTGACTCGAAATGAGCAATCTTGCTGTAAAATTTCAGTTTATACACTTGTGAAAATTCCAGCAATGAGGTATGTTCGTATGTGCTTGAATTAGTTGAGTCCTTACAAGTGAGTATTCACTCGGTTGATAAACGAGCTACCACCTTTGGCTAAGTTATTCTTTTGTGTATGAACATAAGGGTTGGTAATGTGAAGTAAGTATGATTATGAGAATGTGTATTAATAGAGTGATTCATTTAGCTATGTGAATGTAATACTTTAGTCAAAGCTGATTTCATTGCTTGAGACTTACTAAGCATTAAAATGCTTACCCGTTGCTTTGGCTCTGCTTTATAGATTTTGCTCGTTAGCTATCGGATTCGGGATCATCGAAGTCGAAGTCATCCACACTATCAAAGCCCCCATTTTGGTACAATTTTGGTTGAACTTTGAAATGGCATGTATAGGACTACCCTTTTGTTGTAGGTCATGTACCTTTCGGTTTTGTGTAAACTTGGATAGCCATGCGAAAATGGCTTATATATCGTTTTAGCATAGTACTATAATCGTTTGTATGTTGATCATTATGAGGTATGGAATTGTTTTGAAACGATTAGCCATTGGAATGGTTAATCATGATCACACTTTGTGCTATGTATGCAAAAGGGCCAATTGAATCAAGGAAATCATGAAATAGGTAAAGCCTACCTTAAAGGCGGAATCTTGACAAAGCGATGATGTGGATGTGAAAATCACTAAAAATAGTAAGAATGGTATTAAATAGTGAATAAATTATGTAAATGAACCTTGATGAATATACCTTCATATGGAAGAAACGAAACGGTCATATGAGTTATATGTTAAGAGATATTAAAGTTCTCGTGAAACAGAGCCGGAACGGTTTCTGGATCCCCTATTCCGACTTTGGAAATTCATTGTAAATTAACCAGAGATAATTAGGATTCATGCTATATATTTATAGATTCCTCTCTGAGTCTAGTTTCTATAGAAACAAACGGCATCAGTATTGAAGCCCTGTACAGGGAGATATCCAATTCGTAATGCTTGAAGGTCAGTGTAGTCAAACCCTGGATTAGGGGAGACTTTAACTAATAAACTGTACTAATTGGCCCTACCAAAAATTCTAGAAAAAATATTTTGATGGACTTATGAGTCTAGTTTCAGGTAAAATTTACGAAACTGATTTTCGAGCTTTAAAACTCAAGATATGATTTTTAAGGCGACAGTGACGCAGTAACAAGCTAGTCTGGAAAATTTTTATTTAGGGACTGTGAAACAATTAAGTTAAGTCTGTGTGCACCTTGTATTCGATTCCGGTAACGGACTCGGGTACGGGGTGTTACAAGCTTAGTTAAAGGTGCAGCAATCAACAAAAACCCCTCAACAAACCACCTATAATACCCTGCCAATCTCGGAAAGCTTCAAATTTCTGACACCGACTTAGGTTGCTTCCAGTCTAGAACTGCTTCAATTTTTCGCTGATCAACTCTAATCCCCTCAGCAGACACCACGTGTCCCAGAAAGGTTACCTCACGAAGCCAGAATTCACACTTACTGAATTTAGCATACAATTGCTTTTCTTTCAAAATCTGCAGAAGAACTCGAAGATGTGTATTATGCTCTTCCTCCATCTTTGAATACACCAGAATGTCATCTATAAACACCACTACAAACTGATCTCGATAGGGTTGAATACTCGGTTCATCAAATCTATAAAAGCTACTGGTACATTTGTCAGCCCAAACAACAGCACAAGAAACTCGTAATGACCTTAGTGAGTCCTAAATGTTGTCTTGTATACATTAGTCTCCTTAACCCTCAGTTGATGGTACCTGGATCAGAGATCAATCTTGGAGAAAACTGAAGCTCCTCGGAACTGATCAAAAAGATCGTCAATCCTCGGTAGGGGGTACTTATTCTTAATAGTCAATTTATTCAACTGCCGATAGTCGATACATATACAGTTAATGGTTCTATCCTTCTTTTTCACAAACACCGGTGCTCCCCTCAGAGACACACTTGGGTGATGAACCCTCGACCCAGCAACTCCTGAATTTGAGCTTTAAGCTCTACCAGCTCCTTCGGTGCCATTCTATAAGGGGTGATAAACACCGGAGCTGTGTAACACCCCTATCCCGAAACTATCGTCGGAATAGGTAAGGGGCATTACCAAACAGACAGAATATTATATATCAATACAGAATCATAGATATCACATAATATTAATGGATAAGTAAATCAACAATTCATCCCTTATGGAGGTCTCCAAGACCTAAGACATATTTTTAGAAAAGGTCGGGACTAAACCGAACACATTCAGAATTTTCAGAACTTAGAAAAAAATTTTAATTTTGTTAAGGCCACACGCCCGTGTGACCAGGCTATGTACCTTACACGGGCACCAGACACGCCCATGTGATCCAGCCGTGCCAAAACATAATATATACACTGACTTTTACACACGGCCAACAGACACGGCTGTGTGATACTTAGCTGGTTACTTACTTAAGCCCACAACCATATGACATGCCCATGTGTCTTAACCGTGTGATCTTAAGAGGTTATTGCTTTGCATACACAGCCACAAGGCACGCTCGTGTTCCCTGACCATGTGGTACAATGCAGGCTTGGTTTAAGCCAACTTGCCACCCCTTTTTGGGTCATTCCTACAAGCAATATTAAACAACATTTATACCAAAATTTTCAGCCAAATCCATGTTCAAAACATGCTTCATTATAACTAAATCATCATCATTCAATAACCTATTCAAATCCATACCAAAACACATTAAAAATCTTATTACAACAACATGCCAAAATACTCGTTTCATATCTCACTTATGGCACCTTCTAACTCATGCTTAAACTTACTATTTCCTCAACTTGGCATATTTCAAAATGACCACTACATACAAGGCCATATAACCATTACAAGCATACACAATTTGGCATCACAAACCATTTATCAAAACTAAGCACAAACAAAACATTTGCTAGCCAACTCTCATGGCATAACATATATATACATATCAAAGCTTAAATACATAGACATTCTAGCCTATACATGCCATACTTAAAAATATTTACACTTTCAAAAGTACCAAAATAAAGTTTGATAGTGTGGTGACAATCCTTGACGATCCCCGAGATTTTAGCAGCTTTGATATCTATAAAACAATGCAAATACACACAAAGTAAACTTTCCAAAGCTTAGTAAGCTCGTACTAAAATCATCAACGATGTATAAAACATACACATCAAACCATAAGTATATAAACATTTTCAATCTTTATGTTCATACCAATCCACTAAACTTCACATACATAATATCATCTATCACCTAGGTATCGTACATACCTGAGTCTTCCCATACTTATTCGGTTTCATTCTTACCTCTTGATGAATATTTTAAGACTTCTATACATTATTCATACTTTAAACATCCGCACACTTAGTGCTTAAGGATTAGCCGAAGCTAGAACTATTCCGCACACTTAGTGCCCTTTTCAGTTAGCCAAAGCTAAATTGGTATCGTACACTTAGTGCCTTATAAAGCCAAAGCTAGTTTCAATCGCACACTTAGTGCCAAATACTATCGATTCATCATTACATTCATTTAACCAAATATATATATATATATATATATATATATATATATATATCAAGACATCAAAATATACTTCATATCATATCTTAAGTACGAACTTACCTCGTACTCGAAATTTGTCCACTCGGACTATTTATTCTACAACCTTCGATTTCCCTCGGTCTAAGTCAGAATTCCTCTTTTCTTGATCTATAAGTATTCAAAATTAACCCTTTTATTCATTAAATCATTCAAAACAATCCATATAAACACAATTACAGTATTTTACAAAATAACCCTCACCTTTTCACATTTCGACACTTTAGTCCTTAATTCACAAAATCACAAAATACACAAAATTTGCTTGTACACAAGCTTAGCCAAATTTTCATGACTCACATACAACTCCATCCATTTCATTTATTTCACATTATAGTCCCTCAAATAACATTGTTACAATTTAGACCAAACTACTCAATTTCATCAAGAATTCAAAGACAACATATACAAACCCAAGATCAAGCTTCCATAATTCATCAACTAACATTACAAAGCTCCTAGTTTCATCAATGGCATATTTCAAAATCATCACCAAAATCAGAAATTGAGACATGGGCTTGATAGTATACGAAGCAACGATTACAAAAACGTAAAAATTATCAAAAATCAAATAAAATACATACCTTAATTAAGCCTTAAACTAGCTGAAACCCTAAAGCTCTTTTTCTTTTATTTTTTTCTTTAAATTTCGACAATATAACATGATAATGGCCTATTTTCATGCTTTGTTTTATTTTATTAAACATTATATGCCATTTACCAACTTTGCCCTTAATATTAACATATAAAAATCCACCTATAATGTCTATACTTGTCCATGCATTAGTACAATGGTCCAATTGCATCGTAAGGACTTCATACTTAAAAAGCCACATCAAATAGGCACTTTAACAACCAGCACACAGCTTTTACATTTTACGCAATTAGGTCCTTTTGCAAATTAAGCATACAAACAGTTAAATTTTCACACGAGACTTTCATACATGCCAATTCACTTATAATAGGCATGAAAAATAATATTAAAATATTTTTCCAACTCGAATATGTGGTCACGAAACCACTATTCCGACTAGGGTCAAAATTAGACCGTTACAATTCTCCCCCCTTAGGGATTTTCGTCCCCGAAAATCTTGCCGTTAAACATAATTGGATATTGTTGTCTCATAGAATCCTCAGGCTTCCACGTAGCCTCTTCAATGCCATGTCGATGCCACAATACTTTTACTAATGGAATTTTCTTATTTCGCAACTCTTTAACCTCACGAGCTAAAATACGGATCGGCTTTTCTTTGTAAGTCATATCAGGCTGAATTTCAATCTCAGATGGTGAAATTACATGCGAAGGATCATATCTGTATCGTCGAAGCTTCGATACGTGAAATACATTATGAATCTTTTCTAGCTCTGGTGGCAATAACAATCTATATGCAACCGGCCCAATACGCTCGATAATTTTATACTGTCTAATGAACCTCAGACTCAATTTGTCTTTTCTACCAAATCGAAGATCTTTTTTCCACGGAGATACTTTCAAAAATACTTTGTCGCCAATCTCAAATTCAATGTCTTTTCTTTTCAAATCTGCATATGATTTCTGACGATCAGAAGCTGCTTTCCTCGAATTACTTTCACTTTTTGTTCAGTTTCTTTTATCAAATCAACCCCGTGAATCTTATTTTCGCTAAGCTCGATCCAATACAAAGGTGTGTAGCATTTGCAACCATACAAAGCTTTGTACAGTGCCATTTTAATGCTCGACTAAAAACTGTTATTCTAAGCAAAATCAAACAAAGGTAAGTATTGTTCCCACGTACCTTCAAACTCAAGAATACAATATCTCAACATATCCTCGAGTATTTAAATAATCGGCTCAGATTGACTGTCCGTTTGTGAATGAAAAGCAGTACTAAAATACAATTTAGTACCCAAAGCATCTTGCAATTTCTTCCAGAATCACGATGTAAATCTTGGGTCTCTATCTAACACTAACGACAATGGCACACCATGCAATCTCACAATACTAGAAATGTATAACTCAGCTAATTTATCGAGTGAGTAATCAGATCAAATAGGAATAAAATAAGCTAATTTCATCAAACATCAACTACAACCCAAATTGCGTCTTTATTCCCCGGAGACAGGGGCAAACCTGAAACAAAATCCATGGTCACTCGGTCCCATTTCCACTCCGGAATCATAATTACTCTGGAATCATAATCGGTTGTACTAACCCGGAATCATAATTTGCTGACAGATTAATCATTTAGAAACAAAATCAGAGATATCTCTTTTCATTCCGGACCACCAATAATGCTGCTTCAGATCATTATACATTTTCGTACTACCTGGATGTACAGATAAACAACTACTGTCAGCTTCACTCAAAATCATTTAAATCAACTCTAGATTTCTTAGAATACAAATTCGATCTCTAAATCTCAAGCAATCACCTTTATCCACTCTGAAATCTAAATCAGACTTTACATCACACTAAGCTTGTTTAGCCAAAATCTCATTATCAACCTTTTGAGCTTCGATAATCTGTTGTAAGAACCAAGGTCTCGCTTTTAATTCAGCTAAAACTGAACCATCATCAGACAGAATTAAATGAGCATTCATTGCATGCAAAGCAAATAACGATTTTCAACTCAAAGCATCAGCAACAACATTTGCTTTTCCCGGGTGAAAATCAATCACAAGTTCGTAGTCTTTTAGCAGTTTAACCGTCTTCTTTGTCGCAGATTTAAGTCTTTCTGAGTCATCAAATATTTCAAACTATTATGATCTGAACACACATGACATTTCTCACCGAACAAGTAATGACGCCAAATCTTTAAGGCAAACACAATCGCAGTTAACTCATGATCGTGTGTCGAATAGTTCTTATCATGCGACTTCAACTGTCTCGAAGCATAAGCAACAACTTTTCCTTCTTGCATTAGAACACATCCCAGACCAATCAAGGAAGCATCACTATAAATCACAAATTCCTTACCCGATTCAGGTTGTACCAAAACTGGAGCTTCAGTCAATAAAACTTTCAACTGATCAAAGCTGTTCTGACACTTTCTAAACCACTCAAACTTCACATCTTTTTGGAGAAATTTTGTCAACAGAGTCGCAATCATCGAGAAACCTTTTACGAATCTTCTATAGTAACTAGCAAGTCCCAGAAAACTATGGACTTCAGAAACATTCCTCGGAGGTTTCCAATCCAAAATAGCTGAAATTTTGCTCGGATCAACTCGGATACCTGAGGCTAATACAATATGACCCAGGAAACCAACTTCTCGCAACCAGAATTCACATTTACTGAACTTTGCATACAACTATTTATCTCGCAGAGTCTGTAACACTATTCTCAGATGTTCGACATGCTTAGATTCATCACATGAATAAATCAATATGTCATCAATAAATACCACAACAAATTGATCCAAATACGGTATGAAAATTCTATTCATGAAATCCATAAGATAGCAGGTGCGTTAGTCAATCCGAAAGGCATAACTAAGAATTCATAGTGACCGTACCTCATTCTGAAAGCAGTCTTCAAAATATCTGAGTCTTTCACTCGCAGCTGATAATAGTCTATTCTCAAATCTATTTTCGAAAACATAGTAGCTCCTTTTAATTGATCAAACAAATCATCAATTCGGGGCAAGGGATACTTATTCTTGATGGTCACCTTGTTCAATTGATGATAATCTATACACATTCTCATCGTACCGTCTTTATTTTTCACAAATAGAACTACAACACCCCAAGGTGAGAAACTCGGTCTAGCAAACCTCGATCGGTCAACTCTTGTAACTGAGACTTTAGTTCTTTTAGTTCGGTCGGAGCCATTCTGTATGGAGCTATCGAAATTGGAGTAGTACCAGGTATCAATTCAATGCCAAATTCTACTTCTCTAACTAGAGGTAATCCTAGAAGTTCTTTAGGAAACACATCAGGGAACTCACAAACAACAGGTACAGATTCAACTTTCTTTTTTGACACATTTGAATCAATCACATATGTAAAATAAGCTTCACAACCCTTTTTCACAATACTTAATGCTTTCATAGAAGATATTACAGCAGACAATCCATTCAAATCACTAGATTCAATTTTGACTATTTCATCATTCTTGCATCTCAAATCAATAGTTTTCTATTTGCAGTTCACCACAGCATCATGTAAAGTTAACCAATCCATACCCAGAATTAGATCAAACTCATCAAAAGACAATAGCATCAGATCAGCCAAAAAACAATTGTCTCGAAACCTTAACGGACAATTCTTGCAGACTTTCTCAACTAGAACACATCTGCCTAAGAGGTTCGAAACTCTAATTACTAATTCAGTAGACTCTATAAGAAAATTATTACTGTTCACTAAGTTCATACATATATACGAATGTGTTGATCCAGGATCTATTAAAGCAATCACAGAAGTATCATAGAGAGTAAATGTACCCGTAATCACATCTGGTGATGAAGCTTCCTCGCGAGCTTGAATAGCATAGGCACTAGCAGGTGCATGAGCCTCAGATCTCACAGCTGTGTCTTTCATTCCTCTCTGACTACTACTTGTATTTCCCGCATTTCTAGAGGTCTACCTCGAGAAACATTACCACTCTGCCTCGGATTCTGAACATTATCTTTTTCAGCTAAATCTGGGCAATCTTTAATAAAATGATTTCTTGAACCACAACTATAACAAGCTCGATTATTACTTTTTCCCTAGCATTCACCAAAATGTCATCTTCCACATTGATCACACTTAGATTTTTCATTCCTTGCATTATCTACACTGGCAACAAACGTAGCTAAAGATTAATAATTCGATTGCGATCTAGCACGATCTCTGTTCAAATGCCCCACACTAGCCTTTGAACGACTGCTATCATCTCTAAACTTCTTGAATCTAGACTGAAATGATTTGCCCGATGATCTCTTTCGCACCTCTCTAGCTTTAAAATCAGCCTTTCTTTTCTCTTTCCCAAGATCTTTCGCTTTACATACTCGTTCAACAAGCACCACGAATTCTTTGATTTCTAGAATCCCAACTAGCAAACAAATATCTTTATTCAAACCGTCTTCAAATCTCTTACACATTATTGCTTCTAAAGAAACACATTCGCGGGCATACTGACTCAACCTTACAAATTCTCGCTCGTATTCTATGATAGACATACAGCTTTGTTTAAGCCCGAGAAACTCTTTACGTTTCAGAAATTGAAGTACAGTCGGATTTGACCTTCGAAGAAGAACTTGTGCAGATACTTGATCATGACGTCAAGATGCTGAGAAGGAATTCAGTCCCACTGGTGAAGGTACTTTAGAGAAACCATGGCAAAGAAGAAGTTACTTGGGAGTCTGAGGAGGCAATACATCAACAATATCCTCAATTGTTTGGATCAGGTAAATTTTGAGGCCGAAATTTCTTTAAGGAAAGTAGAGTTGTAACATCCTGATTTTTGGGTTTTTCATAATTTTTTAGAATTAGGTAAAGTTTTTAAATTTTGGTATTTGGTAGTGAAAATTCATAATTGGATTATTTAAATGGGCTTATGGAAAGCCCATGTGACGACCAAAACCCAAAAGAATTTTTGAACTTTGGACTTAGGGAGTTAGGGGCTTTGGATAGATGGCTTTATTAAAAGTTGTGGCTAAAATGTATCATAAAAGAGCCCCTAAAAAGTGGCTAAGTGACACCACTAAGGAGCTAAAAAGGTGGCGTGTAAGTGGTTGGGGGAAACCTGGGTTCGATTCTCTGTGATGGCAAATGTGATGTTATTTTTATGCTTTGTGCATGCAGAAGTTTGAAGCCGAATGGAACTCTGTTGGAGAGAATTTGAATCAATTGAATGCTTGAATTAAGGAGTGATAAGGGGAGAGATTTTAGGGATTTGAAAGAGAGATTAGAGTTGGCCGAATAGATGGGATTAGGGAGGAGAAATCGGCTAGGGGGATTTTGAGGGTAGTATTTCGGCATTAGGCTATAGTTGTGCCGATTTTCCTCTATTTGAGCACCATAGAACCTTTCTTTTCTTTTTTTTTTATTTTTTTCTCTAACCGAAATTGCCACCCTTCCCATTCATCTTTCTTTCTTTTCTTCTCCAAAACCAGTCTACTATTCCTTTCTTTCAATCTACTACTCCCTTTCTTATCTTCACTTTTGCCAAAAACCCACAAAAGCCGAAACCTGTGAAACTTGGTGGTGCCGATTTCTTGTTGACCAGCAACCTTCTATTTCCTTCACTTTTTGGTGGTCAACTCCTTCATCTGCTAAGCTTTAATCAGTTAAAAAAGGAAGACTGTGGTAAGTATTCATACCCCAATCAATTCACTAGTATAACTGTTGACAAAAGCCAAAACCCCTATAGTTTAGGGAGGTTGCCGATTTGAGATATAGGCCTTATTGGGCTTTTTCATTTGATTTTTATGGTTTGTATAGTGGGGTAGATACTTTGGAGGAGCAGCAAGGCTTGGGGTATCGATTTGGAAAACTTGGATCGAGCAGCGGACTCGATGAAGGTAAGTGACTTATGGATGTTAGGGATTCTTTGGCCGATTTTGGTAAGGCAAGATTTGGGTTTGATTAGCATGATCTGTAGACTAAGAATGGTGGTAAATAATTGTAGGTTGCCGTGGGAGACTTTATTGGCGAACATCACAAAACAGGTGTGTAACGAACCCTCTTTCGTAGTTTAAATCGATATATGCCGAAAAGCCGAAATGCCAAAATTTCAGCATTTCAAGGACTTGTGAGCATGCGAAAGCTCATAGGTTAGTTAGATACGTTAAGTTTGAGGATCGGGATCACTGGAACAGGTAAGGGCACAATTTTCTACATCACGATAAGTTGGGCCTCGAGGGGCTAAAATCGGGCCCAATGGGCTTTCGGGCCCGTTTGGGTATGTTTTGGTACAAAATGAAATCTAGATAAATTGCACATTGAGATAGTTAATACCGTTATGGAATATAGGCTAAATGAGCCTAGATGACTAGGTCGGCTAAGTAGGGCCCATTAGGGGTTTTTGGCCCAATAACTCGGTTTTGCTAGGAATGGGCTAGAATCGCTGTTTAAACACTTGAAATTGTTGATAACTGACAATGAGTATAGAAAACCCTAACAATTGATAAAATAATGAAATTACTCTTATAATGTGAAAATGACCATTTTGTCCCTAGGTGAAAATTACCATTATACCCCTAGGGATATGCTATAATTAATATGCATGTGATATTGATTTGTACACGATATGCCATGATATGCACATGATATGCCATGATATATTCATATATGCATGGGTTGTGTTTTATATGAATGGAGGAAGTGTTAAAAGGGCTTTGCCCCAGTTTACCGAAAAGGGTTTTGCCCCAGTTATTAAAAGAGGCTAGGCCGCCAGTTACATGATAAAGTAGCTATGCTGCCAGTGGAGAGTTTGGTTGGGTGGGTTGAGTTATTCCCCACATGGAGAGCTTGGTTGGTACGGGTGGAGAATAGCGGATGGTGGGTTGAGTAGTCTCCCCACACGGGCTTGCATATGTTCATTGATATTGCATGTGTTATTGAAAAGGGCCTATGGGCCGTACCGTTTGTAGTAAAGGTTCGGCCCAGTGATATGAATTATGAAAAGGCTTCACCCAATAACCGGTAAACGAAAGGCTTCGGCCCAGTATATGTTGAGACTGAATTTGAGCTTAGGCCCAGTATGCTGATATTGGTTTGGGCTCTGAAAGGGGCTTGTTGCACACTGAGTTTCCAAACTCACCCCCCTCCTTAACCTTTCAGGTGAGCCTTGATGTGGGGACTTGGAACCGGAGGGGATTCAGAGTGGCCACGGTGATCACTTTTGGATTTTAAAATAAGTAACTGGTTTTCTTTAGCTTATCTTAATTACTATTTAATTTTTTTTGAGTTGTAATAAGGCCATTTTAACTTTATTCTCTTCCTGGGATTATTTCATTTTTAATAACTCTAAATATTTCTAATAATAATTCGAATGGGCTAGACTTAGGGTGCATTTTCAAAATGATACTGGTTTTCAGAATAACGTAACGACACGATTAATCGGTTTATCAAAGATATCTATGCAAATGAATTTCAACTTGGTTTTCAAAGTGTGGTAATGATTGTGGGCATGTCTAGGATTGGATCCAATCGAAGAGCTTGGTACTTAAGCAGCCTGCATGGCTCACCTCCTCTATTTTTGGATACCTACCTGGTGCACAGCTTCCATTCACTTGGATAAGCTTAACAAAAGCATGTATTTTTTTTTACTTTAATGTGGCACGTCGTATTTGGCCATAACGTTTGGGCCAGGTTTGGGGTGTTACATTTCAAGTTCCTGAGTGATAGTGAGCTTTTGAGCTCTTTCTAAATGTGAGCAAATCAAGAATTCTTTAAGAGGTATACTGAAGCATAATTACTCATAATGAAATAGCCAAAGAATAGAAATTGTAAAAACTCAGGATGAAATAGTATTAAAAGGAAATAAAATGAAGAATAATAATTTCAAAATATAGAGATAAAAATAAAATACAATAAATAATAGGTTTTTGTAGAGACATTGGGGCACACGCAGTAGTAGCACGCCTGTACTCTAAGCTCACCAAGCATTTCAGATTTTTGAAATTAGGCGCATTGGTGTACATGGCCATGTTGCACGGCTGTGTCGATCTCCGTTCACTTCTCCCACGCTAGTGTAAGAAGGCGCACACCCATGTTAAATTGACAGGTTTAACTACGGTTTCAAAACACGGGCATCTTGCAAGCCAGTGTTATTTTGGCAATTTCGCCTACGGCCATGTCGCACGGTCGTGGCTACTTATCGCATCTCGTGTTGGGGAAGAAATTTTTGCCCTATTTTCATACGGTCGTATCACACGGCCATGTTGCATCCCGTGGTATGTGCACGACCTACGGCACGCCCGTGTGCCTGGTCGTGTGGTTCTGAAAAGTCTGTGCTAAATGATTTGGTTAGTATGTTAGATTTTAAAAACTAAAATTTAAAGAAAGTAATACTGTTAGTGCTCGAGTTGCCTCCTGAGAAGCGTTTATTTATAGTCTAAGCTCGATTTATCTTTCCATTGAATAATCATGGTGGTTCGAGGAGTTTATACTCCTCATTCCTCTTGTGAATCTCATCAAAATAAGGTTTTAGGCGGGTATTGTTTACCTTAAAAGTACCAAACTTGGGATGATTTACCTCGACTGTACCGAATGGGAAAATGCTCAGTACTGTAAGAGGGATTTCTTCATTCGGTTTGGCAGTGATAATGTGAGGATCTACGGTATCTAACAAAACTTTATCTCCAACCTTAAGTTGATTTGGAAAGGTATTGAGCTTGTTTTGGCATAGTTTTGGTTTATTGTGTGTTCTCGGTTTATGTGTTTGCCATTCATCTAGCTCTTCGATTTGTAGCCTTCGTTCTTCACAAATAAGTCCTCCACTATTGCTTGAAAATGGCTCATGCACTTCCTTCAAACTCATTTCCTGCAAAGTAGGTTGCACTATATTGTCAGTTTTAGTAGAATGGTTTAGACAATCACCTTCAATTTTCGATATGTTGCCGGAATTGCGAGCTTGAAGGGTGATTGTTTCGTCTCCCACAGGAAGTGTAAGGTCACCTGTGCCACATCAATAATCATTCTAGCAGTTGTTAAAAAGGGCATTCCTAAAATCAAAGGGGTGTTGCTACCCTCCTCTATGTCAAGAACAACGAAGTCAACGGGAAATATAAATTTATCGATTTTAACTAGCACATCTTCAATAATACCCCTAGGAAATCTTATAGTCTTATTTGCTAATTGAATGCTCATCCTAGTCTGTTTAGGTTTCCCAAGACCTAGTTGTCTAAACATTTTGTAAGGCATGATGTTAATACTGGCCCCTAAATCAGCTAATGCATTATTAACATCTAAACTACCAATTAAGCAAGGAATTGTAAAACTCCCTGGATCTTTCAATTTGTTGGGTAGTTTATTTTGTAGAATAGCTAAGCAAATTGCTTTTAGCTTCACATATGAAGCCTCGTCCAACTTCTGATTATTTGCTAAAAGCTCCTTTAAAAATTTCATTGCGTTTGGCATCCGCGATGGAGCTTCAATAAACGGTAAGTTAATATGTAATTTTTTTAAGAGTTTAAGGAATTTACCAAATTGTTCATCTGAGCGGTCTTTCCTTGTCGCATTAGGGTATGGTACACGAGGTTTGTATTCTGTACTTACCAGTTTCTGCTTATTGTGGTCTACCTTACCTTTACCTTTGCTTATCTCAGTTTCTTGCATTGGTTCTGGTTCAAGTGTGACTAACCCTTCCTCATCTTAACTAGTAATCATGTTGAGTTGCTCCCTTGGGTTAGATTCTATATTGCTTGGCAAGCTACCTTGTGGTCGTTCAGAAAATCAACTTGGCAAGCTGTCCAATCTAAGTTTTGAGCCCTTGGATCGATGCTTGTTGATTTTTGAGTGTTGTTTCAGTATTCTGAAAATGAGTTTCTAACACCGAGATGAATTTGGTTAGCATCTCCTCAAGGTTTGGCTTCTTTTCTTGCTGGTAAGGTGGTTGTTGAAAGCCCAAAGGATGTTGTGGCCTTTGATTTCCTTGACCGCCCCAGAGAAATTGGGATGGTTCCTCCAACCTGCATTATAAGTGTTACTATATGGATTATTTTGGGATCCAGAGTTATTGTTACCCATATATTGGACTTGTTCCTTCTCGATGCTAGGGTTGAAGGGTTGATACTCTGTGCATGTTTCTCCTCCATTCGAATCGCACCTCATCACTGGATGTACCTGAGTAGAACCACAAAAACCATCAATCTTTTTATTTAAGAGTTCTACTTGCTTAGATAGTATAGTAACCGTGTCGAAGTTGAAAACACCGGCTGCTTTAGTCGGCTTTGTTCTCATAACTTGCCACTGATAGTTATTCAGTGACATCTCCTCAATAAATTCGTAAACCGCCTCAGGTGTCTTATTATTGATAGTTCCCCACCAGCTGCATCAATCATCTGCCAAGTCGAAGGATTCAGGCCATTATAGAATGTTTGAACCTGTAGCCAAAGTGGTAACCCATGGTGAGGGCACCTTCTCAAAAGGTCCTTGTATCTCTCTCATGCATCGTAGAGTGTTTCTACATCCATCTGCACAAAAGAAGAGATATCATTACGTAATTCGGCTATTTTAGCTGGTGGAAAATATTTTAATAAATATTTTTTGGTCATTTGTTCTCAAGTAGTGATTGACCCTTGTGGTAACGAGTTCAACCATTGTTTAGCCTTATTCCTTAATGAAAAGGGAAACAACCGAAGACGTATGGCATTATCAAAAATGCCATTGATTTTAAATGTATCACAAAATTCTAGGAAATTTGCCAAGTGAGCATTGGCATCCTCGTCCTGCAAACCATCAAACTGAACAAATTGTTGTATCATTTGAATTGTGTTAGGTTTCAGTTCAAAATTATTTGTAGCAATAGCAGGTCTAAATATACTTGACTCGGTTCCTATTAAATTAAGTTTAGCATAATCATATATAGTGCGCGAAGTAGGATTTTGATTAACAGCAATTGCAGGAGGTAGCGAATTTTCTTGGTTTCAGCCATCTACTCGGTTGGGGTTTGAATATCGTCCTCTTGCTTGTTCTCTGCGTATATTAATCTTCGCCTTATTTCTCTTTGGTTTCTACGAACTGTGCGATCAATTTCACTATTAATAAGTAGTGGTCCTGACGGGTTTCTTCTAGTGATAAACTATAAGAACCTACCAAAAAAAGGGAAAAAGAACAATTACTAATCAAAATTAGAATAAAATTAAAATTGCAATAAAAGTAAATGGCTAAAGTAATAAAAATCAAGTATTCCTAATATCTTAGTTCCCCTGCAACGGTGCCAAAAACTTGGTACGTGATATTCGTGACAGGTTTTAAATATTTATAATGAATCGTTCTTGAAACTAACTATTATCACGATGAAGGTAAGTGTAGCTATCGAACAGTAGTATAGCTTTAGCAAGACCGGATTGTCGAACCCAAATGAACTAAAAGTACTAGTAATGACTGTCTTTTTATTATCTAGCCTAAGAATAATGGGGTTTGTTTTAACTAACTAATTAACTAAACTAAGAATTCATAGAAAATATAATTGGGGAATTACTTTTGGAAAACCTGATTGATTGAGACAATACCTAAGGAAAAATCCACCTAGACTTCACTTGTTATTTGACTCTGAATCGAACGATTTATTCATTTGACTTGATCCGTAGAATCCCTAAGTTATATTATTATCTCTCTTGAGACTAACAACGTCTAACCCTAGGTTGAATAATTGAAATCTCTTTCTAATTAACTCCCTAGGGTTACATTAACTCGATCTATGGATCCCCTTATTAGGTTTCACCCTAATATGGAAAAATCTTGTCACCCTATCTCTAGGCGCGCAACCAACTCCGCCTAATTATGACAAATGTACTCTTAGACAGGGTCTATTCCTCCTCTAAATAAGAGCTTAACTTGAATCAATATCCTGGAATATCAAAACAAAAATTAAGAACACATAATTAAGAACAAGTCAAATATTTATCATACAATTCAGATAATAATAACAAGATCCGTCTTAGGTTTCATTCCCCTTAGGTATTTAGGGGTTTTAGTTCATCCTAATGAAAGAAAACATCTCAAAAGAATAAAAATAACAAAACATAAGAAAACCCAAAACTCTTGAGGGAGTTTGAAGGGAAATCTTCGGTTTTGATGGTGAATTCGGCTTCTGAGATGGATCGGTCAGCTTTCCATGAGCAATTCCTTGCTTCCTCCTCTGTTTCCTCCTCTTCTCCTCTTCTAGGGTGTATTTATAGGCTTTGGAATACTTAAGAGCCCTCAAAAGTGGCCTTTTCCGAATAAGACTCTGCTTGGGCTCGACAGGGACACGCCCATGTATGATTACTTCAGGCCGTGGTCAAGCCTGTTAAATAGGCACAGGCGTGTGGTCTACCCATGTGAATCGTGCTTCGATTCTGCCAAATTGACACGGCCGTGTGGTCTGCCCGTGTGAGGAAGTCCAGGCCGTGTTGATTTCATACGTTGGCCCATTTTCTCCATTTTTGACCCGTTTCTCGTTCCTTTCACTCTCCTATGCTCTCCTAAGTATAAAACATGAAATTAAGGCATTAGGAGCATCAAATTCACCAAATATAAGGAAAAATCATCCATAAAATGTGTTAAGCATGGGGTAAAGATATGTATAAGTTGCGGTTTATCACTACTCGTAGCCGGTCGAGAATCAGCTTGCACCGTCCCTTACGTGGGAGCAGGCGTATTGCTTTCAACATCATCTGCTACAAATCTATCGGGATCCATTGCTATATAAAAGCACATTTCAATGTCAGGATTCATCACACTATCACAATTCACAAATATGGCATGTATAGCTAAACTCACATATGCTATGGTAGTCTTAGAATTGACTAAATCATAGCTCTGATACCAATAAAATGTAACACCCCTATCCCGTAACCTTCGCCGGAATAGGTAAGGGCCATTACCAAATAGACAGAACATTACAGATCAATACAGAATCCCAAATATAACATAATATTAGTGCATAAGCAAATCAACAATTCATCCCTTATAGAGGTCTCCAAGACCTAAGACATATGTTTAGAAAAGGTTGGGACTAAACTAAACACATTCAGAATTTTCAAAACTTAGAAAAAAAAATTTAATTCTGTGGAGGTCACACGCCCGTGTGACCAGGCCATGTACCTTACACGAGCACCAGACATGCCCATGTGATCTAGACTTGCCAAAACAAAGTATATATACTGACTTTTACACATGGCCAACAAAAACGACAGTGTGCCATGGCTGTGTGATACTTAGCTGGTTATTGGCTTAAGCCTATAGCCATATGACACACCCATGTGTCTTAACCGTGTGATCTTAAGAGGTTACTGCTTTGCATACACGGCCACAAGGCACGCTCATGTTCCCTGACCATGTGGCACAATGTAGGCTTGGTTTAAGCCAACCTGACACCCCTTTTTGGGTCATTCCTACAAGCAATATTAAACAACATTTGCACCAAAATTTTCAGCCAAATCCACGTTTAAAACATGCTTCATGATAACTAGATCATCATCATTCAATAACCTATTCAAATCCGTACCAAAAAACATTAAAAATCTTACTACAACAACATGCCAAAATGCTCATTTCATAGCTCACTTATGGCACCTTCTAACTTATGCTTAAACTTACTATTTCCTCAACTTGGCATATTTCAAAATAACCACCACATACAAGGCCATATAACCATTACAAGCGTACACAATTTGGCATCACAAACCATTTACCAAAACTAAGCACAAACATAACATTTGCTACCCAACTCTCATGGCATAACATATATATACATATCAAAGCTTAAATACATAGACATTCTAGCCTATACATGCCATACTTAAAAATATTTACACTTTCAAAAGTACCAAAATAAGGTTTGATAGTGTGGTGACAATCCTTGACGATCCCCGAGATTTCAGCAGCTTTGATATCTATAAAACAATGCAAATACACACAAAGTAAGTTTTCCAAAGCTTAGTAAGTTCGTACTAAAATCATCAACAATATATAAAACATAAACATCAAACCATAAGTATATAAACATTTTTAATCTTTATGTTCATACCAATCCACTAAACTTCACATACATAATATCATCTACCACTTAAGTATCATACATACCTGAATCTTCCCATACTTATTCGTTTTCATTCTTACCTCTTGATGAATATTTTAAAACTTCTGTACATTATTCATACTTTAAACATCCGCACACTTAGTGCTTAAGGATTAGACAAAGCTAGAACGATTCCACACACTTAGTGCCCTTTTCAGTTAGCCGAAGTTAAATTGGTATTGCACACTTAGTGCCTTATAAAGCCGAAGCTAGTTTCAATCGCACACTTAGTGCCAAATCCAATCTATTCATCATTGCATTCATTTAACCAAGCATATATATAAATATAATCTATGTATATCAAGACACCAAAATATACTTCATATCATATCTTAAGTACAAACTTATGTCGTACTTGAAATTTGTCCACTTGGACTATTTATTCTACAACCTCGATTTCCCTCGGTCTAAGTTGGAATTCCTCTTTTCTTGATCTATAAGTATTTAAAATTAACTCTTTTAATCATTAAATCATTCAAAACAATCCATATATACACAATTAGGGTATTTTACAAAATAACCCTCACCTTTTCACATTTCGACACTTTAGTCCTTAATTCACTAAATCACAAAATACACAATATTTTCTTGTACAAAAGCTTAGCCAAATTTTCATGACACACTTACAACTCCATACATTTCATTTATTTCACATTTTAGTCCCTCAAAATAGCATTTTGACAATTTAGCCCAAACTACTCAATTTCATCAAAAAATTCAATGACAACATATACAAACCCAACATCAACTTCCATAATTCATCAACTAACATTACAAAGCTCCTAGTTTCATCAATGGCATATTTCAAAATCATCGCCAAAATTAGAAATTGAGACATGGGCATGATAGTATACGAAGCAACGATTACAAAAACGTAGAAATTATCAAAAATCGAATAAAATAATACCTTAATTAAGCCTTGAACTAGCCAAAACCCTAAAGATCTTTTTCTTTTTTTTTTCTTCAAATTTTGGCAATATAACATGATAATGGCCTATTTTCATTCTTTATTTTATTTTATTAAACATTATATGCCATTTACCAACTTTGCCCTTAATATTAACATATAAAAATCCACCTACTAATGTCTATACTTGTCCATGCATTAGTACAATGGTCCAATTGCATCATAAGGACTTCATACTTAAAAAGCCACATCAAATAAGCACTTTAACAACCAGCACACAGCTTTTACATTTTACGCAATTAGGTCCTTTTTGTAAATTAAGCATGCAAACAATTAAATTTTCACACGAGACTTTCACACATGCCAATTCACTTATAATAGGCATGGAAAATAATATTAAAATATTTTTCCAACTCGGATATGTGGTCCCAAAACCACTATTCCTACTAGGATCAAAATCGAACTGTTACAAGCTGTACCAGGCAAGAGCTCTATTCCAAACTCAACTTCGTGATTAGGTGGTAACCCCGGTAGCTCATCGAGAAAGACATTCAGAAAATCCTTAGCCGTTCTGATATCCTTAACAGACATACCCTCAGACCCTGAAGCACTGACATAGGCTAAATATGCCTCGCAACCCTTACGAACCATCTTCTCAGCTCTCAGTGTAGAAATCACATTCGAAAGATAATTTCGACACTTCCTAATCACAATAATCTCGTCGCCCTCTACAGTTTTTAGGACCACCCGCTTAGAAGCAGAATCCAAATTCGCCTAATGCTTAACCAGCCAGTCCATACCTAGTATCAGGGTCAAATTCCCCAAAAGGAAGTTCCATCAAATCAGCTAAAAAGATCTTCCCTTGAACCTCCAAAGGTACCCCTTAAACAATTTGCTTACTCTCACCGACTGTCCTAATGGACTTAACACGGTACTCTCACTCATAGTATTCTCACACATCACACCCAAGGTCTCAGACACAGTGCATGCTATATAAGAGTGTATGGAACCAACATCAATCAATGCATTGTAAGGTAACTGATGAATGAAAAATGTACCCGTAATGACATCTGAGGCGTCTCCGTCCTCTCGATGATGCACAGCATAAACTAGTGTTGGCTGCCTTACCTCAGTATGACCCGCACCTGTGCCCGGTGCCCCTCATCCATGGCCCGTGCCATTTTCACCCCTAGCCGGCCCCCGGCCTCTCAGTGGCTGCTGAAAACCTCTCTGCGGCTGAACAGTACCCATACCAGTAGCTTGCATCTGAACAGGCCTTTGCGGACAATCCCTGATACGGTACTCCATAGATCCGCACCTAAAACATGCCCCTTTTTGCACCTAACACTCGCCCTGATAGCGTTTCCACAAACTGTACAAGGCTGTGACCCAAAAGTAGCAACAAGGGCCCTAACTTTAGCTGGCCCATCAACTCTAGCTTTCTTCCCCGATCTCATAGCCGATCCTGAAGGTTCCAAAACCTTCTTATTTCTCCCTTTATCTTTCTCGCGATTCTGGCGCTCAGCACACTTTACATCCTCAGCGATCTTTACCTTTTCTACCAACACAGGAAATCTCACTCTCTCTGAGGAGCTATCAAAACCCGTAGACTATCCTTAAGGCCATCGTTGAAGCGAACACAGTGCTCATACTCAGTGGCCACCATACCTTGCGCATAGCGGCTCAATCGCAAAAATTTCGCCTCATAATCAGCTACAGTCTTATCCCCCTGAGTCAGATTTAGATACTCTCTTCTGCGGGCATCCACATAGCTAGCGCCCACGTATTTCCCTTGAAAAGCATTCTTAAAGAACTCTCAAGTTAATCGATCGGGCTGAGTACCCTATTATACAGTAAGCCACCACTGATAGGCTTCATCTCTCAACAAGGACATTGCTCCTTTTAGTTTCTACTCTGGGGTGCAGTCGAGGTCATCCATGATTCTCTCCGTGGCCTCTATCCAATACTCTTCCACATTAGGGACAACTCCAGTGATACCCCTGAAGATCTCAGCCTCGTTAGACCTAAGTCGTTCAATCATCGACCACGACCCACAGTACCAATATTGGGCCTAGCGACCCTTTCCAAAATCCGCAGCATAGCTTGGGATAGTGCGTCATCCCCAACCGCATGATTGTATGACCCAGTTTCAGTCATAGGTGAATCTAGAGCCTCTCTTTCCTCAGCGTTAGGCATATGGCCTGATGCCGAAAATCGAACCGAGCACCTCCACAAGCACCGCTGCGGCCCCTAGTACCCCTTCCACAAGTACCTCTAGTGCTCATAGCCGATTCGCGTATTATCTGTATTAACAGTTTTATGCATCAATTTTATAGTTCCAATGTTTATTAGCAAATGTTTTATGAAATACAGTACCAACAATTTAGAGTTGTTCGTTTTTGCAGATCACAATCTTACTACAGTTTCAAGTACCCTAATAGAGGTTTTAGTACAATCTATTACCTACGACAGTCTCAGTATTCCAGTTTAAACAGTAGTTTTAGAGAACTTATAGAATCGACCCTGGAAACTCAGTATACCACACATCGAAAATAACACTTCAAAATATTTTCCACTATATGAAACATTTCTTCTAAAATTCACGTTGTTAGGAAAAACCCTAATCCACAGCCGAGTTTTGCAGCCTAGCTCTGACACCACTAAATGTAACACCCCAAACCCGGCCTGGACGTTATGGCCGAACCTGTGATATCACATTAGAGTGGGCTTTGTAAAACATAGTTCTATTGAAAAAATGGGTCCATTTGTGTTAAGCCTCGTTGAGGTCTCTAAGAAAAATTGTTTTATCTTAATTACTGCCAAATTACCGATTCGTTTAGCAAAGCATGTCTTACCAATTCGTTACTACATTTTAAAACGTTGGTCATCGCAGAAGCTTTTAAAACAAGTTGCGTATAGTAGTTGAAAATCATTTTTATTTTGAAATCCCGAGTACTATCGCTATCAAGTAAAAATCATTTTAAATAAATCCCCAATTAAAACAAAACTTAAAATGACCTTATTACATAAAATTTATCCCAAATTAAAACTACCACTATTAAAAATCTAGTATGCAATATAACAGTGGTGTGGCCTTTCCTGAGTCCCTCGTAGCACCAACCCAGCTAAGGATTACCTGCGCATATAAACAGCTGAGTGAGTTTATGAAAACTCAGTGTGTAATACAACCTGGGCCTAAGCCCATATCAGTAACAGTATTAATGTGGGCCTTGGCCCATTTCAGTACAGTATCAAACATACATATATAGATCCTACCCAACCATCCTTTGCACTCTACTCCGTCCAGCCCTACACTCCAAGTAGGGATTAAATTGACCCACCCATCCCTATACTCTAGAATAATGTACCGTTGACGGTACTATCGGTATTTGTAACAGAGCTGCCAGTATTAGGCGTATAGCCTCTCAGTACACTTCCTCCAATATAAAAATTCCTACCCCATGCAGTGCAACATAATATGGATGTACATACAACAATCATGGCATGCTCAGATGGTCATATATCATATAGGGGTATATCGATCATTTACCTTGTAGGGGTATAACAGTCTTTTTAACAAGTTAAGACCTACGTATATTTACCAACCTTACAGTAAGTCCACAGTTGTCTTGCGCGACTTGTGCGACACTAACATTCAATCAGTGACAAATGGGCCTAAGCCCATAATATGGCCCATGTGGGTCCACACGCTCGTGTGGCCCATTACGCTTAAATAATGGCCTTGGTCGTGCAATTATACTGCCGAACCAATCATCTTAATACATCCTGCGGTATACCTGAGTGGGGCCTACGAGCCGATGGGGCCTACACGGCCTATTGTAGCCCAAACGACCCACACTCATGAGATCGTTCGTGGGGCTTCTACAGTCATATGCTCGCATTTATGCATCTAAAGGACCACACGGGTGTGAGCACGCGGTAACCATTTTTTAGCTTTTGTCGTTTAATGATGGAGACAGTATGATTACACACCAATACCTACATTCAATCACAATGTTCCGTTAGACATTCGGTACTAGGGTTAAACACCCTTCCCTATTCCCTAAATTGAAATAACACCCAACTTACCTTGATTGCGAAAATGAGACTACCCTTGTATGAACCACTTGTCTAAAGCTGGCTACAAACTCCTTGAAGAATACTGCATAACAAACAACCCTTAATAATCATGTTTACTTATACATGATCAGTAGCAAATGACCAAGAACAGAGATAAGACCATTCGGCCAATAGTTAGAATTCCAAGCCAAATACCCCAATCCAAAACAACCATAACTATAACACTACCTTCAATCGAGAGACAACCAAAAGGTTTTGCTCACTTCCATAACACTTGTGCCCTCTTCTACCCTTCGAGAGTATTGTCCTTAAAGAAAAACCAGCATCACTTAAAACAGGAAGGACGACACCAAAAGAAAAGAAGGGAAAATCGAGAGAACAAAACCACTTACCAGAAGACATTCGGCCAACCACCAAAAGAATGAGAAGAATTGAGAGAGAGAGAGCGTCATGAACCAAGAAGAGGAGAAGAAGATGCTGATAAATTCAGTATAAGCAACAGAGAAAACAAACACTGGAACCCGACAGAAAGAAAATAAGAAAGAATGAATCGGTCTCTACAAGTCAAAACCGAAAGAAAAGGAGAAGAGAGGCTGAGATGAATATTCGGCCAAAGAGTAAAGATACTAGGAAGAAATGAAAAAAAAAACAAAGAGATCAATAGTCAAACAACAACCCAAAAGAAAAACTCCAAATAACCAAAAGTGAAAAACCAAAATGGGAAAGTTGGGATTCACTAAGAGAAAATCGAAACAACAATAACCAAATGCTCAACTTTTGCCCAAAAGCCGAAAATGCCATGCATGAGAGTCCCCAACCGGCACACCCCCTACTACTCTCCTCAAATCCCTATTTTCACTCCCTGTAATACTCCTAAAATCACTCAATCCATATCCCAACTCACCCAACTCCCTAGCAACCGAAAATCCTTCCAGCCACTCCCTATGATTCGGCTCCAACCCCTCTTACTCCTTTAACACACCAATTTTAATCCCATTCCAACACCTACCCCACATCAGGAGCAAAAAAAACTAAAATACCCTTTGCACTGATAGGCCTCGAACCTCAGACCTTGTGCCATACTCCACACGCCCCTTGCCACTACACTAGCCAGCTCCTTATGTTACGTAACACCCTTAATAAATTAAAAGCCCACTAACAACAACAAAAGTTTATACTAAAAGAAGCAGCAATTTGCTAAAGTCCAGGTTTGTACTCAGGAATTCTCGAGCATTCTCAAGCCCTTCAACCAACACACCAAGCAAGCCAACAAGCCACATAACATGCAAATAAATGAACATAGATTTGGGGCAATACATCTTTCTTTCTTGGAGATAGGGGCAAACCCGAAACAAAATCCATCGCCACTCTATCCCATTTCCATTCCGGAATCATAATTGGTTTAACAAACCAGAGGGCACTTGATGTTCAGCTTTAACTTACTGAAAGATTAAATATTTCGCAGCAAATTCAGAAATATCACATTTCATACTAGGCCACCAATAAAGTTGTTTCAGATTATTATATATTTTTGTACTACCCGGATGCATAGTTAAATGACTATTGTGAGCTTCGTTCAATATTATCTGAATCAATTCTGGATTTCACGAAACACAAATTCAATCTCAAAGTCTCAAACAATCATCATTATCAACTCTGAATTCTGAATCTGAATCTAAATCACACTAGGCTCGTTTTGCTATTATCTCATTATCAACTTTCTGAGCATCAATAATCTATTGAATGAATAACGGTCTTACTTTTAATTCAGTTAATACCAAAACATCATTGGACATAACCAAATGAGCATTCATGACACGTAATGCAAACAATGATTTCTGACTCAAAGCATCAGCAACAACATTTGCTTTTCCTAGATGATAATCAATAACAAGCTCGTAGTCTTTTAATAGTTCTAACCATTTTCTCAGTCGCAGGTTCAAATCTTTCTGAGTCATCAAATATTTCAAACTTTTATGATCTGAATATACATGACATTTCTTACCAAACAGATAGTGGCGCCAAATTTTCAAAGCAAACACAATCGCAGCTAACTCAAGGTCGTGTATCGAATAGTTCTTTTCATGAGGTTTTAACTGTCTCGAAGCATAAGTAATGACTTTACCTTCCTGCATCAAAACACATCCGAAACCGTTCAACGAAGCATCACTGTAGATCACAAATTCTTTACCCGATTCGGGTTGTACTAACACTAGAGCTTCAGCCAATAGGGCTTTCAACTGATCAAAACTTTTCTGACACTTTTCAGACCACTCAAACTTCACATCTTTCTAAAGCAATTTTGTTAACAGAGTTGCAATCATCGAAAAGCCTTTTATGGACCATCTATAATAACCAGCAAGTCCCAGAAAACTGCAAACTTCGGAGACATTTCAAAGAGGCTTCCAATCCAGAATAGTCGAAACTTTGCTCGGATGTTGATACAATATGGCTCAAAAAACTGACCTCTCATAACCAGAATTCACATTTGCTAAACTTCGCATATAGTTGCTTATCTCGCAAAGTCTGTAGCACTATTCTCAAATGCTCGGCATGCTCAAATTCATCACACAAATAAATCAATATGTCATCAATGAATACAACAATAAATCGATCTAAATACAGTCTGAAAATTCTATTCATCAAATCTATAAAGATAGCAGGTGCATTAGTTAATCTGAAAGGCACAACTAAGAACTCATAGTGGCCGTATGTAATAGCCCGATTTTGGGTCTAGTCGAAACAGTGGTTTCGGGACCACAAACCCGACGAGAAAAAAAAAATTTTATTATATTTTTATAGTCTATAAATTTATGAAAATATTTCGTAAAAATTTCATTCGAAAATTTTGACGTTTGAGCACTCAATTTAGTCAAAAGGACTAAATTGTAAAAAGTGCAAAAGTTGAGTTCTTTATATATGAGGTGCCTAATTGTTATGAGTTTTAAATTGAAAGTCCTTATGTGACAATTATTCCTTTAATAAGTTAGTGAATGGATATTTGTTTGGTATTTTGAAATTTGGTTGAAATAAAAGGGTAATTTTGTAAATTAATTAAAATAACCTAATAAGACAAATGATAAAAGCTATCATTTTTTTCATTCTTTCTTCTTCAACCGTGGAAAGAACAGAAAATAGCAGCCATGGATGAGCTCCATTCGCCAAGCTTTTATGGCTTATATAGGTACGCTTTTGTCCGCTTTTAATGATTTTCGTATTTTTGAGATCCCCGAAGCTTAAATTTTCTATTTCTACCAATTGATTGAAGAGAAATTAGAGTTTAAAAATTTACCCATTCATGATATGGTTGTGTTTTGATGATTTATAGTGGATAATGAATGTTTGATGTGTTAAATATGAGTTTTATTCAATGAATTTGGTAAAAATGTCAAAAGGGTTAAATTGTGAAAGTTACAAATTGGTCATAAGTGTGTGAATTAGTGAAAATTTGGAGTTGCCATAGAAGAGAAAAATGTTCAGCATGTCTTAAACCTTATAGAAATTGAATAAAAATTAATTTACGAGCATTGGGGCAAAAGTGCAAATATGCAAAAGTTTAGGGGTCAAAATGAAAATTTGTAAAAATATGATTTTAGACCCATATGAATATTGTGACTGATTGGTAGGCTAAATGTGATGTTATAGATGATGAAAATTGAGACTTGGACCTAGAACGGAAAGAAATCGATTTATGGACTAGTATGTCCTTTTCACATTTGTGGTATCGAGGTAAGTTCAGTATGTAAACAATACCATGCTATACATGTATTTAAATGTTATCATTGCATGAATTGTACAGATATTAATGTGTATGTAATTAATAGAAATATGATAAGACAAAGCCTTAATAGACGAGGAAAATCCCGTTTGAACCTTAGGAATAGAATAGGATACGAGTGACATGTCACTAGGAATTATGAGTCTAGATGACTAGCTCGAGAGTGAGCATTTAAATGTCATGAGATATGAGGTAGCTTTAGCTACAATTGAGGCACTTATGTGCAAAGGCTTTTCCGAGTATCTAATTAGTATTCCAAGTGTTCAACGGGCAATCCAAGGAAAGAGTTAATGATGGTCTCAATGAGGTAAGTCATTGGTGAGTATGCACTCGAGTTATGTTACGAGTTGTGCAAGTATGTATACTAATCCTATGAGAATGCCTTGATATGTGATGATCTATGATGCATAATATGTTTTCTTACCATGATGGATAAAATGGTGTTGTATTAATATTATGAACAATGATCATGAATGAGTAATTTAGCCTTGACAGATTTGAGTTACTGCAGTAGTGTAACTTTGAAAATACACTAAAAATAGTGTAAAATGAGTTAGAGGCAGAATAAAATATGGGATTAAAGCTTAATGAGTCTATTTTCACATGAAAGAAACAGAGGAAGAAAAAGAATTCCATATTGTTTGATATTTGAATTCTTGTGAAACAGGGTCTGAATGAATTCGAGATCCCCTGTTCTAACTTTAAAAATTCACCAAAAATTGTAAAAATATTATTAAGAGTTATACCTTACATGAATGGATTCCTTATTGAGTCTATTTTTATGGGAAATAAACGGAATGGTCGTTGGAATTTTGTACAGGGAGAAATTCGGTTTGTAGTGCACAGGGGTCAGAGTGGTCATACCCTGAAACAGGGGAGACTTTAACTAATAAACTGTACTATTTGGCTTAACCAAAAATTCTGGAAATTTTATGGAAGAAAGGAAACTAAGTCTAGTTTCAGGAAAAATTAACAGAACTTAATTCAGAGTTTCGTAGCTCTAGATATAAATAATTTAGTGACCATTGCTCAGAAAGACAGCTTGTAGTGAACTTGAAAATATGTTGCAAACATTGATAAAACAAGTTAATGAGTTGCTTATTGTTTTCATATGAACTTACTAAGCGAAAGCTTACCCCCCTTCTTTCCCATGTTTTCTAGAGTTTCCAGGTTAGCTCGGGTTGGAGGCCGTCAGAGATATTATCACCCTATCGAGTTAACGTTATCGGAGTAAGTAAACTCAAGTGATTCGAGTCTATGGCATGTATAGGGTTTTAATGTGAGTATGTAATATTATGATTTAGCCAAATTCATTGGCTTGTTATTAAGGTAGTATTAGTCATGTAAATTGGCCTATGTCGGCTAATGACATTATGGGCCCATATGATTATTCTTATGCATGTATGTTATTATCTCTTGTGATGTGGCTTACAACATGTATGCCTAGAGATTGAATTGAGATTCATTGATGAGCTAGTAACTAATGCAGGATTAAGTGATTGGTAAATAGTTAATAATGCTTCATGAATGGTTTGTGATGTAATGATAGTTATGTCTAGTATGTGGTAATGATATGGGCAAATTCTATAATATTTATTGCATAAGAAAATAACTTGAGCATAACATGTTTGTAGATGTTTAAGAGCTCATTTATGCCACGTTGTATGTTATTGGATAAGTATGTATCTATGCATGTGGTGTGAGAGTGACAAAAGGCTTGATAATTAGACTATTTCGCCACACGGCTGAGCACATAGGCGTGTGAAGCCTTAACGCAAGAGATTTTTCTAAGCTTTTCATGAGTTCTCGATTGGGTCCCGAACCGCCCCGAATGCATGTATTGGGCCTCGTAAGCTCACATAAGGGACAAATTGCATGTGAAAAGAAAAGTTTTTAATTATTTGAGATTTCATGGCCCTGTTTAGTATGGAAGTGTTAGTAAAAGTCAGGTAGCACCTCGAACCCCGTCCCGGCCTCAGATGCGGGCGAGGGGTGTTACACCGTACCTTGTTTTAAATGTAGTTTTCGGAATATCTGAGTCTTTTACTCGCAACTGATAATAGCCCAATCTCAAATCTATCTTCGAAAACATGGTAGCTCCTTTCAATTGATCAAACAAGTCATCAATTCTGGGCAGAGGATATTTGTTCTTGATAGTCACTTTGTTCAACTGACGATAATCAATGCACATTCTCATCGTACTGTCTTTCTTTTTCACAAACAGAACAAGAGCACCCCAAGGTGAGAAACTTGGTCTTGCAAATCCTCTATCTGTAAATTCTTGCAACTGAAACTTTAATTCTTTCAACTCGGCCGGAGCCATTCTATACGGAGCTATCGAAATTGGAGTAGTTTTCTGTACTAACTCAATGCCAAATTCAACTTCTCATATCAGAGGTAATCTCAAAAGTTCTTCAGGAAACACATCAGGGAATTCACAGGCAACAGGCACTGATTTAACTTTCTTTTTAGTCAATTTCGAATCGATCACATACATAAAGTAAGTTTCACAACCTTTTCTCACAATACTCAAAGCTTTCATTGACGAAATCATAGTTGGTAACCCATTCAAATCACTGGATTCAATTCGAACTATTTCATCATTCTTGCATCTCAAATTAATAGTTTTTCATTTGCAATTCACAATAGCATCGTGCAAAGTTAACCAATCCATACCTAGAATTATATCAAACTCATCAAAGGGTAATAACATCAGATTAGCTAGAAAATAATTGTCTTAAAACATTAACAGATAATTCTTGCGAACTTTATCAACCAAAACACATCTGCCTAGGGGGTTCGATACTTTAATTACAAATTTAGTAGACTCTACAGGAAAAGTCTTACTAGATACTAAATTCATTCATATATACGAATGTGTTGATCCAGGATCTAACAAAGCAATCACAGAAGTATCATAAAGTGTGAAAGTACCAGTTATAACATCAAGAAGCGAAGCTTCCTCGTGAGCTTGAATGGTGTATGCTCTAGCAGGTGCTCTAGCCTCGGATCAAACAACAGTGTCTTTAGTCCCTCTTTGACTACCACTCACATTTCTCATATTTTTGGGAGGTCTACCATGAGATGCATTGCCACTTGGCCTCAAATTTTGTATAATTCTTGCTCAACAAACTCGGGACAGTCTCGAATAAAATGATCCAAAGATCCATATTTGAAACATGCCCAATCATACAATCTACAATTGATGGGATATCTTTTACCATAATGTTTGCACTCAGGGCGATCAGATCTGACATTTCCAACACTTGCAATAGAAGTAGTTAGAGCTTTGAAGCTCAAATGAGTTCTAGCACGATCTCTACTTTAATGCCCCACATTATGTAACACCCCTAACCCGTGCCCATTGTCGAGATTTTAAAGTTAATCCTCTAGTAATTTTTTTTAAAAGCAACTAGCATGCTTCCATTCTATAATTCATATAATTACTAAGATTTTATTTAATCAATACAACAAAGAATCATGAAAATCGGATGTTAAATTCATAACCAAGTATATGTCGCTCACATACCAATCATACATGTATACTATAACAATTATAGCACTCGAATAATTTAAATATAAAATATCTATTATCTTACTATTTTTATACACATACTAATTAGTAAGAAAACATACATCATTCCATCTTATAAACATGATATATTCCATTATAGCATTTGTTTACCTAAATACAATACTTGTATATCATAAATACATGTAAGTAATTATCCACTTAGCATATGCCAAAATATATCATCAACTTAACCAATTGAACCACTGAACTAAACTATTCAAAATGTTCCATTAATGTGTCACTGAAACCGATACATTATCATATTCAACTCATGTCTATTCGGCAACCAAATTTACTTATTCATATTAATCAATTATCAAATCCATGTAATCAAACATATCATTATTTTATAACATAAGCATATCCCAATGTACCACAAATAAATGACATTCATTTTACTAATTAATGCATTACATATTATAACTCAAACACAAACCTCATTTAATCAATTATCAAATCCATGTAATCAAACATATCATTATTTTATAACATAAGCATATCCCAATGTACCACAAATAAATGGCATTCATTTTACTAATTAATGCATTACATATTATAACTCAAACACAAACCTTATTTACTCCATAATCGAAACACCTCCTTTTATCAATATACCTATATATCTTGTATTAATAAATATGTCATACCATTTTTTCTTGTGCAAAAAATTATATACATATATATATAGGTGCCGAATCACCAAGTTGTCCATAACCATTTCACATATTTTCACCTTATGACTTAGTACGCAAGTACATTATACTAACTTCCAAATCAATTCATGTTACAACTTATACTTCACAAGAATAAATTAATAACCAAATATGAACATATGTTCCAAGCATGAATCTTACATACCATGTAATAAACATATCAAACAAACTTATATCATGTTCGAATATAATCAAACAACCTTTAATACCAAATCACATTTAACACATTGACCAAATACAACAATCAAATCACATATACCTTTACCTATGCATACCACAGTTGAATCGCCACATTTTCATCCATAATCGTTAACCATTTCAAAGCATGTAATACCTGCCGCAAATACTATACATTCATAGCATGTAACATTATAACGATGATGTACATAATCCATAAGCAACATAACCAAATTCAAACATAAAAGTTAAGCCATTTTCACATGGCTTAGATTACACATAACCATAATTCTACATTTCAAAATATAATCCAGCCTATACATGCCATAGATTCAGAAATTTACTTATATAGATACCGAAGATAGTCAATAGTGTGATAAGCTTCTCTGACGATTCCCGAGCTCGTAACTTGAGTCCAAAATCTATGAAACAAAGGTAAACATGAACAAACACAGAGTAAGCTTTCATATCTTAGTAAGTTATAAGCAAGTAAACATCTAATTGAAATAATCAAATCATTTAAACTAAACCAAATTTTACTATCATAATAACTTTAAATCTTAAGCTTACAATTTCATGTATTTTATATATACTTTCACATATAAACTATTCATGGCTGAATGTACTAGTTTCTGTTGGTTTTCTTCCTAATCGATTGCTCCCTTTTCTATTCTTTTCTTCTCTCATTTCTTCTTTCTAGATCTATTACTCACGGTATTTCTCTGTGATTGTTTTGTACTCTACTGTTACTGGTGAGATTTTGGTTTTGCAAGAATTTCTAACAATCAATGAGTGTGCTTATGTTTCTCTATTGTTCCGATATATGCTTGTCAATCTATTCTTTTTATCATTTTCTGAAAGCTGAAGTTTATTCTCCCTATATTCTCTGATTGCATTATCCACTCCATCTCCACGATGTGATTTGGGTTTTAGGTATTTTAGTGGGGTAAGGGGTGCAAGCGTTTCAGAAGTAATCAACTCTTTCTCTCATCGTTCAATTAAGGTGAGATGTTACTTTAGTTTTGAGGTATTAGCTGAATTTTCCCTATGTCTCTATAAGATTAATATTTGTGGATTTAGGACACATTTATGATCTAGCCCGATTATTATGATCTGTGTTCGTAATGCAGATTTTTGGTAAGAAAGGTGTGGATGATTTCAGTCAAGTGTTCTAAAGGCAATAAGCCATACACATTCGTTCAAGGTAAGGGGTGATTATCGATTTAGATTAAGTACTTATGAATGCTAGTGATGGTGGGTCTAACTGTAAGCCTTGAATGAATGTAGGCTTAGCGCGGTGGACTGTTTACTCGGCTCTAAAAAGGTGTGTAACCATACCCCCATTCTATCCTGTCAAAAGCCGAAAAGGTGTGTATTCACACCCCTATTTATCTGTGAATCGGCAATAGCCGAAAAGTCAAAATGCCGGAACCTCGATATTTAAGGCCTCACGAGTGTGCGAATGCATGTGGGGCGAACTGAGCCTCAAATCGTGGGTAGAAGACTGCAGAGGCCACCACGTGCGTTTTCGTGGACTGAGGCCATTATGGGCCTCGATGGGCCAAAATGGGTCACGTGGTCCCAATGGGCTTGTGGGCCCACACAAGTAAAATCCTCGATAAGTGATCATTGATAGGTTGGTTTATGAGGTTCGCATGCCGTATGTGAATCTAGACTAAATGGGCCACACTCGCGTGTAGGCCCACTTGGGCCCAATAACGAGTTTTGGGCCCATATACACTATTCTGGCCTTGTAGGTTATTTAAGTTGTTTGAAGCGACGATAGACCTTCTAAGAGGTTATAATAAGTACTGAAATACCCCCAATTAGTTAAAATTACCTAAATGCCCCTGTAAGATAAAATGACCGTAATACCCCTGTATGGTAGAATAACGATTATGCCCTTATGTTTCATATGACTGATGTGCTTAAGATTTACATATATGATTATACTGAGTATGACTTTGCATATACGTAATATTTATGATATGACATACTGCATGGGGTTGGGTTATTATTGATTGAGGAAGTGTACGGCTCGTTGCCGTTTTGTATAAGGCTTTCAGTCTTTCTGCGATATTTATGGCCTTTAGCCATTTCGTCTACGGTGTTGAGCCATTCTGTTGACTTAGTGCCACAACCGGTGCTAAGCTTGGTGTGTTGGCTAGGTGGGTCGATTTTATCCCCACATGGTGTGTTGGTTGGTACGGGTGGTGTAATGGTTTGATTGGGCTGGATTTCTATCTGCATATCTGCATCTTATACATATTTTGTAATGGGCTTAGGCCCACCTGATTCTGTAATGGGCTTAGGCCCACCAGATTCTGTTAATGGGCTAAGGCCACCTGATACTGTGTCTATGATGGGCTCAGGCCCAATCTATTTCTACATACCGTATATCTGACTATTTGTATTATTAGGGATTACACACTAATTTTTTGTAAACTCACCCTTTTGTCTAGCTATACAGGTAATCCCCAGCCTTAGGTGATTTGGAGCCGCGAGAGACTCGGAGGTGGCCACACGACCGCTGATGCTCTACTATAGACTATTTATTTGAATATTGTATTTTAGGGTTTTAATTCTGTAATAAGGCCTTTGAGGGATTAAATTTTTAATTGGGCTTTTGATTTCCTTATTTAAAACTGCTAAACACGAATTTTCAAAATTTAATAACTATTTTCAAAAACACTTAAAAATAGACGTTTTTGTATTTCAAAACTTTAATAGCTTCTGTGATTTGAAATAACTTAAAATATCAAAGCCAGACATTAAGTAAATGTTTTTTGACGAGATGATTTGCTATAACCTTGAGCAAAAGGTTCTAATCATATAAATGAACTTTTAACGATAACTCAATTTTTGAACGATGCTTTGATGTGACACGTCAGATTCAACCATAACATTTGGGCCGAGTTTGGGGTGTTACATTTAGTAGTATCAAAGCCAAGTTGTAAAACTCAACTGTGGAATGGGTTTTCAAAATTTTGTATTTCATGAGGTTGTTTTCAAATATGTAAAGTGTTTTGAGGTATTTTTTCAAAAAGTGTGGCACACTGAGACTCCGGCACCAAATCTATAAGTTCTCTGACTCTGGTTACTGTTATAGACTGAAATGTTATACTGAGAAACTACTATAGATAGTAGCACTGCACTAAAACTCCATAGATAGAGTAAACAGAAAAAAAACTGTAGTGAGCTCACGAATGCGAAAACAAACTCTAAAATATTGTTTTTCATAAGACATCTGCTTAATTACTGAAATTATAACTAATTTGCATAAAATTCTTGGACCAGATAATACGCATAGTGAAAATGAGCACTAGAAGGGATGCAAGAGGCTGCGGCAGAGGCTGTGAAGGTGGTAGAGCTGGATCATCGGCATCAGGATACATGCAAGACGTTGAGGCGAGGGAAACACCGGCTTCACTGGTGATTGAGACAGGGTCGTTTGACCGAGCTGCTGGGGATGACGCACTGTTCCGGGTGATGCTACGTATTTTGGAAAGGGTTGCTGGTACTGCTGGGTCTAGTACTGTTACTGGGGGCCGTAGGTCGGTTACAAAATGACTCCGGTCAAATGGAGCAAAAATCTATAGGGGAATTTTTAAGGTGGCCCCGAGTGTGGTAGAATAATGGTTGGAGGCCACCGAAAGAATTATGGATGACCATGACTGTACATCGGAACAAAAGTTGAAGGGTGCTATGTCCCTGCTGGGAGAGAAGCTTACTAGTGGTGGCTTACAGTAAAACAAGGTACCCCGTCTGACCGATTGACCTGGGAATTCATTAAGTCCACGTTTTAGGGAAAGTATGTGGGCTCCAGCTATGTCGATGCTCGTAGGAAAGAGTTTCTAAATTTGGTTCAAGGTGACAGATCTGTGGCTGAGTTCAAGGTAGAATTTTTGCGACTTAGTCAGTATGGCCCAGGGATAGCAGCAATGGAATATGAGCGCTGTGTTCAATTTGAGGAAAGTCTCAGGACAGCCTCCGAGTGTTGATAGCTCTACAAAGGAAGCGGGACTTTGCCGCGTTAGTGGAGAAAGCTTAGATTGCTGAGGAGGTAAAGTGCCCCGAGCTTCAAAATTGGGAAAAGGAAAAGAGCAGGGATAAGAGGGATTTAGAACCCTCCAATTCGAATCAGAGGCCTAAGAAAAAGGCCAAAATGGAAGGGCCATTTCAGGTTAGGGCCCCTGTTGCTGTTACTAGATCACAGACTTGTGCGGGTTGTGGGAGCTACCATCGGGGTGACTATCGATAAAGTACTGAGACGTGTTTCAGGTGCGGATCAATAGGGCACTGTAACGCCCTCACGCCCGAGACCGTCGCTAGAGTCGAGCTTGAGGTGTTACTAAACTTAATTTATCATTTAAAGAATTTTAAATCAATTATTCCAACTTTCGCAATAAACTGTCAATCTGTGACATAGTAGCTTAAAAATTCATATCTCGAGTTCTGAAACTTAAAATTAAGATCTGTAAATTTTCTCTGAAACTAAACTCATATATCTATCTACTATTTTTTTTTCTAGAATTTTTGGTTGGGTCAATTAGTACAGTTTATTAGTTACATTTTACCCTATTTCAGCATTCGACTGTTTTGACCTCTATTCACTACAAACCACTTTTCTATTTGTACAGAACTTAAATGACTATACCGTGTATTTCTCTTAAAACTAGACTCAATAATAAATCTTTACATATGAATCATGACTTCTAATTATTTTTGTAAAATTTTTAGTGAATTTCTAAAGTTAGAACAGGGGATTCAGAAATCGTTCTGGCCCTGTTTCTCAAAAATTTAAATATCTTATAAAATATAACTCATTTACCTATTTCATTTCCTTCATATGAAAATAGACTCATCAAGCTTCGATTCCATAACTTATTCATCATTTAATTCCATTTCAACTATTTTTAGTGATTTTTCAAATTCACGTCATTGCTGCAGCAATATTCTATTTTATAGCAAATTTTACTTTACTATAGATTTTCATGGACTAAATAGCATTTTAAATATACATAACATCAAATATGATTTAGATTGGCCATTCCAATGGCTAATCATTTACAAACCCTTTTCTTACCAAACCATAACCATATCATAAGATCATTTACACAAAGTGAGTATAGTGCTATGCATGCCACACTCAAAATATACAAGCCATTTTACCAATTTAGGGCTTCAGATAGTGTGAACGAGCCTTCGACCTATCCCGATTCTCAAGCCAGCTTGTCAAAACTACAATAAATGAAAAGGAGGGAGTAAGCATAAATGCTTAGTAAGTTCACATGCAAATAACAAGTAACATGATCATGCAATCCAACATAAACATCATTAAGACATTCATGTCATAAGAATACTTACTATCTTACCACAATTTTGTCTTACCAAATTATCAACCAAGGATTAAACTCATACCTGTTCATTTTCACTTCTTCAACACGTTCCTCATCGAATCACTTTCGTTTTAAGTACTCTCTCTATTCTCTTATGATTCTCTCATTGAACATATTGGAATATAATTTCGGATACGCGGATAGTGTGCACGTAAGTCCTACACTCATAGTTAAACAAGCTCAATAGCTTCTAAAATCTATGTAGTCAAGCTACCATGTAACCAGCTCATAAACAAACTCGGACTCAACTCAACGAGCTCGGATGCCTAATTACATCTCACGAACTCGGACTCAACTCAACGAGTTTGGAACTCAACCATCCTAGTGACATGTCACTTGTACCCTAATCTATTCCCAAGGTTTAAACGGGATTCTTCTCAATTACACATTTTGATCGCCTTCTTCGAAATATAGAAACCGATATTTGCTAGCATCTCATACTTATCAAGTTGTTCATATAATTTGCATATTATCAAACAATAATTCACAAAGCATAATATTTCATGATAATAAATATCATATCATATAAATAACATTAAATCACTTAAAATAAAAATTATGTTACTTTATTTACACATGAACTTACCTCGATACAAAATTTTAGCAATCGAGCCTATTCCTCGTAAACTTTGCTTTTCCCTCGATCACGACTTGAATCTTGTTTCTATTGATCTATAATACCAAATTAATTTATTTAATACATACATTCATCAAAACAGCCCCTAATACAAACTTTAGCAAAATTACCATTTTGCCCCTAAACTTTCACATATTTACACTTTTGCCCCAAGGCTCGTAAATTAAACCTCATCCTATTTTCTTATGTTTTATGACATGCTGATAATTTTTCCCTTCTATAGCAACATCAAATTCACACTCTAACATGTACTTATGAATATTAGGTATTTTTTACCGATTAAGCCATTTTTTTCTCGTTTTCACTTGAAACCGAGTAGCACAAGTTATCTAACATAATTTAAAACCTCATATTCTATCATAAAACACCAAAATACACAAATTTCACCTATGGATATTTTTCCAAATATGAACCCTAGGTTGAATTATTGCTAGCATAAGCTAAATCAAGTTACCGGGATTCCAGAAACATAAAAATCAATAAAAACGGGGCTTGAAATCACTTACTATGAAGCTTGGAAGTTGAAGAAACCCTAGCTATGGAGAGAGGTAAGGTTCGGCCAAGGTAAGAAGAAGATGAACACATTTTGGCCTTAATTTCTCTTTTAATTAATTTTAATTACTAAATGACCAAAATACCCTTAATACCTTTCTTTGAAAATTTTCATGTACAAGCCCATTTTTGTCCAAAATTTTAGAAATTGGTCAAATTGCTATTTAAGACCTCCTAATTAATATTCTAAAGTAATTTCATACTAAAAACTTCTCGAATGCAAGTTTTGCAAATTATTCGATTTAGTCCCTACTTTCAAGTTAAGCACTTTATGCATAGAATTTTCTCACGAAATTTTCACACAATCATGAAATCATATCATAAACCTCAAAATATTTATAAAATATTATTTCTATCTCAGATTTTTGGTCACAAAACCACTATTCCGATTAGGCCCTAATTCGGGATATTACAAGCACTTTGTCAGATTGTCCACAAAGGCCTGAACAGATGCAAGCTGCAGGACAGGGTGTTGCTTAGCCAGTGAGAGGTGGTCAGCAGCCACCAAGAGGCCGTGGTCAGGCTAGGGGTGGAAACGGTTTGGGTCGTGGAGCACCAGGAAGAGGTGCTGGTCAAGTTGAGGCGAGGCAACCAGCTTTGGTCAATGCAGCACGTCGCCAAGAGGGCGAAGATGCTCCAGATGCAAATACTGGTACGTAATTTATCCATAATTTGTTATATTCATAGTTGGGTACTAGAGTGAGCAGTAGGAGCGTAGTGGTGTAGGTTAAGCGATTGCGTTGATAGTTGGAAATTTCGAGGACGAAATTTCCTTAATGGGGTAGAATTGTAACGCCCCAAAATTTGGGCCTAGAGGAAATGGGCTTCGTGTGTAGAGGAATTGGAATTTAGTTATGTAAGTGAATGACACAATTGATTGTCTGCTGCAGTGGTTAAGTGATTAGGAGTGTTTAAGAGTGTTGGAGAAATCTTGGGTTCAAACCAGGGCTTTAGCAAAAATTTTGGTTTTAAGTGAATAAAACCCTAGATGCTTGGATGAAGGCCTTTTAAATTATTGTGACACAAATAAGCATGTGGTCTAGTGGTTGGGGTGTCATTAAGGTTGCAAGGGAGCCTGGGTTCAAGTCTTGGCTCTTGCAATTTTTTTAGTTTTTACTCTTAAGTGAATCTGGACGCTAGCACATATGTCTTATAGTTAATTATGGACGTTTTTATCACAAGAGGAGCCTGTGGTATGGTGGCAAGGTGGCGTGTAAGGGAACTTTAAGGTCTGAGGTTCAAGTGTGGCACAGCACAAATGAGGTATTTATTTTGTAATTGGGTTTGGAATGTGGTTAAGATGTAGTGGAATTCTAATGGAGGAGGTTGTTGAAGAGAGAATTGATGAGAGAATTGAGGAATGATCTTAGGAGTGGCTCATGGAGAGATAAGGGGAGAATTTTATGGAGAAAATCGTAAAGTTTGATTGGGGGAGGAGTTGGCAGAATTTAGGAGTCTATGGGTGCCTATTCGGTCATTGACTTAATTCCAAATTTGCTAAGGGAATTGAGAGTGTTCAGTTTTGGTCATTGTGGCTTTGGGGAGAGTTTTCTTTTGTTGATTTGTTTTAGAATTCTACTGTCGAAATCAATCTTGGTCATTTGGGGTATTTCGTTTGTGTCTTTTTTGCTCTCTTCCTGATTTCTTTTTGGTTTTCATTCTGCCAAAGCTCTTGTTGGTTGAGTGCCGAAATTTTTTGCTGCTTTTCTTAAGTTTTTCTCTTCTTTCCTGTTTTCCAATCTTTTCCGAAGTACCTTTCTCCTGGTTCTCCCTTCTACTTTTTTCTTTAGCTGAATAGTGATAAACCCTTACTTTGGTTTCTTTTGGTTTTCTCCCTAATAGATTGCTCACTTTTCTATTCTTTTCTTCTCTCATTTCTTCTTTCTAGATAGCTTACTCATGGTCTTTCTCTGCTCCCTAATTCTTGACCGATCATTCTGTACTCTGCTGTTAGTGTTTAGATTTCAGTTTTGCAAGAATTTCTAACAATCGGTGAGTGTGCTTATGTTTCTCTACTGTTCCGATATATGCTTTCCAATCTATTCTTTTTATCTTTTTCTAAAAGTCGAAGTTTATTCTCCCTATATTCTCTAATTGCATTATTCACCCTATCTCCACAATGTGATTTGGGTTTTAGGTATTTCAGTGGGGTAAGGGGTGCAAACATTTCGGAAGCAATCAACTATGACAGCCCAAAATTGACCCTAGTCGGAATGTGGTTTCGGGACCACAAAACCGAGGCATAAAAATAATTCAAAATTTATTTTGATGCCTATAATATGTGTATGCTCATGTATGACATTTTTTGATGATTGATTTAGTGTTATAAAGGTGAATTCCACTAGAAAGGACTTAGTAGTGAACTTTGAAAGTACGATAGGGAAATGTGTGATGACTAATTAAAGCATGCATGCAAAATAATGGACTTGCATGTCAAATTCCCCTTTATAGGTGGTGGCGGCCATGACATGGGTTATGGGCAAAGAAAACATGTTGAAACATGTTTTGTTAATGGAGCATGAAAGAAATGATTAATAATTAGATGTGGGAAGAGAAACAAAAAAAAAATGTGTGTGAGAGTGTAGCATTCCCCCATTACTGCAGCAACTAAGAAGGAAAACAAAAAATTTTGTTCATCCTTGTTCTCTCCTTTTGGCCGAAAATACTAAGGGAAGAAGAGATTTTTGCTTCATTTTATTTGTTTAGAAGAGATCTAGAAGGTGATTTGGCTAAACTTGCACCAAGATTAAGGTATGTATGAGGTTGTGTCATGAGATTCATGCATGTTTTAGTTGCCAACTTGATGTTCATGTTAGCCATGGTTCAAATCCTTGTTATGCCATGGAAGTGGTATTTGGTCAAAGTTGATATTGTGATAAAGCCATTGCATGCTAAGTGTGAAGCTTGATGATGATGCATGCAATGATGGATTGTCTACTCTTGAAATTTCTTTGTAGCCATCTTGAGTAAGACATTGAGTTTTCTTTTGTTTAACCATGATTGAAGTTGAAAAGGGCATGATTGTGATGTATTCGGCCATGATGCATTCATGAGCATGGTTCATGCTTCTTGCATGTTAGTTAAAATTTGTGTTTTGGATGGCTAGGGACACCTTGAAATTGACCATGCACATATATGTATATATATGTTTGCACATGATGTTTTGGTTATGAAGTAAGTGATGAATATGTTTGTTTAAAGAAGAAAATGTTGAAGAATGTTTGTGAAATTGCAAGTACATTCGGCCTAGTACACATATGATGTGGAAATCTTGGAATTTATTGTTGATTTGGTGCAAGTATGACTAAGTATAATCGGCCATATGAGTGCTTGATGCTATATTATAAGTATTGAGCCACAATATGTAAAACATTAACTAGTAAAATGCATGCTGTTTTTGTGTGGTATTAAGTGTATAATTGGCCTCAAATTGGACAAGTATATTCGGCCTTAGGTAGCCTATTGATGGCCTTAGCTTTTCCTTGATGCTTGAATGAATTGTATTGAATTGCTTGATGTAGTATAAAATGTGCATGACCATTGTGAATTCAAGCTAAAGGGTGGCCATATGACCATTTAAACTCCTTGTCATATTCGCCATAAGCTAGCATAATGAGGTTTTAATAAATTGAATTTGTTTGAATTAGCTCAAGAGCTTAGAGGGCCACAATTGGACAAGGGGAAGGAAAAAGTGATCGAATAGCCATAAAAGCCGTTCGACAACATCCGAGGTAAGTCCTCAAGAAGTGACCCTACTTGAATTATGTGAAATGAAATATGGATGTGTAATGATTATTGATTTATGTGTGTATGAGTATTTGAATGATACCCGGCTAAGTCCCGGCGATTATGCTAGTGATTACATTTGTGTTTGAGCCTTAGTAACGAAAATGAAACATGAATGTCTAATGATTATTGATGTATGTGTGCATGAGCAATTGAATGATATCCGGCTAAGTCCCGACGACATTTATGCTGGAAATTATATCCGGTTAAGACCAAGGCAATTGTGCTAGTGGCTACATCCGGCTAAGACCAAGGCATTCGTATGCGAGTCGTTCTATCCAGGCTAAGACCAAGGCATTCATGCACGTGGTTATATCCGGTTGTATTCAAGAAGCTTGGGCTGGAGGTGAGTGTTGGCTGCTGTAATAAATTCCATTAGTACGCTCGAAAAGCCCAAAGAATAAGGTATGATTATATGTGCATTGGAAAAGTCGACATGCTTGAGCAACATTCGCTCAATCGACTAACAATTTCAGCTATTGAATTGGTTGATACCTTGTGAAAGTATATAATGATGAAGTGTGAAGTAAGAATGATTATGTGAATGTGTATTAATGAAATGATGCATTTGGCTATGTGAATGTATCGCTTTAATTAAAGCTGATTTTATTCCTTGAGACTTACTAAGCATAAAAATGCTTACCCCGTTGCTTTGGCTCTCTTTTATAGATTTTGCTCGATAGCAATCGGATTCGGGATCATTAAAGTCAAGTCATCTACACTATCAAAGCCTCCATTTTGGTATAAATTTTGGTTGAACTTTGAAATGGCATGTATAGGACTACCCTTGTTGGTTCAAATATGTTGTGATGTATATGTGTACGGCCATGCGAAAATGGCTCGTAAAAGTGAAGTACTGAACTTAGACTATTTGCGGTTTGTATATATATATATGGTGTCATGATGTGATTATGGATTGGAAATGGGAGTGTTGGTCACATGATCAGCCATTGGTATGGTTAAAATGATCATATGTGAACCTATGTATGGCAAGACTAGTTGGTTCATGGAGACTACAAAATAGGTAAGACCTACCTTAAAACAGATGCTGCCAGCTGCAGTGACGTGAATGTGAAAAATCACCAAAATTTGTAGGAGTGGTATTAAATAGTGAATAAGCTATGTAAATGAACCTTGATGAGTCTACTTTCATATGGAAGAAACGAAATGGTCATAGGAGTCACATGTTAAGAGATATTAAAGCTATTGTGAGACAGGGCCAGAACGGTTTCTGGGTCCCCTGTCGCAACTTTAAAAATTTACTATAAATTATCCAGAAAGAATTAGGAGTCATGCCTTATATGTACAGATTCCATTTTGAGTCTAGTTTCATTAGAAACAAACGGCACCAGTATTAAATCCCTGTACAGAGATATATTCAAGTTGTAACACGCGGAGGTCAGAGCAGTCGATCCCTGTAACATGGGTGACTTTAACTAATAAACTGTACCAATTGGCCTGACCAAAAATTCTAGAAATAAATCCATGGATGGATATATGAGTCTAAATTCAGGGAAAATTTACGAAACCAGTTTCCGAGTTTTGAAACTCGAGATATGATTTTTAAGGCGACAGTGACGCAGTTTTCCAGCCTGACTGGAAATGTCAATTGGTGGGCGAAATATGTGGATTTGGCTTGTTAACCCCTCGTGTCCGACACCGGCGATGGTCTCGGGTTCGGGGTGTTACATCAACTCTTTTTTTCATCATTCAATTAAGGTGAGATGTTACTTTAATTTTTGGGTATTAGCCAAATTTTCCCTATGTCTCCATAAGATTAATATTTGTGGATTTGGGCCACATTTATGATCTAGCCCAATTATTATGATTTGTGTTCGTAATGCAGATTTTTGGTAAGAAAGGTGTGGTCGGTTTTAGTCAAGTGTTCTAAAGGCAATAAGCCATACACATTCGTTCAAGGTAAGGGGTGATTATCGATTTGGGTTAGGTACTTATGAATGCTTGTGATGGTGGGTCTAACTGTAAGCCTTGAATGAATGTAGGCTTGGGTGCGATGGACTATTTACTCGACTCCAAAAAGGTGTGTAACCATACCCCATTCTGTATTGTCAAAAGCCGAAAAGGTGTGCATTCACACCCCTATTTATCTGTGAATCGGTAATAGCCGAAAAGCTGAAATGTCGAAACCTCGGCATTCGAGGCCTCATGAGCGTGCGAACGTACATGGGGCGAACTGAGCCTCAAATCGTGGATAGCAGATTGTAGAGGCCACCACATGCATTTTCATGGACTGGGGCCGTTATGGGCCTCGATGGGCCAAAATGGGTCACATGTGCCTAATGGGCTTGTGGGCCCACACGGGTAAAATCCTAAATAAGTGATCATTGATAGGTTGGTTTATGAGGCTCGCATACTGTATGTGAGTTTGGACTAAATGGGCCACACTCGCGTGTGGGCCCACTTGGGCCCAATAATGGGTTTTGGGCCCATATACACTTTCTAGCCTTGTAGGTTATCTGAGTCGCTCGAAGTGATGATAGACCTTCTAGGAGGTCGTAATAAGTACCGAAATACCCCCGATTGGTAAAAATTACCCAAATGCCCCGTAAGGTAAAATGACCGTAATACCACTATATGGTAGAATAACGATTATGCCCTTATGTTTCGTACGACTGATGTGCTTAAGATTTACATATATGATTGTACTGAGTTGACTTTGCATACACGTAATATTTATGACATGACATACTGCATGGGGTTGGGTTATTATTGATAAAGGAAGTGTATGGCTCGTACCCATTCTGTACAACGCTTTCCGCCTTTCTGTGATATTTATGGCCTTTAGCCATTCTGTCTACGGTGTTGAGCCATTTTGTTGACTTAGTACCGCAACCGGTGCTAAGCTTGGTGTGTTGGTTGGTACAGGTGGTGTATTGGTTGGATTGGGCTAGATTTCTATCTACATATCTGCATCTGATACTGATTCTGTAATGGGCTTAGGCCCAGCTGATTCTGTAATAGGCTTAGGCCCACCAGATTCTGTTAATGGGCTAAGGCCACCTGATACTGTATCTATGATGGGCTCAGGCCCAATCTATTTCTGCATACCGTATATCTGACTATTTGTATTATTAGGGATTACACACTGAGTTTTTGCAAACTCACCTTTCTGTCTAACTGTACAGATAATCCCCAGCATTAGGCGATTTGGAGCCACAAGAGAAACAGAGGTGGCCACACGACCGCTGATGCTCTGCTGTAGGCTTTTTATTTGAATTTTATATTTTGGGGCTTTAATTCTGTAATAAGGCTTTTGAGGGATTAAATTTTTAATTGGGCTTTTGATTTCTTTATTTAAAACTGCTAAACACGAATTTTTAAAAATTAATAACTATTTTGAAAAACACTTAAAAACAGACATTTTTATATTTCAAAACTTTAATAGCTTCTACGATTTGAAATAAATTAAAGTATCAAAGCCAGACTGTAACACCCCAAACCCAACCTAGACGCTATGGCTGAAATCTGCGTGTCACATTGAAGTGTTTTTCGAAAACCATGTTGTCATTGAAAACCCTTCTTGCTATTTAAAACCTCTGGCCATTTTAAAACTTTGTGAAAACCTCAGTTTCCATTCGTTTATTGAAAGTCATTCTCTTGTAAAACATTATTACCATTAAAAGTTTATTTGCTACGGAAGCTTAGTTTAAAGTATTGCGGAAACATGATATTTTGAAAACACAGTTATTGTTTTGGAAAAGAAAATCGTGTTCTACTCCAGTAGTTATAAAATAGTATATAAATTTCCAAATTTAGAACAAGAAATTAAAAGAGGCCTTGTTACAACCCAGATCAAATATAAGTACTTGTAAATAGATAACTTAAAAGAAAATCGAAAATAATAGTAGTTGTGTGGCCACCTGCGAGTCCCTCGCAGCACCGATCCTCCTAATGCTGGGGATTACCTGCACAGTTAATAAACGGGGTGAGTTTATGAAAACTCAGTGTGTAATCCCCTCCTAAACTAAAATAGTTAGTAAACACACAGAATTCAGAATCAGTCTGGGCTAGAGCCCATTACAGTAACAAAATAATGTGTGTGGGCCTAAGCCCAGTACAATTTTACTTGGGTCTCAGCCTTCATCAAAATCAATTGGACCTAGCCCATTCTCAAAATCAGTAACAGTTGGGCCTATCCCTTTAATAGAATCAGGTGGGCTTAAGCCCAAAACAAAATCAATATCAGATACAGATTTGTAGATAGATTCCCAGCCCAGTCCAACCAACACACCACCCGTACCAACCAACACACCATGTGGGGATAAAATCGACCCACCCAGCCAACACACCAAGCTTAGCACCGGTTGCGGCACTAAGTCAACAGGACGGCTCAACACCGTAGACAGGATGGCTAAAGGCCGTAAATATCACAGCAACGCTGCCAGTTAATAGAACGGCTATAAGCCATAAGTATCACAGAAAGGCTGAAAGCCTTATACAAAATGGCTACAGGCCGTACACTTCCTCCGTCCATAATAACCCAACCCCATGCAATATGTCATGTCATAAATATTACATGCATGCAAAGTCATACTCAACACAATCATATATGTAAATCATAGGCACATCAGTCATACGGAATATAAGGGCATAATCATCATTCTACCATACAAGGGTATTACGGTCATTTTACACTACAAGGGTATTTTGGTGATTTCACAAATCGGGGTCTTAACAACCCAACAGAAGGTCCACCGTCGCCTCGAGCGACTTAAGTAATCTAAACAGACATAACGGTGCAAATGGCCCTAAGGCCCATTACTCGGCTCAAGTGTGCCCACACCCTCGTGTGGCCTGTTTAGCCCAAATTTAGATATGGCTATGTGACCAACATAGCCCAGTCCAATAATTATCACAAGCTACAGATTCAATCTATGTGGGGCCCATGAGCCCATTGGGCCCACACGGTCCATCTAGGCCCAACGTGGCCCTGAATTGCCTAAGTCGTGTGCGCAACATGACAAGTCTATCTACATCCCACTTAACAGTGAAGTTTACACAAGAAGGCCCACGAGCCCATCGAGGCCCAGAATAGCCCCAGCACATAAGAACTCTTGTGGCGGCCTCTACAGTCTATCACCCATGATTTGTGGGCTCAGTTCGCCCTACATGCGTTCGCACGCTCGTAAGGCCCTAAATGCCGAGGTTTCGGCTTTTCGGCTTTTGCCTACTTCCAACAAAGAAGGGCGTGAATACACACCTGTTTATGAGAACGCACCGAAGTCCACGATCACCAACTTTGGCACATCCTGCATTGAGTCTTAATTAGTCTCCTCTCACCAACTCATCTAGTTCCCTCTATTTAAACCCAGCTTCTCACCAATTCCCATGTTAGCTTCCCGATGTGGGATTACTTTCAACCATTAGGAAAATTCCTTATTTTTATATGACCACTTCAACCACAGAGTTCCAGTCCAACTCCACCTCCTACACAGCTCAAACAGCAAAATAAATACCCTATTGCGCATCCCAAGACCTGAACCTTAGACCTCACAGTTGCACAACACGCCACCTTGCCACTCCACCACAGGCTCTTTCTATGTCATATTTTATCCTCAATTAATTATAAGGTCTATAGGCCAAAGTCCAGGTTCCTTTAAAAGAAAAACCAAAATAAATTGCAAGAGCCAAGACTTGAACCCAGGCTCCCTTGCAACCTTAATGACATCACAACCACTAAACCACGGGCTTCCTTGTGTCATTTATTTACCACAATAATTTAAAAGGTCTTCATCCAAGCACCCAGGGTTTTATTCACTTAAAACCAAAATTTTTGCTAAAGCCCAGGTTTGAACCTACGATTTCTCCAACACTTCTCAAGGCCATTAACCACCAAAGCAGACATTTAATTGTGTCATTTCCTTGCACAATTAAATACTTATATACAACCTCCTTACGGACCCATACTAAAGGCCCAATACTTCTAGGCCCATATTTGGGGCGTTACACAGACATTAAGTAAATGTTTTTTGACGAGTTGATTTGCTAACCTTGAGCCAAAGGTTTTAATCATAGAAATGAACTTTTAATGACAACTCAAATTTTGAATGACGTTTTGATGTGACACGCCAGATTCAGCCATAACGTCTGGGTCGGGTTTGGAGTGTTACATTTAGTCATTCTCTGGCTACCACTCATATTTCCCGTGTTTTTAGGTGGTCTGTCTCTAACTGCAGTGTTACTCAACCTCGTGTTTTGTACTGTATCTTGCTCAACCAACTCAGGACAGTTACGAATGAAATGATCTAATGATCCACATTTAAAGAAGGCTCAGTCATTCAATCTACAATCACTGATATGTCATTTTCCATAATGTCTACACTCGGGTCGGCTTTGTCTCACACTGGCAACACTAGCAATAAATGTAGCTTGAGCTTTAGAACTCACAGATTACTTTTTGCGATCCCTGATTGAATGTCCCACTGATGCATTAGAACAATTAAATGAGTCTCAATATTTCTTCGATGAAGATTGATACGGCTTATTCATCGATCTTTTTCTTGAGTCTCTAACTTCTGAGTCTGTTTTCCTTTTTTCTTTGCTGAGATCTTCGGCTTTACAATCCTTTTAACAAAAACAACAAATTTTTTGATTTCCAGAATCCCAACTAGAAGTTTTATATCTTCATTCAACCCATCAATGAACCACTAACACATAATCTCTTCGATAGAAACATATTCCTGAGCATATTTGCTCAATCGTTCAAATTCTCTTTCGTACTCGATCATAGTCATTTGACCCTGTTTCAATTCTAGAAACTTTTTATGCTTTTGATTTAGAAATCTTTTAGTTATGTACTTCTTTTGAAACTCAGATTGAATAAACTCTCAAGTAACCCGTTCTTTAGGAACCACAGATATCAATATTTTCCACCAATGGTACGCATTATCTCTAAGTAAAGATACCACACATTTGATACATTCTTCAGGAGTACAAGACAATTCATCGAATACTCGGATCGTGTTCTCAAGCCAAAACTCAGCTCTCTCAGCATCGTCATCAATGGTAGCCAGGAACTCCTCAGCCCCATCTCTACAAATCTCATCCACTGGTGGCTTATTCAATCTGTAACGCCCCAAAATATAGGTACTTATTTTCTATCTCTTGTGTAACTCAAATGGATGCTTGTCTCAATGCTTGAGTGTCTTGGGGGGCACCTGGGATGTCTTGGGTTCAAGCTTTGGTTAGTGCAAAAAGTTTTGTTTTTGCTTAAATGAAACCTTCAACTCTAGGCAGTTGGTTTTTAAATGATTAAGGGGAGTTCATGACATAAAAATCTTGTTAGTCTAGGGGTTGTGGTGTGTGGAGTGCTATGAGGGATCTGAGGTTCGGGGCCTGACAACGCAAAAGATTATTTTGGTTTTGTTTTTCTCCTGACGTTGGAAAGGTGTTGTGGTTGGACTGAAATTAGGGTGTTGGAGGAGTGTGAGGAGTTGTGGCTGAATATTAGGGAGTGGTTGGAGGGAATTTCGGCTTGTAGGGATTTGGATGAGTGAGATATGGTTGAGTGATCTTGGGAGTGATAGGGGGAGGGAAATTAGGAGTTTTGAATGAAATGGTAGTGGGTTTGTCGAATATGGACTCTCACTTCTAGCAATTTTTAGCTTTTGAGCAAAAGCTGGGGGTTTGGTCATTTCTTTTTCAGTTCTTTTCTCCTTAGTGTGAATTCCTACCTTTTTGGTTTTGGTTTGGTTGTTTCGTTTCTGTCATTCTGGTCTTTTTGGAAGTGTTCTCCTTTAACATTTTGGTCACCAATTTCCTTTGCTCCTCTTCTCTCTCGTACCAAGTCTCTTTGGCCGAATATCTCTACTTTGGTGGTGAGCTGACTCCTTTCTGCCTCTCTCTTACTTAGCATTACCCCTCTTGACCGAATACACGTTCTTTCCTTCACCTTTCCTCTCTTCTTCCTCCTTTGACCGAATATACTATCTCCCCTCTTTCGACTCTTGTGATTATCAAAGTTTATTTCTATCCACCTTGCTTTTGGGGATCGAATACTCCATTTCTTTATTGCGGTTTGCTGTTGTTCTTCAACAAGTAGTATGTACTCTCGCACTATTAAAAGCCGAATACTCTTTCCCTTCTTGTCGATTCTTATCTTCCTTCTCCTAAGTGTGGTGTTTCTTTCGGTTTCTAGAGTTTCTTGGGGAATGAAGGAGTTGCTAATAAATACTGAAGCAGTCGAAATCTTTCCCCCTTTTCTCAATCAAGGTAATTCTATTTACGATTATTGTGTTCAATTGGTGATTGATTTGTTTAGGAACGTGTTGGTCGATTGCCTAATTTCTCCTATCCTTAGTTTGTGTTTTCAATAAGCCATATTATAGTCTCAAGTCATGTGTTGTTGTGATCATCGTTAATAGGTTTCGCTGTCAATGCAGCTATTCGATTAGGAGAGTAAATCAGCCTTCGTCAACGGTTCTAACAGGGCTAGTCACTCTTACGATCAAGGCAATTATCGGATGCTATTTTAAGTTAGGGATAAAGATGGTGATTAACCCTAGTATCAAGTGACTAATGGAATATCTTGATTGGATGTAGGTTTGGGGGACTCTTGAGCTAGTCACTCGTTTCGCAAATAGGTGTGTAATAACATTGTTTTTAGCATAGATCAACAAAAGCCAGAAACGTATGACTGTTGATGCTACACGAGCGTATGCTCGCTCATGTGGTGAACCGGATGCACAATCATGGGCGTTCGATTGTAGAGGCCACCATGAGCGATTTCATGGGCTTAGGCTGATTTGGGTTGCGTTGGGCTGAAATAGGTCGTGTGGGTCCCACGGGCTCGTGGGCCCACACAGGTAAATCGCGCAAGTGTATAGAGTTTATTGGGCCAGGCTGTGTAATTTGCACGGCCAAGGCCATTTATAGGCTTATTGGGCCACACGGGCGTGTGGGCTCACATGGGCCATGTTATGGGCTTTGGGCCCATTTTCACTGATTGTCTGTTAAGGTTGCACGGGTCGCCCAAGTCGACTGTGGACCTATTGATGGACAGTAAGTGTACCTGGACCCCTATTTTTGGTAAATGACTGATATACCCCTATGTGATGTATGACTGTTTGAGCATGCCATTTATACTGTTTATGCATTTATATTATGTTGCATCGCATGGGGTAGGATATATGATTTGGAAGAAGTGTACTGAAAGGCTAATAGCCTATTACTGGCTGCTTCGTTGCAAATACTGTTTTAGTGTCGCAACCGGTGCTACTTGGGGTGTAGGATTGGGTGGGTCGATTTTATCCCCACATGGTGTGTAGGGTTGGTACAGAGATGGTCTGTAGAGGTTGGATTTGGTAGGATTTTCTGATTGCATACTGCACTAATACTGTTACTAAAATGGGCTCAGACCCTGATTGATACTGTTACTAATATGGGCTAAGGCCTGAACTGAGAGTGCAATGGCTTAGGCCCAAATTATGCCTACTCTGATTGATTGCTATTATAGGATTACACACTGAGTTTCATAAACTCACCCATCTATTAATTGTGCAGGTAATCCCCAGTTTAGGCGGATCGTTGCGACGGAGGACTCAGCGGTGGCCACTCACTTTACTAATCTTTGATTAATTTACGCTTTGGTTATATTTTGGGTTTTTCTTTATGTAAAAAAGCCTCCTGGGTATTTATTTATTTTTCATTTGGGTTTATATCTACTAGCGGTAGGAAAGTCGCAAGATTTCAAAACGCAAACATTTTCTAAAACACCAGGAAATCGTAACTAGTTTTAAAAGCTTGTTCAAATGAAAATTGTTTTACAAAATTAATAACGTTTTAATATAAACTTTAATCATACAAATCCACATCATCAACGAATAGTCACGACTTTTATTCGGCTTTTCAAACTATACAAAGAGGCTAGCTAAAGTTTGGATTTATGTTTATAGAAAAACACTGCGATGTGATATCGCCAGATCTGGTCATAAGGTCTGGGCCGGGTTTGGGGTGTTACACAATCGCATCTGATCTATAGCTTGAGGAACAACGGGAATTTGTTGAGGAACAGGTGGGGGTGGAGGTTGTTGAGCAGTCGGATTCGTTCGAACGAACTCCGTAAACTACACAATCATCATCTGGAAGAAGGCTTGCTTAGCCTCTCCCCCTTGACTACTTAAAATAGGCCTAGAATCAGCCGGCTCTACCCCCTAAATGGGAGTGGGCGTATTACTTTCCACATCGTCAGCTAAAGCTCGTTTAGAATCCATTTACTATATGAAAACACACTTTAAGCAGTCAGGAATCATCACACTATCGCAGTTTATATATATGGCATGTATAGCTAGTCTCTCACATGCTACGTTAGTCCTAGAATTGACTAAACCGTAGCTCTAACACCAATAAATGTAACACCCCTAACCCGTATCCATCATCGAAATAGGGCTACGAGGCATTACCTATCAATTACATCATACAACATACATTTTTCATACATGAATCCATTATCACATAATCATTAATCAAACATAATCATATTGTCCCTTATAAGGCTCTACTAGACCTTAAAACATGCTTGAAAAAAGGTTCAGGAATAAGCCGATAACATTTAAAAACTTTAGGAAACTTAGAAAATTTTCATACATACAACGTTTACATGCCCGTGTCAACAGGCCATGTGCTTCACACGGCCATCTGACACGCCCGTGTCTCAAGCCGTGTGAAACAGGGCATACATACTGACTTGCACCACACGGCCAGAGACATGCCCGTGTACCATGGCTGTGGGAAAACTAGAGGACTGAGTTGGGTCACACGGCCGGCCACACACCCATGTGCTGGTCGGTGTGTCACACAGGGCCAGTAGACACACCTGTGTGTCTAGGTCGTGTCAAACCTGTAGGGTATACTGACTTAATTCGAAGGGCTACCCCAGGGGACACATAACTGTGTACCAGGGCCATGTGTCACACACGGTCAAGCCACACGACCGTGTGCTTGGCCGTATGGAGTGAAAATAGGCTTGGTTGAAGCCATATTTCTCACCCCTTTCTCAAGCATACCTAAACCACAACATTTGTACCAATTCAATACATTAATAGGCAACCAAAACATGTTATTTCATACACATTTCATGCCATTTATAAATCATCCTCTTAACTACTAAAATCCATAGCCAAAATATACCAAATCAATATGCCAAATCCAAATATTACTTTACTAATATCCACATTTAGAGATAACCCAAATCATCAAGCATTTACTAAACCAAAATGGCATCCAAACATCATCTTAAATTATACCAAAACTTACCATTTCTCAAACCATAACACATCATTAAAAATTTACTAAATACTTATCCATCAATCCATTAAAATGACCATATCAAGCCTAAGAAAACATAAGGCATCATAAATACATCACATATCTTATATTAACTCATAACATAAGCCAAATTCAATTTCGTCAACAACAACATTTACAAGCCAACTTACATGGCTAAATTCAAAGTTCAAAACATGCCAAGATGACACTAGCCTATACATGCCATATACCAAATATATACATAGCTTCAAAAGTACCAACAAGATTATCGATAGTGTGATTACATTTCCCGACGATCTCCGAGTATGAGCTAGCTTCGATAATCTATAAAACAGGAAAAGAACACACAAAGTAAGCTTTAAAAGCTTAGTAAGCCATATACAAGTAAAGTCATCATATGAATATTTGCATATCAATTCAAATATGCTAAGCATAGCTAAACACTTACAAGTTCACAAACCTTTCTCATTGTACACATATTCAACATCATAATTGAATTCATCAAATACTTCCCTTTTCAATACTCGAATGAATCTCGTACGTACCTAAATCACTTAACTCATTCACACATTCTTTCTCGACTTGACTTTGCTCGTTGAACCAATTGGAATCGTTAAGGATACTCGGAAACCACATAAAGATTATACAATGCCATATTCCAAATATGGTCTTACATGTCATCACATATCGATACCACTGTCTCAGACAAGGTCTTACACGAAATCATATAATGATGCCAATGTCCCATACATGGTCTTACATGTAATTACCTCTTGGTAACCTAATGTCATGACATTCATATCCTATACTATCCCTAAGGTTCGTACGGGACTTTCAGATATTGTAACTTCGTCGATTCTTGTTCATATTTGCTCGTTCAACATTCATAGCAATTCAATGATAATGAAACATATATATAATTCAATTTAAAGACCTTTATTTTCATATGAACTTACCTCGTATTAGGGATTGACGTATCGGGTCGACTATTCAATAACCTTTAATTTTCCCCAATCTAATTCCAATTTCTTTCTTTCAGGATCTATATGAATTAAAAATTAACTCATTTATTCATTGATTCATTCAATTTAGTCCAAAAACACATATTTGGGCATTTTTACACTTTAGCCCCTAAAGTTTCACATTTATTCAATTTAGTTCTTATTTCATAAAAACACAAATTACACAAAATCTAAATATTCCATGCTTGGTCGAATTACCCTTAGGCCCCTAACAGTCCATATTTATCAACATTTCACACATTTAACCACACATTTTACAAATTTCACTAGGGGTGAGCGTTCGATCGAATCGAATGAAAAAATTTTAAGTTAATCGAGGTGACGAATCATATTTAATCATCCTAATTTGATTTGAAATTTTCTCGAATTGAGTCGAGTGAGATGGAATTTGAATCGAATCGAATCGAATATATTTGTTCGAGTTAAATTTTAAAAAATAATTTTGGGTCCTTGTAACCACTGTTACCTATTGTAATAAAATTTGTCCACCTTAATCAAAATTTTTATTAACTTTCATCACCTCATAATTTATTTATTAAACTTTTATATACGGATTAGCTTCTTTGCTTGCTTAGTTGTTTCAATTATCTTCATATTCTTGTCACTATGTATTTTGGAATTAAAAATATATTAAATGTAAAATGTGATTTTTAATAAAAGTTATTTTAAAGATAAAATGTGAAATTGATACCAATATAAAATTTTAACATGAATATTTAATGGCATAATTAATAATTCAATTTTAATATAAATATTCAATATGACTAAACAATTCAATAATATAAATAATATAAAATGTGAAATTTAATTTAATAATATAGATAGTAGATATAAATAAAATTATTACTATTTATGTTTAGTGATTTTTTTGGATAATATTGATTTTTATTTGAGAGTAAAGGGTGAGAAGTAAAAGTTTAGGGGAAAATAAAAATTTTTGGGGATTAAAAGGTTGAGGAAAGTAAATAAATAGGAGGGAGTAAAATTTTGGAGGGAAAATATTTAAAAAAAAATTGGGGGGGAGGGGGATGGGTTTGGGTAGATAGGAGGTGGTATGGGAAGGAAGTAAAAATTTTAGGGCGAAAGTGGGAGGGAATAAAAATTTGGGGGAAAAATAAAAAGTTTTGAGGGTTTTTGGGAGTAAAAGTTTGAGAAAAAGTAAATGGGATGGTAAAATTTTGGTGGGAAATGGATTTTGGGTAGATTGGAGGTTGGGATGGAAGGGGAGTAAAAGTTTTGGAGGGGAAGTGGGAAGGAGTCAAAGTTTTGAGGGAAAAGTAAAAAGGTTTGGAAGTTTGGGGTAAAAATGTAAAATATTATAGTTTGATATTCGAATTATTCGAGTTATTCAAATTATTCGAGTTATTCGAATTGAAAAACTCAACTCGATTCAAACTCGAAATTCGAAAAAAATTCAAGTTAACTTGAATAACTCGATTAACTCGAATAACTTGACTCGTTTAACTCGAAATTCAAATTTTTTTCGATTTTTTCGAGCCAAATCGAGTTTTGCTCACCCCTAAATTTCACAATTTAATCCTATTTAAGCATTTTCATCAAAAATAAATTTTCAAAACATATTAATCTATCAACAATTATTCATTTTTCATCATCAACATTCAAAAACATCAAGCTATCATCAATGGCAACTCACAAATTCATCAACAAATTCAAAAATTAGGGTACGGGCTAGTTAGTACTCAAAGCAACAATCACAAAAGCGTAGAAATTATCAAAAACCGAGGTCGAAACATACCTCAATCAAAGCTTCAAAGGGCCGAACCCTAAAACACATTCAAAGTTTCTTTTTCTTTTTAATTTTCGGTTAAGGATGATGATAATGAAGCTTATTTTCATTTTGTTTTATTTAAAATTAACTTAATAACCTAATTACCATTTTAACCTTAATTAAAACCATTTAAAAACATTCATTTAATGGTCATTTATGTCAAATTCCACTATCAATGGTCTAATATCAACTAAAAGACCTTTCATTTAATAAGCCATGGCAATTAAGCACTTTAAACAAGTAGAATGCAACTTTTGCATTTTACGTGATTTAGTCCTTTTATCAAATTAAACATTCAAACGCTAAAATTAGTCCACGAAACTTTCACACATATCTAATCACATGCTATAAACACAAAAAAATAATATTAAAAATAATTTTTCGACCTCAAATTTGTGGTTCCGAAATCACTATTCTAATTTAGCTAAAATCGAGTTGTTACAGAGTTTGCTATAGAACTTGTACCGAAAACATCACCGATATCGATAGCACCATACAGAATGGCTTCTACAGAGTTAAAAGAGTTGAAAGCACAATTGTAAGAGTTGACTGATAGGCACTTTGCTCAACCAAGTTTTTCACCTTGGGGTGCACCAGTTCTGTTTGTTAAGAAAAAAGACGGATCGATGAGATTATGCATTGACTACCATCAGCTGAAAAAAGTTACAATCAAGAAAAAATATCTACTATCTCTCATTGGCGATTTGTTTGACCAGTTCAAAGGTGCCACAGTGTTCTCGAAGATTGATCTTTTTTCTTACTATTATCAACTACGAGTGAAAGATTCAGATATGCTTAAAACTACATTTAGAACCAGGTACAGACACTATGAATTTCTTGTGATGCTATTTGGTTTAACTAACGCACCTGCAGTATTTATAGATTTGATGAATAGAATCTTCAGATCGTATTTAGACAAATTTGTTGTGGTACTTATTGATGATATTCTGATATATTCCCGAGATGAGCCTGAGCATACTGAGCACTTGAGAATTGTGTTGCAAACTCTATGAGATAAACAACTGTTTGCTAAATTTAGCAAATACGAGTTCTAACTCCGAGAAGTCGATATTTTGGGACATATAGTATCGACTGAAGGCATTAGAGTTGATCCGAGTAAGATTTTGTAACACCCCGAACCCGAGACCATCGCCGGTGTCGGACACGAGGGGTTAGCAAGCCAAGTTCACTTGTTTTGCCCATCCATTGGACATTTCCAGTCAGGCTGGAAAAACTGCGTCACTGTCGCCTTAAAAATCATATCTCGAGTTTCAAAACTCGGAAACTGGTTTCGTAAATTTTCCCTGAATTTAGACTCATATATCCATCCATGGATTTATTTCTAGAATTTTTGGTCGGGCCAATTGGTACAGTTTATTAGTTAAAGTCACCCATGTTACAGGGATCGACTGCTCTGACCTTCGCGCGGTATAACTTAAATATCTCTCTGTACAGGGCTTTAATTCTGGTGTCGTTTGTTTCTAATGAAACTAGACTCAAAATTGAATCTGTACATATAAGGTATGTCTCCTAATTCTTTTTGGATAATTTATAGTGAATTTTTAAAGTTGCGACAGGGAACCCAGAAACCATTCTGGCCCTGTCTCACAATAGCTTTAATATCTCTTAACCTGTAACTCCTATGACCATTTCGTTTCTTCCATATGAAAATAGACTCATCAAGGTTCATTTACATAGCTTATTCACTATTTAATTCCATTCCTATGAATTTTGGTGATTTTTCACATTCACGCCACTGCAGCTGGCAGCATCTGTTTTAAGGTAGGACTTACCTATTTGGTAGTCTCCATGATTCAACTAGTCTTGCCATACATAGGTTCATATATGATCATTTTAACCATGCCAATGGCTGATCATATGACCAACATTCCCATTTCAAGCCATAGCCACATCATGACACCATATATATATACAAACCGCAAATAGTTTAAGTTGATACTTCACTATTACGAGCCATTTTCGCATGGCCGTATACATATACATCATAACATATTTAAACCAACAAGGGTAGTCCTATACATGCCATTTCAAGTTCAACCAAGAATTTATACCAAAATGGGGCTTGATAGTGTGGATGGCTTCGACTTCAACGATCCCGAATCCGATTGCTATCGGCGAAATCTAGAAAACCGAGAGCCAAAGCAGCGAGTAAGCATTTTTATGCTTAGTAAGTCTCAAGGAATATAATCAACTCTAATTACAGCAATACATTCACATAGTTAAATGCATCATTTCATTAATGCGCATTCACATAATCATACTTACTTCACCATCCCAACTCTTATGTTCATACACAAATAACGGCTTCATTAAGGCCGATAACTCGTTCCATCATAGGAGCGGATATTCACACGCTCTTACTCCTAGCGCCAAAAGCACACACCGCACTTACCTTGTCATTGGGAAATTTTACAAGTGCATTAGCTGAAATTTTCCAGCAAGCTTATAATTTTCAAATCACATACCTTGAGTTTAACCGGATGTCGCTACTCGATCAATCGCCTTCGGGACATAGCCCGGTTATGGTAACCCGCACCAAGGCCTCACGGACTTAACCCGGATATCACGATTTGCACAAATGCCTTGGTCTTAGCCGGATAGAATGACTCGCACGAATGCCTTGGTCTTAGCCCGGATGTAGCCACTAGCACAATTGCCTTGGTCTTAACCGGTTATAATTTCCAGCATAATTGTCTTGGGGCTTAGCCCGGATATCATTCAATTTCTCATGCACACATACATCAATAATCATTGGACATACATATTTCATTTTCGTTACTAAGGCTCAAACACAATTATAATCATTAGTATATTCGCCGGGGACTTAGCCCGGTGGAATTCAAATACTCATACACACATAATCAATAATCATACACATCCATATTTCATCTCACATAATTCAAGTAAGGTCACTTCTTGAGGACTTACCTCGGATGTTGTCGAACGGCTTTTACGGCTATTCGATTACTTTTTCCTTCCCCTTGTCCAATTGTGGCCCTCTTAGCTCTTGAGCTAATTCAAACAAATTCAATTTATCAAAACCTCATTGTGCTAGCTTATGGCGAATATGACAAGGAATTTAAATGGTCATATGGCCACCCTTTAGCTTGAATACACAATGGTCATGCACATTTTATACTACATCAAGCAATTCAATACAATTTATTCGAGCATCAAGGAAAAGCTAAGGCCTTCAATAGGCTACCCAAGGCCGAATATACTTGTCCATGTTGAGGCCAATTATGCACTTAATACCACACAAAAACAGCATGCATTTCACTAGTTAATGCTTTGCATATTGTAGCTCAAAACTTACAATACACATCAAGCACTCATATGTGTGCTAGGCCGAATGTGCTTACAATTTCACAATTATTCTTCAACATCTTCTTCTTTAAACAAACTTATTCATCACTTCCTTCATAACCAAAACATCATGTGCAAACATATATATACATATATGAGCATGGCGAATTTCAAGGTGTCCATAGCCATCCAAAACACAAATTTTAACTAACATGCAAGAAGCATGAACCATGCTCATGAATGCATCATGGCGAATATGACAATCATGCTCCTTTTCAACTTCAATCATGATAAAACAAAAGAAAGCTCAAAATCTTACTCAAGAGTAGACAATCCATCATTGCATGCATCATCATCAAGCTTCACACTTAGCATGCAATGGCTTTATCACCATAACAACTTTGGCCAAATACCATTTCCATGGCTTAACAAAGATTTGAGCCATGGCTAACATGCACATCAAGTTAGTAACCAAAACATGCATGAAACTCCTAACACAACCTCATACATACCTTAATCTTGATGCAAACTTAGCCAAATCTCCTTCTAGATCTCTTCCAAACCAAGCATGAAGCAAAATCCTCCTTCTTCCTTAGTTTTGGCTCAAAGAAAGGATGAACAAAATTTTTTCTTTCCTTCTCTACAACTCACGGCAATGGGGGATTACCACACTCACACACATTTTTTTTCATTTTTTATCACCCATACACCTTTGTTTATTATTTCACCCTAATGCACCAACAAAACATGTTTCATGACATGTTTAGCCCATCCTCCTTGTCATGGCCGGCCACCACCTATAAAGGGGAATTTGACATGCAAGTCCATTATTTTGCATGCATGCTTTAATTAGTCATCACACATTTCCTATCATACTTTCAAAGTTCATTACTAAGTCCTTTCTTGTGGAATTCACCCTTATAACACTAAATCAATCATCATAAAATGTCATACATGAGCACACACATATTATAGGCATCAAAATAAATTTTTAATTATTTTTATGCCTCGGTTTTGTGGTCCCGAGACCACCTTCCGACTAGGGTCAATTTTGGGCTGTCACAGATTTTCGCAGTTGTTGATTGGAAACCACCAAGAAACGTATCTAAAGTCAGAAGTTTTCTAGGATTAGCTGGTTATTACTGAAGATTTGTAGAAAGGTTCTCGATGATTGCTGCACCGATGACACAGTTATTACAGAAAGATGTGAAGTTTGAATGGTCTGATAAATGTCAGCAAAGTTTTAACCAATTGAAAGCACTATTGACTGAAGCACTAGTTTTGGTTCAACCTAAATCGGGTAAAGAATTTGTGATTTTCAACGATGCATCATTGAATGGTTTGGGCTATGTTATAATGCAAGAAGGCAAAGTGATAGCTTATCCTCTAGACAGTTAAAACCACACGAGAAAAATTATCTGACACATGACTTAGAGTTGGCAGCTATTGTGTTTGAGTTGAAAATTTGGCGACACCATTTGTTTGGTAAAAAATGTCACATATTTACCGATCACAAGAGTTTAAAGTATCTAATGTCGTAGAAAGATATGAATCTAAGACAGCGTAGATGGCTCAAACTGTTAAAAGATTATGAGTTAGTTATTGATTATCACCTGGGAAAAGCAAACGTAGTTGCGGATGCTCTGAGTAGAAAGTCTTTATTTGCTTTGCGAGTGATAAATATACGATTGACATTGTTTGATGATGGCTCAATCTTAGCTGAGTTAAAAGCTAAACTGATGTTTCTACGGCATGTAATAGCCCAAAATTGGGTCTAGTTGGAACAGAGGTTTCAGGACCACAAAATCTGAGATATAAATAATTATTTTATGATTATTTTGAGGTCTATGGTATGATTGTATGTTTGTGTGAAAATTTCGTGAAGAAATTCTATGCATAAAGTGCTTAATTCGAAGTTAGGGACTAAATTGAATAAGTTACAAAACTTGCATTCTAGAAGTTTCTAGTATGAAATTGATTTGAAATATTAATTAGGAGGTCTTAAATAGCAATTTGACCAATTTCTAAGTTATGGACAAAAATTGGACATGGATGGAATTTTTGGAAAGTTTAGTAGTAAGGGTATTTTGGTCATTTAGTGGTAAAATGAATTAAAATACAAAATTAAAAGTCAATTTTGCTCATCTTCTTCACCATGGACGTGTATACCAAGGGAGACTCCATGGCTAGGGTTTTCAAGCTTCCCAAGCTCAATTATCCCGGCAAAACGAGATTTGAACCTAGAATGAGAGAAAAATCGAAAATTGGGAAAGTTGGTAAAATTGCCGTTTTAATATCAAGGTAAGTTCATATGTATAATAAGCATTAATTTATGCATGTTTCAATGTAAAATTGATATATTTACTATGATCTCCGAGGTGTTGAAAGTATGTAAGTTGGTATGATAATAATACAACAATAATGTCTTGTAATTTATATTTGAAAGTTAAATTTAGTGAATTAATTGAATTATGTTAAATTAAATGATTATGGTGCCAAGTTTATGAATTGATTTAAAAATATGTCTATGGTACATGAAGTGCATTGAATTATCATACATAAATGTGATTTCTATGATTATGGATATTATGGGAAATTGTAAGTTCATATGATTTTTAATAAGACAATGTATAATTTAATGTTATTGCGTTGATATTAAATGAGATGTAAGTTTATATGTAAGTAATACATCACTATTACTTGTATTATGATATTTTATAAAAATATTGGAAATATGTTTGTGGATAATTACTTGATTGGTGAAATTGTTGGAAAAGAGAGAAATCCGGTTGAACCTTCTGGAAAGATTGGATGATCTGAGATGGTATGTAGCTAGGTCACATGTATAGTGCTGAGTGCACATCATGTATACAAGAGAGCTGCAAGACATTATGATGTAGCTAGGTCGCATGGGTGATACTATGTGTACACCATGTAGACAAGAGAGCTACGGGATATATGTAGCTAGGTCACATGTGTGGTTCCAAGTGAAGGACACCATGTAGACAAGAGAGCTACAAGATAAACTGGCTAGGTCACATGGGTGGTACTAAGTGTTCACCATGTGTACAAGAGAGTCGAACTATATGATGGGTGGAGCTATGTGCTGAAACCACCAAGTATCGAGGATTGATCCGAAGTGTTCAACGGGAGACTCTCCATGTATTGCTTTGTGAGTTTTGTGATGAATAAGTGCAGGAACTTGGTTATGTGAATGATGTGTTCATTAAGTGACCAGGTTGTGGTAAGGTTATAAAAAAGTAAGTTATACATGAGGATGATTTTATGGTGACCTTGTGATCATGGGCCTATACTTGTGATGTATGAAATGTGGTGAAAATGATTTGTGATATGTATGTTAAAACGAGGTTAATACAAAGAAAGTGTGAAAGAGTGAATTAGCAATAAAACGGTTTTGGACAGTAGCGGTGACATGATTTTGAAAAATCACCAAAAATAGTATAAATTGAATCAGAGACTGAATGAGATATCATATTAAATATTAATGAGTCTATTTTTATATAAAAGAAACATACAAAGCAAAGGACTTCTATATTTTGAGATATTTATGTTTCTGTGAGACTAATTCAGAATGATTACGTGATCCCCTGTTCTGACTTTGGAAAATCACAAAAATTTGGAGAAAAATAATTAGAGGCTCAAAATTATATTTTTAAAATCCATAATGAGTCTGTTTTCAAGATAAATCAACAAGAACATTATCTGAGTTCTGTCTTGTGAGATAATTATTTTTAGTGAAAAGAGGTCGAACTGTCGAGAAAGTGAAACAGGGGAAATTTTAATGAATAAACTGTACTAATTGGCTAAACCAAAAATTATGAAAATTTTATGGTGGAAAGATATGTGAGTCTAGTTTCAGGAGAAATTTACGAATCTTAATTTGGAGTTCTGTATCTCGAATTATAAATAATTAAGTGACTATGACTCGTGTGGACAGTTTGATGTGAACATTTATTAGTAAATTGTGAAATCGTACTTACAAGAATGCTATATACATTAAGGATGTGGAATGGAGAGGAGGAGGAGGAAAATAAATATATGTGGAATACATGGAAAATATGGTATATGAAATATTGATATAATGAAATAAATGATATGTGTTTATAAGAAAACAAAAAGAGAATGTTATGTATCATGACATGTATATATATATACATATATATATATATGACTAGTCTCAATGTAATGCTTGTTGGGTATGGAATTGAATTGAAATGTTTCAGCAAACATGTTATTCTCATGATCTGAATCGTGGTATTTTATAAAGATATGATCTAGCTTTAAATATGAATGCTTGATGATTAAGTGAAGATATTTGGTAAGATGATAATCTTGGCATAAATGTATAAGTGGTACTATAATAAACAAGGTAAAATGAGTATGAGAGACACATGTATGATGACATACAAATGCTATCTTTTTGTGGTTTAATTGAGGATGTTGAATCATTAAATGAATACCATGTTATATGCTTTTGATTTTGTATAAGTGTGTAAGAGATCAAGGTTGACCAAAGCTTGGAAAATAGCCTAGGTATATTCCACACAGCAGAGACACGACCATGTGTCTCAAAGTGTATGGAACACGACTTTGGGACACAAAGTGTGGAGCCTTAAAGCATGAAATTTTCAAGGTTTTCGTAAGTTCTCGTTTTAGTCCCAAACCCTTTCTAAAGTATGTTTTGGGCTCCGTAGACTCAAATAAGGGACTAGGTGTAAGAGAATGAACGCTTTGAAATATGAATAAAATTTTATGGCTCGTATTTTAGCTTAATGTTTGTATGTTTGTCTGGTAACGCCTCGTACCTTAGCCTGGCCTCGGATACGAGTAAGGGGTGTTACACGGCAGATCTGCAAAGCTCAGAAATGTGATAGTGAGTTGTTAGCTAAACGAGTATAGTTTGAGTCAACTTTTGATTCAGAATTTCATATAAGAATTGAAGATTTCTTGTTATTCAGAGGTAAAGTTTGTATACCAAAGAATCCAAAATTTATACAGAAAATTTTTGACAAAGCTCATAGTGGTAGCTTCTTTGTTCATCTGGGGAGTAATAAAATATACAGTGATTTGAGACAGATGTACTAGTGGCTGGGAATGAAACGCGAGGTTTCTGACTTTGTATCCAGATGTTTGATATGTCAGCAAATTAAAGCTGAACATCAGGTACCTTTAAGACTGTTACAGCCAGTGATGATACCAGAGTGGAAATGGGATACAATTACTACGGATTTTATCTCCGAAAAAGAAAGATGTTATCTAGGTTATTGTTGATCGTCTGACGAAGTCTGCACATTTTATTTCGGTACATACATATTTCTCACTTGACTGATTAGTTGAGTTATATGTTTCTGAAATTTTAAGATTACACAGGGTGCCAGTATCCATTTTTTTGAATAGAGATTCGAGGTTCACATAGCGATTCTGGAGAAAGTTACAGGAAGCTCTGGGTACGCGGTTGAATTTTAGCACTGCATTTCACCCTCAAACCGATGGTCAATCGGAGAGAGTGATTCAAATTCTCGAAGATATGCTTCATTGCTATGTTTTAGAGTTCAAAGAAAACTGGAAGAAATATTTACCGTTGGTCGAAGTCACGTATAATAATAGTTTTCAGATGAGCATAAACATGGCACCGTATGAGGCTCTATATAGTCGTAAATGTTGAACTCCGTTATACTGGACTAAGCTTAGTGAGAAAAAGATACATGGGGTTGATTTGATTCGCTAGACTGAAGAAAAAGTGAAAGTGATCCGAGATAGTTTGAAAATAGCTTCAGATCATTAGAAATTGTATGTAGGTCTTAAACGCAAAGATATAGAGTTCCAAGTCAGCAAAAGAGTATTTTTGAAAGTTTCGCCCTGGAAGAAAATTCTTTGGTTTGGTCGCAAAGGAAAACTAAGTCCACTGTTTATTGGAAAGATGATAAAGCTTTTGGTTTTATTTAATTTAATTTAATTTATCAAATTACCATTTTAACCTTGGTTAATAATTAAATAAAACACCAAATCCATGTCCATTTTTTCCACTAACTTCTTGAATGGTTTAATTACCATTCAAGTCCCTTTACCTTTACTCATTAAGCCATTTAATCACTCAAATCAAATAGTGATCAAATTTTACATCCTTTACAATTTAGTCACTTTTAATTAATTAACTATCGAAACATTAAAATTTCTTAACAAAACTTTAATACAACCTTAATAACACTCTGTAAATATTTATAAAAATATTTACATATTTATAAAAATATTTCTCGCTCAATTTATAGAAACAAAGTCCCGATACCTTATTCTAAAACCATTTGACTGTAGGGTCTTACCACTTAAACTTAATAAATCATTTATATAACATAAATTACCAAATCAAAAACCTATTTAAGACCATATTTGACTCGTAAATATTAAATAATAATATTTACGAACTTACTCGTCAGATTTGTGGCCCCAGAACCAATGTTTTCAACACCACTAAAAAATAGGCTATTACAGAAAAAGTACCGGTGATCACATTAGGCACTGAAGCTTCCTCTCGAGCACAAATCGCATAAGCCTTAACTGGTGCCCATGCCTCAGGTCTCATAGTAGAATCTTTCGTCCCACTACGACTATTACCCGTATTTCCAGTGTTCCGAGGTGGTCTCCCTCTCCAGTCATGTTACTCAAATGAGTGTTCTGAGCCTTTTCTTTATCTAACCTTTCAGGACAATCTCTGAGATAATGATCATAGGAACCACATTTAAAACACAACTTGTCTTTCAGTCTGTATTCACTAAAGTATTGTCTATTACATTGCTAACATTCAGGCTTGTTATTTCTGACACTGCCCACACTTGCTACAGATGTAGCCTGAGGTTTTGAGCTCAAATGTTGTTTTCCTTTATCTCTCCTAAAATAACCCACCGAGGCTAATAAACAACTATGATATTCTTTTGACTTCTTCAATGGAGATGAGAATGATTTTCCCATAGGTCGTATTGCCGTATCATAAGTCTCCGAATCAGCTTTTCTTTTTGCTTTGCTGAGTTCTTCACCCTTATGTGCTTTATCAACTAAAACCACAAATTCTTTTAACTCAAGAATCCTGACTAACAACTTGATATCCCCATTTAGGTAGTCTTCAAGTCGAGTGCACATAGCAACCTCTGTTGGTACACATTCTTGGACATACTTATTGAGTCGCACAAATTCCCTTTCGTACTCAGCTATTGACATATGGCCTTATTTCAATTCAAGAAGCTCTTTACGTTTCTTATCTAGGAACCTCTGACTCATCTATTTCTTTCTAAACTCTGTTTGGAAGAATTCCCAGTTTACTCGATCCCTTGGTACTACCTTGATCAATGTGTTCCACCATTGATAAGTCGAGTATTTCAATAGAGAAATAACATATTTCAAGCATTAAATCGATGTATAGGATAATTCATCGAAAACCCTAATTATTTTTTCTAACTAGAACTAAACTCTCTTTAGATTATCTTCAGTTGTACCACAAAACTCTCTAGCCCCATACTTTTGGATATTATCAACTAGAGGCTTGCTTACTCACACTGGTTGCAAACCCTGAGGAACTACAGGGATCGGTTGGGGTATGGGTGGGGGTAAAGGTCGTTGAGCCATAGCATTTGCTCTCACAAACTCTGTAAACCACTCTAACATCATTTGGAAAAAGGATTCTTTAGCCTCTCCTACTCGGCCCTCAGACACGAGCCTACTACCACTAGACACTACTCTGTGAACGGAGGTTTGCGCGTTACTATCAACTTCATCTGAATCAACTCAGTTGGATGACATCTTATCTATATGAAAACATAGTTCAATTTGAGTCAGAAGTTATCACATTATCACAGGTTATATAATGGCATGTATTTCTAGACTCCATACATCCTACGTTCAGTCCAAAAACCGATTAAATCATAGCTCTTATCCATTAAATGTAACACCCCTAACCCATATCTGTTGTCAGATTAGGGTTACAGAGCATTACCATACAATCAAAAACATTTAAAAAATATTTCATTCACTAACATAAACATATCATAAGTCAATCATTCATGCATATTTCGTACCTAAATCGAGCCCTCGACGCCCAAAAAATACCTTAGAAATAATTTAAGACTAAATTGAAATCATTTGGAAAGTTTAGGAAAAAGATAAAAAAAATTTGGATACAAGGTCACACAACCATGTGCCTTACACGGTTGAGACACATGTCCAAGTCTCAAGCCGTGTAACCTTTGAACTAGGGACACATGGCTGTGTTCCAGCTCGTGTCCTCACTCGTGTAACTCACTGAGTAGGGTCACTCGACCGTGTCACATGCCCATGTACCAGGCTATGTAACTTACGAAATTGCCCCAAACACCTGTGTACCAGGCTGTATGCTAGGCCGTCTAACTCACTAACTTCCATACAAAGGAACCTTCAGGAGACACATGGCAATGTCGACACACGGCTTAGTCATACGCCTGTGTGGACCTAAAAAAAGCTATTCCCAACACCATTTCATGCATAATCATTTGAACCATTTGTGCACACTTGTAAAGCATCAAACCATACATAAACATACATATGTATATGTCATTTCAAGACACTATTTCAACTAACTAATATGTCATTCAAAGGCACCTCAAAAGCAATCATCAAAACTTACTTAATCATGTCATCTTTACCAAATTTCAAACATCAACATCTAGTTCAATACCTTCCAAAACATACCATAACTTCACTATAATCAAACCAATTCAATACATACCAAATCATCAACTAAACATTCAACTAAACACTATTATAAGTTCACCTATACATGTCATTACAACCTTGACCAAAATATCAAAAACTACCAATATTTATGTTGGATAGTGTGATAGATCTCCGACGAGCTTCCAAACCGATCGAGTTCTGATAATCTATAAAACATGGGAAAGAAACTACGTAAGCACTTAATGCATAGTAAGTTCGTAGAAAATGAAACATAACTTACCATTTTATTTATATAATAATAAGTAGAAGCATAATATAACCCAAACCACAAGCTTGGCATAAGCCTATTCATCATCATCAATACACAAGTTAGTGCATTTATACATAATTTATTTGAATTAACCATGTGATAAGTCATTTCCATATGAAAAATACATCATTTGATTCATTCATCCTTTCATGAGTATATGCATAAATCCATTTGAAAACTTTCCATTTCAATCCCTTTTCTTACCTGTTGAACCATCTAGAATATCATCGAATACCCAGGAAAGCTTACACGAAGTGTGCTTAAACATATAACCGTAACATTTCCTTTACATCATTGCTCACATGAGCTGTGAAATAGTCCTGCTCACACGAGCTATAGGTCGAAATGTAAGCTACACGATGCGGCTCACACGAACTATGGAGTAGCCGCAACAAATGCAGGACCTCAGCCATCGGTAGGACATCCAAGACTAGCACCCGAAACATGAAATCCCTATTGACATGTCATTTGTATCCTACAAATTCCTAAGGCTCAATCGAGACTCAATAACTGTCATAGCATCGATTTCAATATACATCATTCAATTACATTTTGAATACATAATAACATACATGTGAATAACATAAATACAACAATCATTCATACGAACTTACATCGACAACTAAGGCGTAGAAGTTAAAACGAGCTATTCCAAAGCTTTTTCTTTGCCTCGATCTAGATTTGTACGTGGCCTATCTTGATCTAAATAGATACTTTCAATCCATTTAATACTTATAGTACTCAATTTAGTCGATATTTCATATCTATGCAAAATTAATATTTTGCCCCTAACATTTTAAATTTTTTACAATTTAGTCTTAAGCTTATAAATTGAAATCTTAGCATTTTAATTCCCCATTCAAGCTAACCGAATTTATTAGGGACTTATATCAACCCATACAAACCATCATTTCATAAATTTTCCATGAATTTTTACCATTTTTATAAATCAATCCCTACATATAAATTTCATCAAAAATCACTTTACAAAACTTGTTTATTTAACAACAAGGATTCATAATCTACCATTTAACATAAAGAATCATATAAGAACATTCATAGCATAACCCTCAATTGTTAACAATTTTACAAATTAATCCTCGAGCTAGCTAGATTAAGCTAAAACGACCTCGAAAACATAAAAATAATTAGAAATAGGGTTGAAATCACTTACATGCAAGCAATTGTAGTAGCCGAACCAAAGAACCCTAAAAATGGACATTTTTGCTTTAGAATTTTGTCGGAAGAAGATGTAAGAAGATGAATTCAATTTAGTTTTATTTATTTTAACCTTAATTTCATATTTACCTTTTTAACCTTTAATTATTATCAAAATTTCATCAAAACCATATCATAAACATCCATTAACCACAAAAATTGTCTAATTACCAATTAAGTCCACTTGGTTTCATTTCCATAGCCTTTTAGCCCTTTTAACTAATAGAACTCCACTTTTACGCTTTTTACGATTTAGTCCTTTTCACTTAATTAATCATGCAAACATCAAAATTTCTTAACAAAATTTTAATATGACCTTACTACTATCCCATAGACATTAAAATAATAATTTACTAGTTTGATTTGTGGTCTCAACACCACTTTTCGGATTTCACTTAAAACGGGTTGTTACAATATGTCCAATTTGTCCCTCTACTAGCTCGAGATAATCAGAAACAAATTGCATGTAGAACCAGTAGATAGAAATGAATGGAAAAGATGAAGAGAAATAGATCACATGTATCACTATCTGTAGTTGTAACGCACCCACACCCGAGACCGTCGCCGGAGTCGAGTATGAGGTGTTACTAAGCTTAGTTTAACATTTTTAGAACTTTGAATTATTTGTTTCTACATTCACGACTTTTAAGCTAATTGCGTCCACAATCACAAGAAAATCATATCTCGAGTTACTGAAACTCAAAATTAAGATCCGTAAATTTTCCTGATCTAGACTCATAAAACTATCTACTAATTTTTTTAGAATTTTTGGTTGGGCCAATTAGTACAGTTTATTAGTAAAAGTTACCCCTGTTTCAAGACTCGACTGGTCTGACCTCTGTTTACTACAAACCACATTTCTCTCTGTACAAAATTCATATAACTATGAGGTTTGTTTATACTAAAACTAGACTCAATAAGGATTCTGAGGATATAAAATACACCACCTAATTATATCTTTAAAATTTATGGTGAATTTCTAAAGTAGGAACAGGGATTCAGAAACTGCTATGACTCTGTTTCACTAAAATTAAAATATCTTCTAACATATACTTCCTTTACTTGTTTCATTTATTTCATGTGAAACTAGACATAATAAGCTTCAATTTGATATGTATTTCACCACCAAATTCAATTTATATGATTTTTAGTAAATTTTCAAGCTCGCGTTAGTGTTGTCTTGCAGATTCATTTATGGTAAATTTCATTCTTTTATGAGTTTTATGCACTAAGTATCTTAATAGTTTTCCTTAACATCAAACATAATCTAAACTAACCATTTTCATAATTTATCATTATCAAGCATTTCCTCAACCATTTCACAACCATACCATAAGACCATTTACACAAAATGGGTATATTGCTATACATGCCATACTTAAATTTACAAGCCATTTACCAAAAATCTTCGGATAGTGTGGTGAGCCTTGACCTATCCCGACTCTGAGCTGGCTTGTCCAAAACTACAATGAGTAAGAAGGAGGGAGTAAGCATAAATGCTTAGTAAGTTCATATGCAAATAATAAGTAACATAACAAACAGTTATACCAGTCAACATTAGCATACATCACTAAAACACATATCACATTTTTAATCATTCTTCATCATCTTATTACCTTATCGTGGTTGTATCAATACTCAACCCGAGGGTTAAATACATACCTGTCCAAAATATCCATTTCATATCACTTACCAATACGTCTCTTTACATCTCGAATATTTGAGTAGAACTTTACCCGTTGAACACATCGGAATATAATTCGGATACATGGATAACTTGCACATAAGTGCCATATATGCAATCAAGCAATCATGTAACCCGCCCATAAGCGAACTCTGACTCAACTCAACGAGATCGGGCGTTCGCATCCATAAGTGAACTCGGACTCAACTCAACGAGTTCGGATGCCTAGTTACATCTCTCGAACTCGGACTCAACTCAACGAGTTCGGACATTCGCATCCATAAGTGAACTCGGACTCAACTCAACGAGTTCGGATGCTCAACCATCCTAGTGACATGTCACTTGTATCCTAATCTATTCCTAAGGTTCAAACGGGATTTTTCTCGAACACTTATCCTTGCCGTCTTCCGTAGAATGCCAAATCAATACTCAGTAACAATTATATTTAACAAGTAGTTCACATAATTTACATATTATTTGAAATTAACCACAAAGCATACATTTCATAATGAAATTCAGCATAACACATAATTAATATCAATAACTTAAAAATAAAAATTATGCTACATTATTTACACATGAACTTACCTTGGTACCAAAATACAAAGATTTTGCAATTTAGTCCACAATCTTTTCTTTTCCTCGATTGAGGTCGATTCCACGTCTTTCTTGATCTAAAATAACACATTTAGCTTATTTAATACTCACATTATCAAATTAATCCTTAACTCAAATTTTGGAAAAATTACAATTTTACCCTAAACTTTTGCATATTTACATTTTTGCCCCTAGGCCCGGATTAAACTTTATTCCTTATTCTTATGTTTTACAACATGCTGATCACTTTTCTCTTCTATGGCAACATCAAATTCTCACTCTAACATGTACTTGTGACTATTAGGTATTTTTACCGATTAAGCCCTTTTACTCGTTTTTGCTTAAAATCGAGTAGTACAAGTTGTCTAACATAATTTAAAACTTTATATTCTATCATAAAACATCAAAATACACAAATTTCACCTATGGGTATTTTTCCAAATATAAACCCTAGGTTAAATTATTGCTAACATAAGCTTTATCGAGTTACCGGGATCTCAAAAACGTAAAATCATTAAAAGCGGGCTTGGAATCACTTACTATGGAGCTTGGAAGCTTGAAACAAACCCTAGCTATGGATAACCCTTGAAATTTCGGCCTAATGAAGAAGATGGACAAAATTGGCTTTTAATTTTGTTTTAATTCATTTTAATAACTAAATGACCAAAATACCCTTACTACTAAACTTTCCAAAAATTCCTTCCATGTCCTAATTTTGTCTGTGACAGCCCAAAATTGACCCTAGTCGGAATGTGGTTTCGGTACCACAAAACCGAGGCATAAAAATAATTTAAAATTTATTTTGATGCCTATAATATGTGTGTGCTCGTGTGTGAATTTTGAATTCTTTGATTTAGTTAATTTGATTGTGAATTGAAAGAAAAGGACTCATGTGAAAGGATTTAATAAATATGTAGCTAATTTCAAGAGGTTAATAAAGGAATGAAGCAAAATAAATGGAGTTGCATGTCAAATACTCCATTTATTTTGAATGAGTGGCCGGCCATGTCTAGATTATGGGCAAGGGGACATGTTTCCAACATGTTTAGTTAGTGCATTATGTAGAAAGAATTAAGAAATGAAAAAAAAAAATGAGCATGGATGCCCCCTTGGTGCCGTAGCTAGAGAGAAAGAAAGAAAAAAAAAGTTGTCATTCATCCTTTCTTTGAGCAAAGACTAAGAAAGAAAAAACAAAAAAATTGTTCATCTTTTCCCCTCCTTCCTTTGGCCGAAATTCCTAAGAGGAAGAAGAGATTTTTGCTTCATTTTCTTTGTTTAGAAGAGATCTAGAAGGAGATTTGGCTAAACTTGCATCAAGATTAAGGTATGTATGAGGTTGTGTCATGAGATTCATGCTTGTTTTGGTTGCTAACTTGATGTGCATGTTAGCCATGGTTCAAATCCTTGTTATGCCATGAAAAATGGTATTTGGCCAAGGTTGATATTGTGTTAAAGCCATTGCATGCTAAATGTGAAGCTTGCTAATGATGCATGCAATGATGGATTGACTACTCTTGAAATTTCTTTGTAGCAATCTTGAGTAAGACATTGAGTTCTTTGTTTAACCATGACCAAAGTTCAATGGGGTATGATTGTGATGTATTCGCCATGATGCATTCATGAGCATGATTTATGCTTGTTACTTGATTGGTAAAAATTTGTGTTTTAGAGGGTTATGAACACCTTGAGATTCGCCATGCACCTATATGTGTATATATGTTTGCACATGATATTTTGATTATGAAGAAAGTGATAAATATGTTTGTTTAAAGAAGAAATTTGTTGAAGAATGTTGTGAAATTTGCATGTACATTCGGCCTAGTACATGTATAGTGTGAAAACCTTGAAATTATTTTTGATTTTGTGTATTTATGACCATGTGTAATCGGCCACATGAGTAATTTGAGCACTTGATGTTATGTTAAAATTCTTGAGCTTAAATATGTGGATGTATGTATATAAGGGCCAAGTACTTTGAACTTCACGTTGATGTTTGAATGTATTGAATTGCTTGTTGTGATGTAAAATGTGCATGACCATTGTGTATTTGAGCTAAAGGATGGCCATATGACCATTTACACTCCTTGTCATATTCGCCATAAGCTATCATGATGAGATTTTAATAAGTTAAATTTGTGTGAATTAGCTCAAGAGCAAAGGGAGCTAAATCCGATAAAGGGAAGGAAAAAGTAGTTGAATAGCCGTCGAAATCGCTCGACAACATCCGAGGTAAGTCTTGAGTGATGACCCTACTTGAATTATATCAAAATTATGCTCCTTGTTTGTGTGGCCATTGAGCGAAATAGTAAAGGTTGATAAATATTTTGTGTTAGAGCTTTAATAACGAAAATGAACTATGGACGTGTCTTGAATATTGATATATGTGTAAGTGAACATTGGAAATATATCCGGCTAAGACCGAAGGCATTCGTATGAGTTGATATATCCGGGCTAAGACCAAGGCATTCGTATGAGTTGATATATCCGGGCTAAGACCAAGGCATTCGTGCGAGTTGATATATCCGGGCTAAGACCAAGGCATTCGTGCGAGTTGATATATCCGGGCTAAGACCAAGGCCTTTGTGCAAGTCACCAAATCCGGGTTATGACCAAGGCAATCGTCTGAGTCGCTATATCCGGTTAAATCCGAAAGTATGTGATTCGAAGTGAGCAATCTTGCTGTGAAAATTTCAGCTTATACACTTGTGAAAATTCCAGCAATGAGGTATGTTTGTATGTGCTTGTACTAATTGAATTCTTACAAGTAAGTATCGCTAGGTTGATAAACGAGCTACCGGCCTTGGGCTAAGTTGTTCTTTTGTGTATGAACCTAAGGGTCGGTGATGTGAAATAAGTATGAGTATGGGAATGTGAATTAGTAAAGTGGTTTAATTAGCCATGTGAATAAAATACCTTAGTCAAAGCTGATTTCATTGCTTGAGACTTACTAAGCATTAAAATGCTTACCCGTTGCTTTGGCTCTCTGTTTTATAGGTTTCGCTCGTTAGCTATCGGATTCGGGATCAAAGCAGTGAAGTCATCCACACTATTGAAGCCCCATTTTGGTACAAATTTTGGTTGAACTTTGAAATGGCATGTATAGGACCATCCTTTGTTGAAGGTCATGTACCTTCCGGTTTGTGTAAACTTGGATAGCCATGCGAAAATGGCTTATATACGTTTTAGCATAGAACTATAATCGTTTGTATGTTGACCCTTATGAGGTATGGAATTATTTTGAAACGATTAGCCATTGGAATGGTTAATCATGATCACACTTTGTGCTATGTATGTAAAAAGGGCCAATTGAATCATGGAAAGTATGAAATAGGTAAAGCCTACTAAAGGCAGATGCTGACAGCAGCAGTGACGTGGATGTGAAAAATCACTAAAAATAGTAGGAATGGTATTAAATAGCAAATAAATTATGTAAGTGTACCTTGATGAATCTACTTTCATATGGAAGAAACGAAATGGTCATATGAGTTATAAGTTAACAGATTTTAAAGTTCTTGTGGAATAGGGCCAGAACGGTTTCTGGATCCCCTGTTCCAACTTTGGAAAATCATTGTAAATTAACCAGAGATAATTAGGAGTCATTCCATATATGTAGATTCCTCTCTGAGTCTAGTTTCTACAGAAACAAACGGCATTAGTATTGAAGCCCTGTACAAGGAGATATCCAATTCGTAACGCACAAAGGTCAGTGTAGTCAATCCCTACAACAGGCGAGACTTTAACTAATAAACTGTACTAATTGGCTCGACCAAAATTCTAGAAAAAATATGTAGATGGACATATGAGTCTAGTTTCAGGAAAAATTTACGGAACTGATTTTCGAGTTGTAAAACTCAAGTTATGAATTTTGGAGCGACTAGTACTCAGATTGGCAGCTTGTCTGAAAATTGTCAATAAGTGGGTTGAAGTCTGTTAACACCTCGCGTTCGACTCGTGACGGTCTCGGGTTCGGGTGTTACAATTTTATTGGTATCAGAGCTACGGTTTAGTCGATTCTAGGACTACCGTAATGCGTTTGGGTCTAGCTATACATGCCATTTTATGTGATTATATGATAGTGTGGTGATCTCTGACGTTTGAACTTGTGTTTATTTATAGTAATGGATCCCGATCCCAACCGAAGCGATAGTGATGATGTGGAGAGTGTGGCGCTGCCCCAAGACAAGGGACAGCGCCGGCGGACTCTCAACCTGTTGCTAGCAATCCGAATGACGAGGCTAGACAAGCCTTTTATAGCGTGATGAATGATTGGTTCAACCAATACATTCGAACTAATACTACTGTTCCACAACCTCCATTCCCAACAAACACATTTCGCACCTACAATGCCCCGGTAATTGACCAAATAAGGTCGAATAAGCCCCAGTTGATAGAATCCAAAACATGGGGCTACTGAATTTAAAGCTACGGATAGTGATGATGCCGAGCAAGTCAATTTTGGTTGGACAACACGATCCGCACTCGATGAGCTATCTTGTACACCCGATGAATGCCTAAAGTGTACCATCTCCTTGCTACGTGATTACGCCTACTATTGGTGGAGTACTCGACTTGTTGTGCCCGCGAACAAGTAACTTGGGAGTTCTTTCAAACCGAATTTCGGAAAAAGTATATCATCGAGATTTATGGACCAAAACGAAAGGAATTTCTCGAACTTAAACAAGGTTCCATGTCGGTTATCGACTATGAACGAAAATTCGTGAGGCTTAGCCGACGCTGCGAGAATGCATTTCTTCGTAGCGTGATGTAAACGCTCAAGATGGACTGAATGATGAGATAAAGCTGTATGTTGGCATTTTGGAAATCCGAGAGTTTGTGACTCTCGTCGAGCGAGCGGCAAAGCCGAGGAGCTTAGTATGGAGAAAAGGAAAGCGAAGCGGGAGCAAGGGAGTTTCAGAAGAGGTATTCGGGAAGCCCTTCCAACATCATCAAAGAAACTTAGAGATGGCTTAGGCCGATCTAGAGACACTTCGGGCTTTTCTAGACGAGATCGCGATCGACCCCTGTGACCACGAATCACTTGATCGCCATGAGTGGGAATGATCGACGAGAGAGGACTGAGTGCCGATATTGTGGCAAATGGCATTTTGGAAGTCAGAGATTCCGTGACCGCTCTGTTACAAGTGTGGATCGAGTTGACCACTTCATTAAAGATTGCCCGAGGTTGTCCGAGCAGAATGTAGATCGGAGTGGGAAACCGGTACTACCACCGCCGAGGTAGACCATCCGGAAATACGGGCAAGGCTAGTGGTGGTCGAGAGGATCTAGAGATCTTTGCGACCAGATCCGAGGCTCGCGCTCCAGCTAGGACTTATGCTATCTGTGCTGCGAGGATGCCTCCTCGCCGGATGTTATTACTGGTACTTTCACTCTCTTTGATACTAATGTGATTGCTTTGATTGACCCCGGTTCTACTCATTCTTATATATGCGAAACATTAGCATCCAAGAAGACTTTATCTATTGAGTCTCATCGAGTTCGTAATTCGGTGTCAAATCCTTTGGGTCGTTATGTGCTTTGGTCGACGAGTGTGTAAGAAATGCCCCTAGTAATTGAGGTACTGCTTTCCGGGACTTGATGCTTTTGCCGTTCGATGAATTTGATGTTATTCTTGGGTTGGATTGGTTGACCGTGCATGATGCGGTTGTGAATTGCAAAAGCAAGACTATTGATTTGAGATGCAAACAACGAGATGATCCGAGTTGAGTCTACGAACTTGAAGGGTTGCCACCGTAATATCATCAATGTTGGCCCGAAATATGTAAGAAAAGGGTGTGAAGCATACCTTGCGTATGTACTTGATGATAAGGAGTTAGGAATAGAACCCAAATCTGTGCTTGGTTTGTGAATACCGGACGTTTTTCCCAAGAATTGCGGGTTTGCCACTGTTCGGAGATAGAGTTTGGCATTGAGCTTGTACCGGGACCACACCGATTTCGATAGCTCCATATCGTATGGCACCAACGGAATTAAAGGAGTTGAAAGCTCGGTTGCAAGAGTTGATGGATAGAGGTTTTGCTCGCCTTGAGTTTTTCACCTTGGGGTGCACCGGTGTTGTTTGTGAAAAGAAGGACGGAACCATGAGGTTGTGCATCGACTATCGTCGACTTAATAAAGTGACAATAAAGAACAAGTATCCGTTACCACGTATCGATGATTTGTTCGATCAACGAAGGAGCCTCGGTGTTCTCAAAAATAGATTTGAGATCGGGCTATTATCGATTCTTGAATCCGAGATTCGGACATACCCAAAACCGCCTTCGAGCGAGATATGGTCACTACGAGTTCTTAGTGATGCCGTTTGGGCTCACTAATGCCCTGCGGTATTTATGGATTTGATGAATCGGATCTTCAGATCATATTTGGATCGGTTCGTAGTTGTGTTCATCGACGACATCTTGGTCTATTCAAGAGATGAGACCGAACATGCGAGCACCCGAGATTAGTGTTGCAAATTTTACGGATAAGCGGTTATATGCTAAGTTTAGCAAGTGTGAGTTCGGTTAAGAGAGGTTAGCTTCTTGGGTCACGTGGTATCTGCATCGGGTATTCGAGTCGACCCAAGCAAAATTTCAGCCATACTTAATGAAACCTCCAAGAAATATTACTGAGGTTCGGAGCTTTTGGGACTTGCTTACTTACCGACGGTTTGTAAAAGGATTCTCGATGATAGCCACACCCATGACGAAACCGCTTGAAAGATGTCAAGTTTGAATGGACGGAAAAGTGTCGAAAAGTTTTGACCAATTGAAAACTCATTTGACGGAAGCTCCAAGATTAGTAATCTGCCCGAATCGCAAAGAGTTTGTCATCTATAGTGACGCCTCCTACTTGGGTTAGGTTGCGTATTGATGCAAGAAGGTCGAGTTGTGGCCTATGCGTCGAGACAATTAAAGCCACATGAGAAAAATTATCCGACCCATGATCTCGAATTGGTCGCCATCGATTCGCCTTTAAAGATATGGCGACATTACTTATTTGGTGAGAAGTGCCATGTGTATTCGGATCACAAAAGTCTCAAATATTTGATGACTCAAAGAGACTTAAATCTGCGACAAAGACGTTGGCTCGAGCTGTTAAAGGATTATGAGCTGGTCATTGACTATCACCCGGAAAGGCTAATGTGGTTGCGGATGCCTTAAGCGGAAATCACCGCTTGCTTTTTCTGACGATGAATGTACACTTGTCTATCCTACCCGACAATGTGTTAGTAGCGAATTAAAGGCCAAACCATTGTTGACTCATCAAATTCGTGAAGCTCGAAAGTTGATGAGGAGTTGCGTGCAAAACGGGTGAGTGTGTTCGAACAAGGAATCGGAGTTTCAAATTGATGATGACGATTGTTTGAGGTTCGAAGTCGTTTGTGTGTTCCAAAGAATTGAACTTATTTCGATAATTCAACGAAGCTCATTGTAGCCGAATGGCAATCCACCCGGAGTACGAAGATGTACAATGAGTTGAAACGTCGGTTTTGGTGGCATGGTATGAAACGAGACATCTCCGATTTTGTTGCAAGATGTTTAATATGTCAACAAGTGAAAGCGGAGCATCAAGTGCCTTCAGGTTACTTGACCGATCACAATACCCGAGTGGAAATGGGATCGAGTCACAATGGACTTTGTGTCCGGACCGCCGTTGTCGACAAGTAAGAAGGATGCAATTTGGGTTATTATTGATAGACCGACTAAGTCGGCTCACTTTATCCTGTATGCGTATGGATTTTCATTGGATAAACTAGCTGAATTGTACGTTTCTCGATTGTGAGATTACACGGGTACCGATTTACATTGTGTCGGATAGAGATCCGAGGTTTACCTCGCGATTTTGGAAGAAATTACAAGAAGCATTGGGCACAAGTTGCATTTCAGACCGCTTTCACCCCCAAACCGATGGTCAATCCGGCGTATAATTCGAGATACTTGAGGATATGTTAAGATGTTGCATCCTCGAGTTCGATGGTTCATGGGACGGTACCTACCTTTGATTGAATTCGCACAACAATAGTTTTCAATCAAGTATTAAGATGGCGCCTTACGAGGCTTTGTACGGGCGTAAATGCCGTACACCATTGTTTTGGACCGAGCTCGGTGAGAACAAAATTTTGGAGTGGATTTGATTAAAGATGCTTTGAAAGTAAAAGTAATCCGTGAAAATCAAGATAGCCTCCGATCGTCGAAAATCGTATGCGGATTTGAAACGAAAGGACATTGAGTATCGTGGGAGATAAAGTGTTTCTTAAAGTTTCGCCGTGGAAAAAGATACTCGATTCGGCCGTAAGGGCAAGTTGAGCCCGAGGTTCATCGGGCCATATGAGATATCCGAAGCGAGTCGGTCCATCGCATATCGTCGATTTTGCCCCGAACTCGAAAAGATTCACGATGTCTTTCATGTTTCGATGCTTGACGCTATAGATCTGATCCATCGCACGTGATTAGTCCATCGAGGTTGAAATTCAAGCCAATATGAGTTATGAGGAAGAACCGATTCGTATCCCGCACGTGAAGTGAAAGAGTTGCGAAACAAGCGGGTTCCGCTAGTGAAAGTGTTATGGCTCAAACACGGGATAGAAGAAGCTACTTGGGAAACCGAGAACTCTATGAAAGAGCGATACCCAACCCTATTTACTGGTAAGATTTTCGGGACGAAAATTTCTTAAGTAGGGAGAGTTGTGACAGCCCAAAATTGACCCTAGTCGGAATGTGGTTTCGGTACCACAAAACCGAGGCATAAAAATAATTTAAAATTTATTTTGATGCCTATAATATGTGTGCTCGTGTGTGAATTTTGAATTCTTTGATTTAGTTAATTTGATTGTGAATTGAAAGAAAAGGACTCATGTGAAAGGATTTAAAAATATGTAGCTAATTTCAAGAGGTTAATAAAGGAATGAAGCAAAATAAATGGAGTTGCATGTCAAATACTCCATTTATTTTGAATGAGTGGCCCCATGTCTAGATTATGGGCAAGGGACATGTTTCCAACATGTTTAGTTAGTGCATTATGTAGAAAGAATTAAGAAATGAAAAAAAAAAAATGAGCATGGATGCCCCCCCCTTGGTGCCGTAGCTAGAGAGAAAGAAAGAAAAAAAAAAAGTTGTCATTCATCCTTTCTTTGAGCAAAGACTAAGAAAGAAAAACAAAAAATTGTTCATCTTTTCCCTCCTTCCTTTGGCGAAATTCCTAAGAGGAAGAAGAGATTTTTGCTTCATTTTCTTTGTTTAGAAGAGATCTAGAAGGAGATTTGGCTAAACTTGCATCAAGATTAAGGTATGTATGAGGTTGTGTCATGAGATTCATGCTTGTTTTGGTTGCTAACTTGATGTGCATGTTAGCCATGGTTCAAATCCTTGTTATGCCATGAAAAATGGTATTTGGCCAAGGTTGATATTGTGTTAAAGCCATTGCATGCTAAATGTGAAGCTTGCTAATGATGCATGCAATGATGGATTGACTACTCTTGAAATTTCTTTGTAGCAATCTTGAGTAAGACATTGAGTTCTTTGTTTAACCATGACCAAAGTTCAATGGGGTATGATTGTGATGTATTCGCCATGATGCATTCATGAGCATGATTTATGCTTGTTACTTGATTGGTAAAATTTGTGTTTTAGAGGGTTATGAACACCTTGAGATTCGCCATGCACCTATATGTGTATATATGTTTGCACATGATATTTTGATTATGAAGAAAGTGATAAATATGTTTGTTTAAAGAAGAAATTTGTTGAAGAATGTTGTGAAATTTGCATGTACATTCGGCCTAGTACATGTATAGTGTGAAAAACCTTGAAATTATTTTTGATTTTGTGTATTTATGACCATGTGTAATCGGCCACATGAGTAATTTGAGCACTTGATGTTATGTTAAAATTCTTGAGCTTAAATATGTGGATGTATGTATATAAGGGCCAAGTACTTTGAACTTCACGTTGATGTTTGAATGTATTGAATTGCTTGTTGTGATGTAAAAATGTGCATGACCATTGTGTATTTGAGCTAAAGGATGGCCATATGACCATTTACACTCCTTGTCATATTCGGCCATAAGCTATCATGATGAGATTTTAATAAGTTAAATTTGTGTGAATTAGCTCAAGAGCAAAGGGGAGCTAAATCCGATAAAGGGAAGGAAAAAGTAGTTGAATAGCCGTCGAAATCGCTCGACAACATCCGAGGTAAGTCTTCGAGTGATGACCCTACTTGAATTATATCAAAATTATGCTCCTTGTTTGTGTGGCCATTGAGCCGAAATAGTAAAGGTTGATAAATATTTTGTGTTAGAGCTTTAGTAACGAAAATGAACTATGGACGTGTCTTGAATATTGATATATGTGTAAGTGAACATTGGAAATATATCCGGGCTAAGACCAAGGCATTCGTCGAAGTTGATATATCCGGGCTAAGACCGAAGGCATTCGATGCGAGTTGATATATCCGGCTAAGACCGAAGGCATTCGTGCGAGTTGATATATCCGGCTAAGACCAAAGGCATTCGTATGAAGTTGATATATCCGGGCTAAGACCAAGGCCTTTGTGCAAGTCACCAAATCCGGGTTATGACCGAAGGCAATCGTCTTGAGTCGCTATATCCGGTTAAATCCGAAAGTATGTGATTCGAAGTGAGCAATCTTGCTGTGAAAATTTCAGCTTATACACTTGTGAAAATTCCAGCAATGAGGTATGTTTGTATGTGCTTGTACTAATTGAATTCTTACAAGTAAGTATGCGCTAGGTTGATAAACGAGCTACCGCCTTGGGCTAAGTTGTTCTTTTGTGTATGAACCTAAGGGTCGGTGATGTGAAATAAGTATGAGTATGGGAATGTGAATTAGTAAAGTGGTTTAATTAGCCATGTGAATAAAATACCTTAGTCAAAGCTGATTTCATTGCTTGAGACTTACTAAGCATTAAAATGCTTACCCGTTGCTTTGGCTCTCTGTTTTATAGGTTTCGCTCGTTAGCTATCGGATTCGGGATCAAAGCGATCGAAGTCATCCACACTATTGAAGCCCCATTTTGGTACAAATTTTGGTTGAACTTTGAAATGGCATGTATAGGACCATCCTTTGTTGAAGGTCATGTACCTTCCGGTTTGTGTAAACTTGGATAGCCATGCGAAAATGGCTTATATCGTTTTAGCATAGAACTATAATCGTTTGTATGTTGACCCTTATGAGGTATGGAATTATTTTGAAACGATTAGCCATTGGAATGGTTAATCATGATCACACTTTGTGCTATGTATGTAAAAAGGGCCAATTGAATCATGGAAAGTATGAAATAGGTAAAGCCTACTAAAGGCAGATGCTGACAGCAGCAGTGACGTGGATGTGAAAAATCACTAAAAATAGTAGGAATGGTATTAAATAGCAAATAAATTATGTAAGTGTACCTTGATGAATCTACTTTCATATGGAAGAAACGAAATGGTCATATGAGTTATAAGTTAACAGATTTTAAAGTTCTTGTGGAATAGGGCCAGAACGGTTTCTGGATCCCCTGTTCCAACTTTGGAAAATCATTGTAAATTAACCAGAGATAATTAGGAGTCATTCCATATATGTGTAGATTCCTCTCTGAGTCTAGTTTCTACAGAAACAAACGGCATTAGTATTGAAGCCCTGTACAAGGAGATATCCAATTCGTAACGCACAAAGGTCAGTGTAGTCAATCCCTACAACAGGCGAGACTTTAACTAATAAACTGTACTAATTGGCTCGACCAAAAATTCTAGAAAAAAATATGTAGATGGACATATGAGTCTAGTTTCAGGAAAAATTTACGGAACTGATTTTCGAGTTGTAAAACTCAAGTTATGAATTTTGGAGCGACTAGTACTCAGATTGGCAGCTTGTCTGAAAATTGTCAATAAGTGGGTTGAAGTCTGTTAACACCTCGCGTTCGACTCCGGCGACGGTCTCGGGTTCGGGGTGTTACATTGTCCATGAACTTAAAATTGGTAAAATTGGTATTTAAGACCTCCTCATTAATATTCCAAAACAATTTCATACTAAAAACTTCTAGAATGCAAGTTTTGCAACTTATTCGATTTAGTCCCTACTTTCAATTTAAGCACTTTAGGCATAGAATTTCATCACGAAATTTTCACACAATCATGCAATCATATCATAAACATCAAAATCATTGTAAAATAATTATTTCTATCTCGGATTTGTGGTCACGAAACCACTATTCCGATTAAGCCTTAATTCAGGATATTACAACTCTCCCCCCCTTTTAAAGATTTTCGTCCTCGAAAATCTTACCGGTAAACAAGTGTGGGTATTGGTTTCTCATAGTTTCTTCAGTTTCCCATGTAGTCTTTTCTACCCCATGCTTTTGCCACAACACTTTCACAAGTGTAACACTTTTATTTCTTAGTTGTTTGACTTCTCGAGCTAAAATCTTAATCGGTTCTTCTTCATAAGTCATATCAGGTCGCAATTCAATTTCTGTCGGTGAAATTATATGTGAAGGATCTGAACGATACCGACGTAACATAGATATCTGAAACACATCATGAATCTTTTCTAATTCGGGTGGTAAAGCTAGCCGATATGCTACCGGTCCAACTTTTTCAATTATTTCATACGGTCCAATAAAACGCGGACTTAACTTGCCCTTTCGTCCAAATCTAAGGACTTTCTTCCATGGAGACACTTTCAAAATACCTTATCACCAACTTGAAACTCAATGTCCTTTCGCTTTAGGTCCGCATAAGATTTACATCTATCTGAAGCGACTTTCAAACAATCTCGAATTATCTTCACTTTTCTTCGTTTCTTTTATTAAATCAACTCCATAAATCGATTTTCCTTGAGTTCAGTCCAATACAAAGGCGTTCGACACTTGCGACCATACAATGCTTCATAAGGTGCCATTTTCAAGCTCGTCGATAGCTATTGTTGTAAGCAACTTCTACCAACGGCAAATATCTTTCCCAACTTCCTTGAAATTCCAATACACAACATCCGAGCATGTCTTCAAGAATCAATTACTCTCTCGATTGTCCATCGGTTGTGGATGAAAAGCAAGATCGAAATTTAACCAGTACCTAACGCGTCTTGCAACTTTTGCCAAAACCGCGAGGTAAACCTTGGATCTCTATCTGAAATAATCGATAATGGTATTCCGTAATCTAACAATTTCTTTAATATACAGTTCAACCAACTTGTTAAGAGAATAATTAAATGCGTCATCGGGATAAAATGAGCCGACTTAGTTAATCATCAACTATTACCCAGATGGCATCTTTCTTTCCGGAGTCAATGGCAATCTGAAACAAAATCCATAGTAATCCGATCCCATTTCCATTCAGAACCATAATAGGTGGAGTAATCCTCAAGGTACTTGGTGTTCACTTTACTGTTGACAAATTAAGCATTTGGACACAAATTCGATATATCTCTTTTCATTCCATTCCACCAATACATTTTCTTCAAGTCATTATACATTTTCGTACTACCCGGATGAATCGAGAAATAACCACTATGTGCTTCCTGTAGGATCTTTTGAATCAATTCCTCATTCTTGATACACAAATCCGATCTTTAAACATTAAGCACCCATCGAACCAATTCAAATCGATCCGTGACGACTTCACCTTTATTTTCTTTTGGCTAGCAAATCTTGATCATTTTTCGAGTTTGAAATCTCTTGTAAAAACATTGGTTTTGCTCTTAACTCTGCTAGAATCGAACCATCATCGACACTTTCAACCGAGTGTTCATAACTTTCAAAGCAAACAACAACTTTCGCTCAAAGCATCAAGAACCACATTCGCTTTTCCGGATGATAATCAATAACAAGCTCGTAATCTTTCAACAACTCCAACCATCTTCGTTGTCTCAAATTCAAGTCTTTTGTGACATCAAGTACTTAAGACTTTTGTGGTCGGTATATACCGACATTTTCACCATACAAATAATGTCGCCAAATTTTCAAAGCAAACACCACCGCACCAATTCCAAATCGTGAGTAGGATAATTCCTCTCATGAGGTTTTAAGCGCCTCGAAGCATATGCCACCACTTTTCCTTCTTGCATGAGCACACACCCCAAACCATTTAGAGAAGCATCACTATACACCACAAATTCTTTACGATTCGGGCTGTACTAACACCGGTGCCTCTGTTAATAACTTTTCAATTCTTCAAAACTCATTGACATTCTTCCGTCCATTCAAATTTAACATCCTTTCGGAGTAATCTAGTTATAGGAGCAGCAATTATAGAAAATCCATTTACAAACCGCCGATAATACCCAGCTAGCCCCAAGAAACTTCTAACTTCAGTTACGTTTTTCGGTGGTTTCCAATCAACAATGGCTGAAATTTTACTAGGATCAACCCGTATACCATCACCTGAAACAATATGACCCAAAAATCCAACTTCCCGGAGCCAAAATTCACTTTTACTAAACTTAGCATACAGCTGCTTATCTCTCAAAGTTTGCAAAACTATCCTCAAATGCTCAGCATGTTCTGTCTCATCTTTTGAATAAATTAAAATATCATCTATAAACACCACAACAAATTTGTCCAAGTATGGCCGAAATATGCGATTCATTAAATCCATAAACACAAGGAGCATTTGTCAATCCGAATGGCATAACTAAAATTCATAATGACCATACCTTGTTCTAAAAGCGCTTTTAGGTACATCCGACTCCTTTACTCGCAGATTGGTAATACCGGATCTCAAGTCAATCTTTGAAAACCATGTCGCTCCTTTTAGCTGATCAAACAAATCATCAATTCTCGGCAACGGATACTTGTTTTTGATTGTCACCTTGTTTAACTGCCGATAATCAACACATAATCTCATAGAACCATCCTTCTTTTTCACAAATAACACGGAGCACCCCAACGTGAAAAACTCGGCCTCACAAAGCCTTTATCACCAACTCTTGCAATCTGCGACTTTAATTCTTTCAACTCATTGGTGCCATTCTATATGGAGCAATCGAGATCGGAGTGTTCCTGTATCAAATCAATACCAAATTCTACTTCCACGACCGAGGCAAACCCGCAATTCTTCCGGAAATATGTCCGCAAATTCACACACAACCCAAGACCGATTCAACTTTCTTTTCAACTTCTTTTGTATTAATTACATACGCCAAATAAGCTTCATAACCCTTTCTCGAGATATCTTTGAGCCGACATTGAAGAAATCACACTAGGCAATGCCTCGATTTATCTGATTCAACTCGCAGAGTTTCACCATTTCCACACTTTAATTCTATAACCTTTTCTTTGCAATTTACTATAGCATCATGCAATGTCAACCAATCCATACCCAAAATAACATCAAATTCATCAAACGGCAACAACATCAAGTCGGTAGGAAAGTAATGATCCCGAATCATTAAAGGACATTTCTTACATACTTTATCAACAATACACATTTGCCTAACGGATTCGACACTCTAATCATAAATTCGTATTCTCAACGGTATATTCATACTAGACACCAATTTCATGCACACATATGAATGAGTAGAACCGGATCAATCAAAGCAATAACATTAACATTATAGAGAGAAATGTACCGTAATCACATCGGTGAGGAAGCATCTTCACGCGCTTTAATAGCATAAGTTCTAGCCGAGCCCTTCCTTCAGTCTAACCGCATCCTCGGCTACATTCTTCTTGCTTGTTTCACTTCCAACTTTTCTGGATACCTTCCCTCGAGTCTCGCACCACTAGCTTTTACATTCTGAAATTTTTCTTTCTCAGCTCTCTCTGGCCAGTCTCTAATAAAATGATCCGGAGAACCACATCGAAAACATTCATTTGCTCTGCACGGACCAAAATGATTTCTACCATACCGTTGGCACTCGAGTTTAACAAATCTCGTATTTCCCACACTAGTCGCAGAAGTAGTCTGAGATTTAGGACCCACATTTCGCTTCTTAAAATTTCCATATGATTGCCCAGCTGAAACTTGGGAACGAGGATTCATATTTCTTGACTTTCCGGTTTCTTTGTGAGGGTGCATTACTCATTGGTCTTTTCTTCCAATTTCATGTTTGATTCTACCTTTTTCTTTTCCTTCAGTAATTCTTCAGCCTTGCAAGCTCGATCGACAAGTACCACCATTTCTTTTAGTTCAAGGATCCCAACAAATACCTTAATGTCTTCGTTAAGCCCGTCTTCAAATCGTCGGCACATCTTGGCTTCAGAGGAACATATTCCCAGCATACTTACTTAATCGAACAAACTCTCTTTCATATTCGAGATCGTCATATTACCTTGCTTCACTCAAGAAACTCTTTACATTTCGATCAATAAATCTTTCACTAATATATTTCTTCCAAACTCTTCTTGAAAGAATTCCTGTGTTACCCTCTCTTTCGGTACCACCAAATCAAAGTCTTCCACCAATTATAGGCTGAATCTCTCAACAAAGATGTAGCAGATTTCAAACATTCTTCGGTGTACAAGATAATTCATCAAATACCGGATAGAATTTTCAAGCGAACTCGCTTTCTCGCATCATCATCAATATTTGCTCTAAATTCTTCAGCCCTTGTTTACTTAATTCTATCAACGGGGTTCGTGAAATTTTATCATATCCACTCCTTGAGGCATTGGAGGCATAGGTTGAGGAATTGGGGAGGTGGGGAGGTCGTACATTTGGGTTCGTGCGAACGAACTCGATGTACCATGCACTCATCATTTGGAGAAAGGCTTCCGATCCCTTTCCCTCCTCCCCGACCAACAGATGGGGGTGGGTTTTCGGCGCTGCTCCATCACCGGGAGTGGCGATTACTCAGACTTCATCTCGCCACAATGGATCGGGATCCATTTACTATATAAAAAATTTCATTTAAAAGGTCAAGTCGTCACACTATCACAATTCATACATATGGCATGTATAGCAAAATCCGTACATACAACACGTAGTCCGAGAACCGACTAAACCTGCTCGATACCACTAAATGTAACGCCCCACACCCGAGACCGTCACGGGAGTCGAGTATGAGGTGTTACTAAGCTTAGTTTAACATTTTAGAACTTTGAATTATTTGTTTCTACATTCACAGCTTTTAAGCTACTTGCGTCACAGTCACAAGAAAAACCATATCTCGAGTTACGAAACTCGAAATTAAGATCCGTAAATTTTTCCTAAATCTAGACTCATAAAAATATCTACTAATTTTTTTCTAGAATTTTTGGTTGGGGCAATTAGTACAGTTTATTAGTAAAAGTTACCCCTGTTTCAAGACTCGACTGGTCTGACCTCTGTTTACTACGAACCACATTTCTCTCTGTAAAAAATTCATATGACTATGAGGTTTGTTTATAATAAAACTAGACTCAATAAGGATTCTGAGGATATAAAATACACCACCTAATTATATCTTTACAATTTATGGTGAATTTCTAAAGTAGGAACAGGGGATTCAGAAACTGCTATGACTCTGTTTCACTAAAATTAAAATATCTTCTAACATATACTTCCTTTACTTGTTTCATTTGTTTCATGTGAAACTAGACATAATAAGCTTCAATTTGATATGTATTTCACCACCAAATTCAATTTCTATGATTTTTAGTAAATTTTCAAGCTCGCATTAGTGTTGCTGCGGTATTCTGTTTATGATAAATTTCATCCTTTTATGAGTTTTATGCACTAAGTATCTTAATAGTTTTCTTTAACATCAAACATAATCTAAACTAACCATTTTCATAATTTATCATTATCAAGCATTTCCTCAACCATTTCACAACCATACCATAAGATCATTTACACAAAATGGGTATATTGCTATACATGCCATACTTAAATTTACAAGCCATTTACCAAAAATCTTCGGATAGTGTGGTGAGCCTTCGACCTATCCCGACTCTGAGCTGGCTTGTCCAAAACTACAATGAGTAAGAAGGAGGAGTAAGCATAAATGCTTAGTAAGTTCATATGCAAATAATAAGTAACATAACAAACAGTTATACCACCAACATTAGCATACATCACTAAAACACATATCACATTTTTAATCATTCTTCATCATCTTATTACCTTATCGTGGTTGTATCAATACTCAACCCGAGGGTTAAATACATACCTGTCCAAAATATCCATTTCATATCACTTACCAATACGTCTCTTTACATCTCGAATATTCCTCCATTTGAGTAGAACTTTACCCGTTGAACACATCGGAATATAATTCGGATACATGGATAACTTGCACATAAGTGCCATATATGCAATCAAGCAATCATGTAACCCGCCGATAAGCGAACTCGGACTCAACTCAACGAGCTCAGGCGTTCGCATCCATAAGTGAACTCGGACCAACTCAACGAGTTCGGATGCCTAGTTACATCTCTCGAACTCGGACTCAACTCAACGAGTTCGGATGCTCAACCATCCTAGTGACATGTCACTTGTATCCTAATCTATTCCTAAGATTCAAACGGGATTTTTCTCGAACACTTATCCTTGCCGTCTTCCGTAGAATGCCGAAATCAATACTCGGTAACAATTATATTTAACAAGTAGTTCACATAATTTACATATTATTTGAAATTAACCACAAAGCATACATTTCATAATGAAATTCAGCATAACACATAATTAATATCAATAACTTAAAAATAAAAATTATGCTACATTATTTACACATGAACTTACCTTGGTTCCAAAATACAAAGATTTTGCAATTTAGTCCACAATCTTTTCTTTTCCTCGATTGAGGTCGATTCCACGTCTTTCTTGATCTAAAATAACACATTTAGCTTATTTAATACTCACATTATCAAATTAATCCTTAACTCAAATTTTGGCAAAATTACAATTTTACCCTAAACTTTTGCATATTTACATTTTTGCCCCTAGGCTCTGGATTAAACTTTATTCCTTATTCTTATGTTTTACAACATGCTGATCACTTTTCTCTTCTATGGCAACATCAAATTCTCACTCTAACATGTACTTGTGACTATTAGGTATTTTTATCGATTAAGCCCTTTTACTCGTTTTTGCTTAAAATCGAGTAGTACAAGTTGTCTAACATAATTTAAAACTTTATATTCTATCATAAAACATCAAAATACACAAATTTCACCTATGGGTATTTTTCCAAATATAAACCCTAGGTTAAATTATTGCTAACATAAGCTTTATCGAGTTACCGGGATCTCAAAAACGTAAAAATCATTAAAAACGGGGCTTGGAATCACTTACTATGGAGCTTGGAAGCTTGAAACAAACCCTAGCTATGGAGAACCCTTGAAATTTCGGCCTAATGAAGAAGATGGACAAAATTGGCTTTTAATTTTGTTTTAATTCATTTTAATAACTAAATGACCAAAATACCCTTACTACTAAACTTTCCAAAATTCCTTCCATGTCCTAATTTTGTCCATGAACTTAAAATTGGTAAAATTGCTATTTAAGACCTCCTCATTAATATTCCAAAACAATTTCATACTAAAAACTTCTAGAATGCAAGTTTTGCAACTTATTCGATTTAGTCCCTACTTTCAATTTAAGCACTTTAGGCATAGAATTTCATCACGAAATTTTCACACAATCATGCAATCATATCATAAACATCAAAATCATTGTAAAATAATTATTTCTATCTCGGATTTGTGGTCACGAAACCACTATTCCGATTATGCCTTAATTCAGGATATTACAGTAGTGAATGCATTTTCTGGCTAAATATAGAATTGACTTGAGAAATTAATTTAAGTTTCTTCGAATTATTGTTTAATTAATTATAAATAAATAATTGAAGTTTAGATATAGAATCAAATTAATTATTCATTATGAATTTTGTGAATAACGGAAAATTAAATATTTCCTCATAGATTCTATTACGGTAAAGTTGTTATGACTTTAACGAATTAGATTTGATTGAGAAAATTATTTAATTAAAAAATTAATTTAATTAATTAATTAATTATAATAATTGGTTAAATAATATTTATTTTGAAAAATAAAAAATAAGTATTGGGTTGGATTAAATTATAAAGTTTTGAGTTAAAAATCCAAAAAACACATATAATTGAATCTAATACATGAGAAGCTCAAATTAGCCCTCATAGAGTATGAGGGGCGACAACCCTAGTAGAAAATGCAAAGGTCACGGCTCAGTTTTAAGAAAATGTTAAACTTCCGCTATAACTAAATAATTGTTTTCTTAACTAAAATTTTCCAACACTTTCGTCACAACAATTTGGCACTTATAAAATTCAATCACTTAATAAATCATATCTACTCTCAAATATATGTCCATGGGTGGTTAAAATTACAATTATGCCTTGTCCATGGTGAAAATGAAAAAAAAAAAATTGATCTCTGTGCTTTCCAATCTTTTTAAATTTAGTTCAAAAGTGATTTTCATTCTACTAATTCATATCCCTAGTCATTCTCATACCAAATAGTCAAATAACATTTTAATCCTTTAACTTTTCAAATTTTACAGTTTGGACTTTTTTCCACATTTTCATATTCACAATTAACTACATTCTTTTCATCTCAAATATCAAACAACTTTTTATGATCTCTCTCTTTATCTAACTCTTTAATTTTTTTTTTCTCAAAAATTCACTTTATTAAATTTTGAGACAGTACCAGATACCATACCGAAAATATTGAGTGTGAAAAAGGACTGAACATAAGCATGTGATCTTGTTGAGGGTCGAGTGTGGAGAGGCTGATTCCACTCCCTGCAAAGCAAAGCACACTCCATTTCGATTGAAAATTTGGAGATGGACTAAACATGTGGGCATTGTTCCCCGACGTCGTCCTTGGAGGAGTTGGAGAAAGATCCTATTCCATGATCTATTAACTGATATTTCTGGCTGATTTGTTTTTTTTTTTTGGTCTCGGAGTTGATATATGCATAATCTGAAACCCAACCTCTACCAACGATAAGTAAAGAATTGAAATAATCGAATAGAGAGCGCTAAAGCAGTTCGCAAACAATAAGAAATGCCACAAAAAATGTACATAAAAATAAATATAAAGTTATACATGACCCTCGGGAAAAAAAAATATATCATGCAACCCGATCAAGATCCAATCATAATGTTCATATAACTTTTTTTTATTATAATCACTTTTCATGGAGGCCTGTCAAAATGTGTAAAGAAAAAAAATTATGAAGTAGCCATTCTTTCATTGCATAGCTTCAATGTTCCAACAATGCGCCGGTGAAGTTTAATGTTAGACCAAAATAACTGCACAAACGCAAAACGAAAGCTTAAAAATACAAAATTCATCAACCTGTTGTTTGGGAGAAGATTACGACATTCAACGCACACCCAGGCAACATATTATAAAGTTATATTTTAGAAACGAAAACAACATTCACAGACCAAAACCGCAGTCCAAGCTACAATCTTCTCCATTGGGAACAAAGAGCCTAGTACTCCCACTTCTTCACTTCCATACCATCTGGAGGACTTCCTTCCACCTTCTTTGCACCAACTTCTTTCCAGTTTGTTGAAAGCACTGTCCCATTAGACTCCACCTGCAAATGCAAAGCCAGAAATTTAGATTATGTCCATGGCAAATGGGCAATTAATGTAACCATAATCTATCAATTATTTTATTCAATGACCAAAGTTACACATATTCGAGGGACAAAATTAAACTCTCTTTAAGGAAAATATCTTACAAAAGACTTTTGCATGGCTCTTCTTGTATCCTCATCAGCATCTTGATAAATGTCCCGGAAAAACTTATTCAAAGCTGCATCACCATCCAACTTTTCATCTTTCTCCTGAAAGCCAGCCACAGAGAGTCTGTGTGTTGAGAGTAATCGTATCCCATAACAACTTCCTCTAGGAAAGTTTTCCCAAAAACAATCACAAAAGAGAAAACGATATCTTCATGTTCAACATACCTCCTTCTTTACTTGAGCTTCAATTTTATCCCAATCAACCCTCTTCGGTTTGGAGGATGGATACACTGGTCTTTGATTTGCACTTACTGCAAACAGTAGTTTATGACAAGACCACAGGTAGAAAAAAAGATACAGTACTTGCCATAAAATTAAATCGTAAAAAAATTCAAACTCATGCAGCAACATTTATTAGAACAATAAGTAGATGAGCATTGAAAGATCAATTCAACCTATGAAAAGATACTAGCGAAGATTTTCAATTGCAAAAACATCCACATTCACAAACAGGAAAATCCATGGATATAGATCTGCAGGCAAAAAGATACCACTAGTTTGAAGAATAATAAAACTCTATGAGTAATTTACTTAATGTGAGCAAGAAATAGGAAATTTTATCTATGAGTAATTTATTTCGAAACAATACTTTGTTGCCTTCAGACAACACATTTCAAGTCGATCACATAAAATTCTGCAAAGTTTGTTGATGACTTTACTCCAAATACTAGCTTAGTAACTAAAATATGGTTCCCAAGAAGGATTTACCTGAATAAAATATTCACAATTTATGTTAGCCAGTAACATTTATATTTCAAACTACCATTACCTCTGGGTGCAAAACTGCAAAAGAATACACACAGCACTGTACACACACATACAACTGCACAGGGAGACTAAAAAAATTGGTATAGGATGCAAAAATAAACCTGGGCAATTGGTTGTCTCATAGTTTAACAGCTAGTAATAAAGATAACATGCAACAGAGATCAACTTACCTGAAGATACATTAACCCTTTGGGGAACAGCAACTTCCCTGCTGAATTCAAGAGATGCCCAATGAATTGGTTCAGCTTTTGCCAGCCGAATCTCAATTTTGGTTGACAACACATCATATCTGCACTTTTCAGGTATTATCTGTTCAAACATAGCAAAACACAACATAAAAACAAGCATCTACAGAGACACAATCATATGGCAAAAAAGATCCAACAAAAACATGTTTGTCACTAGTAAACAGAAAGGCAATCCATAATTCAGTGTAATATTTCAGTAATTGCCACTATCATCTACAGAGTTCTTTGTTTGGACATTTGCAAAAAATAGAAAATTAAAAACATATTTATGATGATACTCTTACAAACCAGAAGTTCGATAACATGAATCTCATGTAATACCTTTCTAAATAATCGGAGCTGGAAATGATATGCATCTTTCCCAGGAGCTTCAATGGAAAGACTTAGCTGCAGAACAACAAAGAAAGATAGCACATCTTTAGACTGTATACTCATTAATCTCTCAAAGACAGAGCCAGAAAAACAGAGAAGTGAAACAGATGAATTAATATGCAACTTACTATTTGTTCGCCATAATCTACTTTAACACATTCACGTGGTATTCCCTTGGCAAATACTGTGACAACCACTTCCTCAGGTTTCTGGTAAAATTCATGCCTGCACAAATATTTTTAATCAAATCAATCACACATTATCAAAAGTGCTGACCTTAAAAAGAGATACAAAGGCAAAAACCTGTAAATTGGTTTGGGTGGTGCTACCACAGCCATTGGAACAGGAGCATCCTTGACCGGCTCAACTTCTTTTGCAGGTACAGAATTTGTTGTCACCTCTTTCAGCATCTGCTTTGGTAGCTCATCAGTTTCCTCTAAACAAACACAAAAACTCATAAGACAAGGAAGGATCTTAAAACGGTATAGGTTTATTTTAAATATATAGCAATATCAGTAGATAAATTCCTTCCTTCCTAAACACCTTATTTAAAGCTAAGTACCTGCAATGCGCTCTTCACATTCTTTGATCAACTTAGAAAATCTCAACTCTCCCGGTGCCAAAGTGGCACCAGTCTCCAACGCAGCCTTAGCAGTTTGATACTCCTCAAGCTTCATACATGCCGTACTGTAGACATTGGTTTACATATGCCTCAGAATCAATAAACAATGCTCGGAAACAATTCAGGAATTCATTCAGCAATTATACTAAAGGAGCGATTAAAACAGCAACGTTCCATACTATTTATGTACAAACAACTAAAGCATTGGGAATTAAAGGAAAAAATGAGTAGACGAGGGAAAAATCTACTAACGCTTTACGCAAGTAAGCTTTAGACATGGAAGGATCCAACTCAATTGCTTTGTTTGCATCCGCGACAGCCTCTGCGCCAACAAAAAGTACAAAAATAACAAAGAATTAACAATTAATCATTTTAAAAACATACATATTTAAAAGATTAAATGGGGAAAAAAGAGGAGATACCAGTGAGATTATTGAGTTTGATGTTGGCTTGAGCGCGGTCAGCGTAGAGTTCAGCATTTTTAGGGTTAAGTTGAATGGCTTGAGAGTAAAGATCGAGCGCGAGTTCAAAGTGATCATCGATGAAGGCTTCTTTGGCTTTGGTCTCCAAATCAGAAGCCATAGCAAGGGCAAAGCGAGAGAAGAAAGGGAAGAAGAAGAAGACACAGAAGCCTCTCGAACAGTGACCGAGAGGGGATTTTGATTTCGGAGAAGCGTGGGAGAAAATGATTGACCTTGAGTTTGAGGGAACTGAATAATAATAATAATAATAACAACAACAATAACGAGGGAAGCGATGGATTTACGCCCATCATTTATAATTATATATTAATTTTGGTTAACTTATGCATATATGCATGCTGAAAATTTTAAAATTTACAAGATTTACGCTTGAATTTTGGGACGAAAAACAACGGATTCCACAGGGCACATTTTCACTGATGCTTTTACCTTATTACTAAATTGTATAATTTGTATTACATCGTAAACCTACACTTATTTATAATATATCAAATAAATCTATTAAATTTGTTTGCTTTCTTAATATATCATATTCTGAGTTTAAAATTTATAATGATTTATGTTAATTTTTCATTCAATTTTTTTTCCGGTCGATTTGTTAGGTACAAAATTTTGGCAAAGTAAAGAATTGATTAGAAGCTTCTCAATTTTGGATTAAAACTTTGGCTTGCATATTATAATATATTTGACTTGAAGAAGTACTAATAACTTACACTTTATAGAAAAAATTAATGAATAAACGAATAAGTTAGTGTCTTAATTAGCTCTTCTCCTTAATGCTCTCGGGTTGTGTGGACATGTTAGCTTCGTATGTCTTCGATTCCTACAGTATATACATAACATCAGTGTGTCTCCCCGCTCCCAAATATCCATATTTCCTTGTATCTGAGTTAAGTTAAACCGACCTTTCGGCTTGCACCACAAGTTCTTATTTGGTACTGACTCGAAAGGAGCGTGCGAGGTAGGCGGTCACATGCTTTCATCAGGGACAGGTGGGAGTTCAAATTTCCAACTATTATACGCTCGTTCAAGTCTGTAAAATTCGTCAACGTATGTCTTACAATCTATACGTTCTGAGGCATAAGCAACAATTGCATGTGTGCTTAGATAACGAAGTACTTGAAATCTCCCACAGTCATATATCATTTGACTGAGGTTTACATGGTACACGCTCCACTAATAACTACGGTGTCGGGTCCGTGGGGCTGCTTAACTCGAAATACTAGATTTGGTCCCGAGTGACATATTGAAGCCTTTGAGTTCGCGATTTCTACATTTTCTCTAATATATTTCAGCACCGACTTGCACCAAACATGATCACCCTTTAGTTGTCTCGCGTATGTCTCAGCCCACTTTGGAAACAAGGATGCTAATCAGAAATATATTTTCTTGATCACCGAGGTTACTGACAAATGGCGCGCCCCATTCAATACAGAATTAATGCATTCTGCTAGGTTCAAGGTCATGTTCCTTCGTCATACGATTGTTTCCACTGTTGCAGAGGTATCCTATTAAGGTATCGCGCACCCAATTGGTTTATAGCCCATAGTCTTTCCAACATTTCATGGAATCGATGTTGACGAGCTCATACCTTGTCGATGACAATCAACAACGCATTCAAGAAAAGCAACCCAAAATGTTTATGTCAAACTATTTTACAAGAAACCAATTCTATGCACAACGTACCCATGTTAATGACATGTTGTCACTTTGCATCCTTATGGTATTGGCTCACGTAGTTAAACCCTATATGACGCAAACAATACCTATGGTGTACAAAATCACATCAGCTTAAACATCGTTCGAAAGTGACCTGTATTCTAGTGCTTCTATTGGAAATGATGCACACATCGAGCTACGGCATAACATACCTTCTCAAGTTAGTTAAGAAAAAATCCTGTCATCATCGGATTCTTCCAAAGTTATTGCAAAAGCTATTGGCAGGATTCTTTAGTTACCATCATGTTCAACAGCTATTAACAACTTATGCTCATATCTCTCGTACAAGAATATTCCATCAATTTGAACAAGTTGCTAACAGTACCTGAATGCAGTTACACATTGCATGAAAGTCTAGAAAAAATGGTGGAAAACTCTTTTTCGAATGACCAAGCGATCATCGTAATTCGCAGGCTCTTTTTGCAGCTCGGTTATAGAACCTGATGATCTGCTGTTTAACGTCACAGTAATAATGTGCAAGCGTACACTGTCGATGCAAGTATAGTAGACAAATATGATTCTGTTGGATATCGATCCTACGAGGATGGTTGTCTTTTGTCTATCAATGTCAGTGCAATAAATAGATAGAAACGAGATAAATTGTAAGAGTAGTTATCGAAACAATAACTTGAAAATAATAAGATAAAATATGATAACGATAAACTAGGATCCCCAACATGAATATTCAACAGAATACTAAGTGCTCACAAGGTATAAAAGGATAAGTGATTGTCGATGCATTAAATTGCAATGAATATCTTATCAAGCTTAAATTCTATATCTAATCTAAGACTTAAACATGCACATTAGCCAAACCTTCCTATGATGGCAATGGAACACTATTAAGAACAAATGAATTAAATTCCTCTAATCCTCAAGCAACTCCCGTTGTCATGCTTGTTAGCTTGAACTATTGCTGCACTTTCCATTGTTAGTGACTGCAATAACACTTTCATGCTAAAAACATTCAAACCCAAAGATTAAACAGTAGAAGCAAGACTGAATAAAATAACATTTAACCTAGAAATCATGTATACTTCTGTACAAACATGAAATAGAAATTAATCATCATCGTTTAGAAAAGAAATATAAAAGAAACAAGTGGAGAGTACTATTCCAAGAAAATCTCGACTTGATCTCTCAACTCCCTCTTGTGTCAAACTCAAAACTCCTCGTCAAGAGTTAATTTGCATCCCTTTCACGTTGGTTCACCCGTAAGAGGTTTAAGCCGCCATCGCCGAAAAGCTTCAAAAGATAGGTTGAAGAAGATAATCCCTGATAATACTCTAGAGTGACATATTTTTATGTGCTAATTGCATGTTTATTTTGAGAATTACCCTACTAATTTGAGTTATCTATGATTTTTTATCTTTCACGAACTAAATTGGAGGCAAAAGGAAATTTATGGGTAAAAAGTGCAAATTTGAAAAAACAATGGGCCAACATGCTACATAAGGGAAAAGGTGGTGCCAAAAATGCAAGTATGGAAGACATAAGGGCAAAAGTGCAAAAGAAAAAGTTTTATAGCACAAGACTCTATTTAATGTTTAATTACATTAGGATAATTATTAAGGATTATTATTTAGATTTAATTTTAGGATTTATTTTCATTTATCTTTAATTATCTTTAATTATCTTTATTTATTTGTATTTATCTTTTAGAATTTAATTAGGAATAGGCTAGGTTTCTTAGTACTATAAATAGGGGATGAAGTGACACAAATTTCATCCATCTTTGGCTGTAAACACTCTCTCCCCCATAAATCTAGTCTTTTTGTTCTTTCCATATTTTCTTTCAATAAAAATTCCATTCCCATTATATTTATTTATTTTTCCCCAAAAATCATGAGCCATTAATATCTATCTAGCCAAAGGTTGTCAAAAATCCCCAAAAAGGGTTCATGAGGCTTAGAATCCGCGCTTAGCTTTCTCAAAAGAGTATTCATCATTTCTCTGCATTACGGGGCTGACGCTTCTGTCCATGTCCCTTAAAAAGTGATCTTTTTAATGTGTGCAAGGAACAGCCACTTTGTATATTTTGGGAAGGTTGCACAGTCGATTTGTTAGCTTACTTTGTTAGAGGTTGGCGAGCCCAAGAGACAAAGTGGCGTGGTATTCACCATTGAGAAGTGATGATCTAGCATAAGACAATCCCACAAAAGCGATTGTTGGTTAGAGTCAGGTTCCGCTAAAATCGTAAGTCTAAAATCTTGGAGCAGGTGGTCGTAGGCGTCCTCTTCCACTATAACTAGCTTATTCTGTTTGAGAATGATCACCTAAAAGTCGAGGATTGAACCTAAGGCGGATCGAGGCAACCGGAGGCTGGAATCTCTCCATAAGAATTCTTTTTCCTCAACTCTATTTATTTTTATTATTTTAATTTTAATTTTTGAAATTCCAATCAAAACTTTTAATTCAATTTTTATTTTATTTTTTCTAAGATTAAAACATTTAATTCTGTTTTTTTATTTTTTCAGGTACGCAGGTTTTCTTGGGCACAATTTTGACCAGGATTTCGAGGAATAAGCAATTGTGCAAATCCGGTCCCTGAGGATTTGGCCCTGCTTCCCTTATACTATTATTTTTATTATTTTCAATAGTTTATAGGGATAGGATATTGTTGGTGCTTTCAACGACCGCATCAAATTTTGGCACCATTGCTGGGGACCAGTAACGTACTAATCTTGTTCTTTGTTTCTTATGACTAGATCTGCTCCAGATACTCTTGCGTTTGATTCAGAGATAGAGAAGACTGCGAGAGCCAATTGCAAGGAAACAAAGCTAAGGAAAAAATAGTCAGCGGAGGTTGAGACTCAAAGTAATCCACCGTCAGAAATCAGAATCGACGATGAAGCAGAGTCTAGGGTTAACGAAAACCCTACTCAAACATTTGAAAGCCAAAAGGTAGAATTCGATTCACCAGAAGAAGTACTTAACGCTAGGGTTAACGAAAACCCTAATTTAGCATATCAACCTATGGCTTAAACAATTCGGCAACTGGCCGAAGCTCCGGTAGAACAACCGCCATTGTGCATTGCGTATCCTACTATGGATATTGATTTTGAATTAAAGTCAGGTTTAATCCAACTTCTGCCAACTTTTCGTGGGTTGCAAAATGAAAATCCCCACAAACATCTGAAATAGTTTCATATGGTTTGTCTTACTATGAAACCTCAGGGGGTAACTAATGATCAAATTAAACTGTGTGCTTTCCTTTTTTCCCTAGTAGACTCAGCTAAGGAATGACTATTTTACTTATCTCCTGGATCTATTACAACTTGGGCTGATCTTTCTCGTTTATTTCTTAACAGGTTTTTTCCAGCATCACGAGTAACTAAGTTAAGAAGGGAGATCGTTGGAATAAGGCAAAAAGAAGCAGAGTCTCTTTACGACTATTGGGAGCGATTTAAGAAGCTGTGTGCTAGTTGCCCACAACATGATATTACAGAACAATCTTTTCTCTAATATTTTTATGAAGGCTTGAAACCCATAGAGATGAACATGGTAGATGCCTCTAGTAGAAAAGCATTGGTCAACATGACTCCCCAACAAGCAAGAGACTTGATCTCCACGATGGCTGCAAATACTCAGCAATTCTGAGCCAATCTTAAACCCCTTAGAAGAGTTCACCAACTAAGTAATTCAACCTTAGAAGATAAGTTGATAGACTTATAAATATTGTGAGTTCTCTTATTGCAGAAAAAGCCAAACCAGCCCGAGTATGCGGAATATGTGCTACACCTGTACATACAACTGATGCATGTCCCAGTTTTTATGATGATACTATGGCTCATTTAGATGCTGTGGGAAATTTCCCTAGGCCACCACAAAGGCGATATGATCCTTACACTAACACCTACAACCCAGGATGGAGAGATCACCCTAACTTAAGTTATGGGGCCAATCCATGATATAACCAGCCATACCAAAATCGGGTTCCACAACAGCCACGAGATTCAGGTAATTCTCTAGAAACTTTGGTCAATAAATTAGCAGCTAATATGTTTGTTTTCAATAGAAAACCGATGCGTCTACAAGAGAATTGACCATATCAATCAAGAAAATAAGTTCTTAAGGGAAGCTGTCGTCACAAACAGAATCGAACCCGAGACAAAACACGAATGCAGTAACGCTACGAAGTAGAAAGGTACTGGAACCAATTCCTGGCAGGAATCTTGGTCAAGAAATCACCCAGGAAAATCTCGATAACGATGAACAAGTCCGAGTGAAACCCCCGTTGCCGAAAATTGAACCTCCATTCCCAGGATGATTAAATCAATGTCGAAAGGGCAAAAAAGACAATGAGATCCTCAAAACATTCAGAAATGTCGAGATCAATATACCATTGTTGGATGCCATCAGACAAATTCTATAATATGCCAAGTTCCTTAAAGAACTTTACACAAACAGACAAAAATTAATAGGCAATGAAAAGGTAAGTGTTGGTGAAAATGTATCTGCAGCGTTGCAGTGAAAGATGCCAGCAAAATGTAAAGATAGGGGCATGTTTGCAATACCATGCAAGATAGGCCATTTGGGAATTAAGAAGGCTATGTGTGATTTAGGGGCCTCAATAAATGTCATGCCTTATTCTATATATGAATCACTTAACGCAGGTTTTTTGACAAAAATAGGTGTTATCATTCAGCTGGCAGATAGGTCCATTGTGCATCCCAAAGGAGTCTTCGAGGACGTATTGGTAAAAGTTAATGAACTTATTTTCCCTGCAGATTTTTATGTGATAAAAATAGAGGAGGATAGCGCTCCTAGATCTTCAGACCTCTTGTTGGGCTGACCTTTCCCTCGTACTGCTAGCACCAAAATCGACATTCGAAGTGGAACTCTTACAATAGAATTTGATGGGAAGATCGTGCAGTTTAATGGTTACGAGATGCTATTTGTCACCCAAGTGAAATATTGAGCGTAAACTATGTCGACATAATTGACTCTTTAGTAGAGAGACTTTTGAGTCCATTTATGAAGATAAATCTTAATATATAGTTGATGATTATGAATTTATTAATGAGTTATTGTCTCCATCAAACACTAAAACTTTTACCTTCTATTGTACAGGCTCCAGATTTGAAATTAAAGCCGGCTCCTAAACATCTTAAGTATGTGTTTTTGGGGAAAGGTAATACCCTACCGATTATAGTTTCAAATGAACTCTCTAAGCTCGAAGAAGAAAGTTTGATCCAAGTACTACAAAATCATGAGGTGACGATTGGCTAGACCATTGCCGATTTAAAATGGATAAGCCCTTTGACATGCACACACAGAATCTACTTAGAGGAAAACACTAAACCAAGACAAGTGGCGCAAAAAAGGTTGAATCCGAATATGATGGAGGTAGTAAAAAAGTAGATAATCAAGCTGTTGGATGCTGACATAATGTACCCCATTTCAGACAGTAGATGGGTAAGTCCGGTACAAGTCGTGCCCAAGAAAACGAGTGTGACAGTAAAGAAAAATGCTAAAGGAGACTTGGTACCAACTTCAGTGCAAAATGGGTGGCATGTCTGCATTGATTACAAGAAGTTGAATTTTGACACTAGAAAAGATCATTTCCCTCTTCCTTTTATACATCGAATGCTTGAGCGATTAGCTGGCAAATCTCACTTTTGTTGTCTTGATGGATACTCAGGTTTCTTCCAAATCCTAGTTGCACCAGAGGACCAGGAAAATACCACTTTTACGCGCCCATTTGGCACATTTCTGTACAGAAGGATGCCATTTAGAATTTGTAATGCACCGACGACCTTCTAGAGATGCATGATGAGTATATTTTCTAAATATGTGGAAAAAATTATTGAAGGTTTCATGGATGATTTTACTGTGTATAGAAATTGTTTTGACGAATGCCTAAAAAACCTCACGATAATTTTAAATAGGTGCATAGAATTTAATCTTGTCTTGAATTATGAAAAGTGTCATTTTATGGTAGACAAAGGTTTGATTCTAGGTCATATAGTTTCAGCTAAGGGAATTGAGGTCGATAAGGCCAAAATTGACATTATAAATTCTTTTTCATATCCTTCTACTGTAAATGAGATCGTTCTTTCCTTGACCATGTAGGATTTTACAGGCGTTTTATAAAGAACTTCTCCAAAGTAGCTGAACCATTGTGCGAGTTATTATAGAAAGATAAGAAATTCGAGTTTAGCCCAAAATGCAAGGAGGCATTTGATGCACTCAAGAAAAAGTTGGTGTCCGCTCCTATAGTACAAGCACCAGATTGGAACTGCCCCTTTGAAATTATGTGCGATACAAGCGAACGTAGTGTGGCGGTCATGTTAGGGTAAAAAGATGGACAAAAAGCCTTATGTCATTTGCTACGCCTCAAAAACCCTAGATGCTGCACAAAGCAACTACACCACCACAAAAAAAGAACTCTTAGCTGTTGTATTTGCTTTGGATAAATTTCAGTCATATTTATTGGGATCTAATGTGATTATTTTTTCTGATCATACAGCTCTCAGGTACTTGATCACGAAGAAGGAAGCAAAACCAAGGCTCATTAGATGGATTTTGCTGCTCCAAGAATTTGACATAGAGATTCGTAATAAAAAAGGATGCGAAAACTTGGCAGTCGACCACTTGAGTTGTAATAGCCCAAAATTGGGTCTAGTTGGAACAGAGGTTTCGGGACCACAAAATCTGAGATATAAATAATTATTTTATGATTATTTTGAGGTCTATGATATGATTGCATGATTGTGTGAAAATTTCGTGAAGAAATTCTATGCATAAAGTGCTTAATTCGAAGTTAGGGACTAAATTGAATAAGTTGCAAAACTTGCATTCTAGAAGTTTCTAGTATGAAATTGATTTGAAATATTAATTAGGAGGTCTTAAATAGAAATTTTACCAATTTCTAAGTTATGGACAAAAATTGGACATGGATGGAATTTTTGGAAAGTTTAGTAGTAAGGGTATTTTGGTCATTTAGGGGTAAAATGAATTAAAATACAAAATTAAAAGCCAATTTTGCTCATCTTCTTCACCATGGACGTGTATACCAAGGAGACTCCATGGCTAGGGTTTTAAAGCTTCCCAAGCTCAATTGTAAGTCCGTTCTAACCCGCTTTTCAAGTTCTTTACGTTTTGGAGTCCCAAGAACTTGATTTAGCTTATGCTAGCAATAATTCAACCTAGGGTTCATATTTGGAAAAATACCCATAGGTAAAATTTGTGTATTCTGGTGTTTTATGATACAATATGAGGTTTTAAGTTATGTTAGACAACTTGTGCTACTCGGTTTTAAGTGAAAACGAGCAAAAGGGCTTAATCGGTAAAAATACCTAATAGTCATAAGTATATGTTAGAGTGAGAATTTGATGTTGCCATAGAAGGGAAAAGTGATCATCATGTCATAAAACATAAGAATAAGGGATGAAGTTTAATTCCCGAGCCTAGGGGCAAAAGTGTAAATATGCAAAAGTTTAGGGCAAAATTGTAATTTTTCCAAAGTTTGAGTTAAGGACTATTTTGAATAGTACATTAATTAAATAAGTAAAATATGATGTTTTAGATCCCGGAAAATGAGATTTGAACCTAGAATGAGAGAAAAATTGAAAATTGGGAAAGTTGGTAAAATGGCCGTTTTAATATCAAAGTAAGTTCATATGTATAATAAGCATTAATTTATTCATGTTTCAATGTAAAATTGATATATTTACTATGATCTCGAGGTGTTGAAAGTATGTAAGTTGGTATGATAATAATACAACAATAATCTTTGTAATTTATATTTGAAAGTTAAATTTAGTGAATTAATTGAATTATGTTAAATTAAATGATTATGGTGCCAAGTTTATGAATTGATTTAAAAATATGTCTATGGTACATGAAGTGCATTGAATTATCATACATAAATGTGATTTCTATGATTATGGATATTATGGGAAATTGTAAGTTCATATGATTTTTAATAAGACAATGTGTAATTTAATGTTATTGCGTTGATATTAAATGAGATGTAAGTTTATATGTAAGTAATACATCACTATTACTTATATTATGATATTTTATAAAAATATTGGAAATATGTTTGTGGATAATTACTTGATTGGTGAAATTGTTGGAAAAGAGAGAAATCCGGTTGAACCTTCTGAAAGATTGAATGATACTGGATGGTATGTAGCTAGGTCACATGTATAGTCTTGAGTGCACATCATGTGTACAAGAGAGCTACAAGACATTATGATGTAGCTAGGTCGTATGGGTGATACTATGTGTACACCATGTAGACAAGAGAGCTACGGGATATATGTAGCTAGGTCGCATGCGTGGTTCCAAGTGAAGGACACCATGTAGACAAGAGAGCTACGAGATAAATGGCTAGGTCACATGGGTGGTACTAAGTGTTCACCATGTGTACAAGAGAGTCGAACTATATGATGGGTGGAGCTATGTGCTGAAACCACCAAGTATCAAGGATTGATCCAAGTGTTTAACGGAGACTCTCTATGTATTGCTTTGTGAGTTTTGTGATGAATAAGTGCGAGAACTTGGTTATGTGAATGATGTGTTCATTAAGTGACCAGGATGTGGTAAGGTTATAAAAAAGTAAGTTATACATGAGGATGATTTTATGGTGACCTTGTGATCATGGGCCTATACTTGTGATGTATGAAATGTGGTGAAAATGATTTGTGATATATATGTTAAAATGAGGCTAATACAAAGAAAGTGTGAAAGAGTGAATTAGGAATAAAACTGTTTTGGACAGTAGCAGTGATGTGATTTTGAAAAATCACGAAAAATAGTATAAATTTAATCAGAGACTGAATGAGATATCAAATTAAAGATTAATGAGTCTATTTTCATATAAAAGAAATATAGAAAGCAAAGGAGTTCTATATTTTGAGATATTTATGTTTTTGTGAGACTGATTTAGAATGATTATGTGATCCCTGCTCGACTTTGAAAAATCACAAAATTTGGAGAAAAATAATTAGAGGCTCAAAATTATATTTTAAAATCCATAATGAGTTTATTTTGAAGATAAATCAACAAGAAAATTATCCGAGTTACATCTTTGTGAGATAATTATTTTTTGTGAAGAGAGGTCGAATCGTCGAAAAGTGAAACAGGGAAATTTTAATGAATAAACTATACTAATTGGCTAAACCAAAATTATGAAAATTTTATGGTGGAAAGATATGTGTCTAGTTTCAAGGAAATTTACGGATCTTAATTTGGAGCTCTGTAGCTCGAATTATAAATAATTAAGTGATTATGACTCGTGTGGACAGTTTGATGTGAACATTTATTAGTAAATTGTGAAATCGTACTTTCAAGAATGCTATATACATTAAGGATGTGGAATGGAGAGGAGGAGGAGGAAAATAAATATATGTGGAATATATGGAAACTATGGTATATGAAATATTGATATAATGAAATAAATGATATGTGTTTATAAGAAAACAAAAAGAGAATGTTATGTATCATGACATGTATATATATATTCTCAATGTAATGCTTGTTGGGTATGGAATTGAATTGAAATGTTTCAGGCAAACATGTTATTCTGCGCATCTGAATCGTGGTATTTTATAAAGATATGATCTAGCTTTAAATATGAATGCTTGATGATTAAGCTGAAGATATTTGGTAAGATGATAATCTTGGTATAAATGTATAAGTGGTACTATAATAAACAAGGTAAAATGAGTGTGAGAGACACATGTATGATGACATACAAATGCTATGTTTGTGGTTTAATTGAGGATGTTTAATCATTAAATGAATACCGTGTTATATGCTTTTGATTTTGTATAAGTGTGTAAGAGATCAAGGTTGACCAAAGCTTGGAAAATAGCCTAGGTATATTCCACACAGGCAGAGACACGACCATGTGTCTCAGCCATGTATGGAACACGACTTTGGGACACGGGCGTGTGGAGCCTTAAAGCATGAAATTTCCAAGATTTTCGTAAGTTCTCGGTTTAGTCCCAAACCCTTTCTAAAGTATATTTTGGGCTCCGTAGACTCAAATAAGGGACTATGTGTAAGAGAATGAACGCTTTGAAATATGAATAAAATTTTATGGCTCGTATTTTAGTTTAATGTTTGTATGTTTGTCTGGTAACGCCTCGTACCTTAGCCCGGCCTCGGATACGGGTAAGGGGTGTTACATGAGTAGGCTAAAAATACCTAATGATGACACTCCTATAAAGGTTGAGTTCCTTAATGAGAGCTTATTTTCGACCGAGGCTCATTACCCATAGTATATGGATATAGTAAATATCTTAACCACAGGTTCATTGCCCACTAAGTTGGCACGTTCCGTGAAGGACAAGTTTAGACAGGAAGCTCGATATCACATTTGGGATGACCCATACTTGTGGAAACACTGTTCAGATTAGATAATAAGACGATGTGTTCCAGAAACTGAATTAACCTCTATCCTTACTTTTTGTTATACAAAAGCTTGTGGAGGTCACTTTGGCCCTAAACGGACTACTCACAAGGTATTGGAGTGTGGGCTACATTGGCCCATAATTTTTCGAGACGCATATAATTTCTATAAGTCTTGCAATAAATGCCAACATACAGGTAACATCACTAAACGAAATCAATGCCCCTATCCCCGATTCATGTATGCGAGATTTTTGATGTATGGGGCATTGATTTCATTGGCCCATGTTAATGCAGTGGACTATGTTTTTAAGTGGATGGAAGCAAAGCCTACTCGTAATGATAATGCTAAAACTATTGTGGAGTTTCTAAAACGAACTATTTTTTCTTTGTTTGGCACACCTCGAGCTCTGATCAGTGTTCGTGGCACCCACTTTTGCAACAAAGTTAAGGAGGCACTATTCTCAAAATACAGAGTTCATCATCGTATAGCGACAGCCTACCATCCCCAAAAGAATGGCCTAGCAGAGGTTTCGAACAAGGAGATCAAGATTATTTTGGAGAAAACAGTTCGGCCCAACTGAAAGGATTGGAGTCTTCGGCTTACTGGCGCACTTTGGGCTTATCGAACGGCGTATAAAGGACCAATTGGCATGACCCTATATCGGCTTGTTTTTGGAAAAGCTTGCCATCTTCTGGTCGAATTGGAACATAAAACTTATTGGGTTGTTCGACAATATAACATGGAGTTAGAACCCACAAGGAAGGCAATGAAATTAGACAATCAAGAATTGGAGGAAATTCGTAATAATGCCTAGAGAATGCTCACATTTATAAAGACAAGACAAAGTCGTTTCATGATAAAAAAATAGGTCTGAAGCATTTTTCGGTAGGACAAAAAGTTTTACTTTATAACTCCGTATTAAAATTGTTCCCAGGAAAGCTTCGATCTCAATGACAAGAACCTTTTATTATGACCGAGTTATTCACACATTGTACAGTTGAAATAGAGAGTGAAGAAAAGGAAAGCGGTTCATAGTCAATGGCCAACGATTGAAGCCATTTTACAAGAATTTTCACCTACACGATCGAAAAAATTCAGTTAGAGCCACCGTAAAACCATTCACGGCGTCAAGCTAACGACGTTAAACAAGCGCTTGCTGGGAGGCAACCTAATTTTTTATTTCTCTTTATTTTTATTTTTATTTTTATTTTATTTTAATTATTTATATCTTAATTATTTATTACTTAATTATTTATTTTATTTTTGATATTAATAAAACGTATCTTCTTCTAACTAGGTGAACCGAAATGAAAATAGGGAGAAAAAAAGAGAAAAGACAAAACTTGTAGCCAAACAGCTCATATTCCTTTCCTATTCCAGCATGGAATAGAGCCTTCCTGCCCTAGATTCCCCAAAACCTATAGCCAAACAACCCCTTTCAGCTAAATAAAATCCCAATCCGTAAAAAACCTTATCCCATTTTTTACCCAAATGCCTCCCTAGCTGCCGCACTCCTTCACCACTCCCTCCACCGTCGATTTTTCGTCTACCATGGTTTGTACCAGGAGCAGCGCTACCGCTGAGCCATCATTTACCGTCAACCACCATCGGTGCTAATTTTTGGCACATCAGCAAGTTGATTTGCCTGACGACCCCTCCTCCTCTTCTTCTTCCTCTTTGCCGCATGCTTCTCCTATGCTATCGCCACCCCTCGACGCTGCGGCCTTTTCTCCCCTTCCTCACAATGAAGCCACGGCATTCTCGACTCCTCCGCGAGCGCTGTATTTTCTTTTGAGCAGAACCGGCACTTTGTCCTCCTCTTCACCGCACACGTCACCCGCACTATCCCTCTCTCTTTCTCCACCACGAGCCGTACCGACCCCGTCCCCTCTCCTCTACATGCTGCATCACTCATTCTTCACCTTTTACCAACGATGCAAGCATGGGGTTCGACATTTGAATCGTCGTGACTCTGGTGCCGACGATGGCTAACACGCCCCTCGACCAAACCAACGCTGTTGAGCACTAGTTCCTCCATCGACTCCGACTCCACCAGTGCCGAACAACATACTCACGCTCGCACCTCTGATATTCACGATGACCAGCGACTGCTGCCCACTCGTGGCCGAACCTACTGATCTCGAGCAAATGTTTTAACACCCGAGTGCCATTTACATGATAACTTAGCATTTGATACTACTACCAGTTGGAACAGGTATGACCGTTTACGCCATAAACAACTCATGCCTTACAAATGCTTATCTTTACCTGTTTTGGATGCTTTACATCTTGAAACTGCTATTACTAATTATTTTCGCAATATTGATTGGGTTGGAAATTTTGATATTGCTCACTGTGCCTATTATGAGTTAGTTTTGGAATTCTATTCCATATTTCATTTTCAGCGACAAGGTCAAATATCATTAGATACACCTGGTGTTGTTAGATTTCGGTTACTTGGTACCATGCATAGTTTGTCCCTCACTGATTTTAATATTGCATTATCTTTTGTGACTAAGGACTATACCATGTCTACTGATTATAAAAATAGCCTATGTACTTTTCATGCAGATTTTAAGGCTGTTGAGGCTTTTGCTTTGTTAACTAATAATGTCGAATCCATGTATAGCCCAAAAACATCAAAGGATTTATGGTTTCGTAACCCTGCCTTATGTTACATACACCGTTATTTGGCTTAGGATCAGTAACTGAAGGCATTACGGGCTCTTGGGGTGGAGTATTTAAATTAGAAATTCTTTGGACGGTAGGATTGGTTCGGGCATATTGCGCGACCCACTCATTCATCATGGTGAAGAAGGCTTGTTTCGCCCCTTCATTCTGATACCAATTAAATGTAACACCCCAAACCCGTGACCGTCACCGGATTTGACCACGAGGTGTTACCGGGCTTACTTTACTTATTCCTCTCTTGGAAAATTTTTTTGTTTTCCTTTTTCTGTTCCAGGCAGGCTAGTTAACTGCATCACTGCCACCTTAAAAATCATATCTCGAGTTCCAGAACTCGAAAACCAAATCCGTAAATTTTCCCCAAATTTAGACTCATATATCCATCCATGGATTTATTTCTAGAATTTTTGGTCAGGCCAATTGGTACAGTTTATTAGTTAAAGTCACCCCTGTTTCAGGGTTTGACTACACTGCCCTTTGTGCATTACGACCTGGATATCATCTCGTACAGAGCTCTAATGCTCATTCCGTTTGTTTCTAATGAAACTAGACTCAAAGGGGAATCTATGCATATAAGGCATGACTTCTAATTGTTTCTGGATAATTTATGGTAAATTTTCAAAGTCGAAACAGAGGATCCAGAAACTGTTCTAGCCCTGTCTCAAGAAATCTTGAATATCTCTCAAAATACAGCTCATATGGTCGTTTCGTTTCGTCCATATGAAAATAGACCCATCAAGCTTCGAGTACATAATTTTCTTAGCAATTAATTCCACTTCTACTATTTTTGGTGATTTTTCGATCTCATATCACTGCTGCTGTCTGCAACAGTTACTGCAGTAGACTATGCCAATTTCATGAATCTTTCCTTGGCCTTACTAATCATTCATCATACATGGCACAACTATGGCCACCTTATCAAAATTAAGGTTTCTAAGACCCGTGGCTATAGGTTCTAGCATCCCACTCAAACGACCACATAGGCCATTTTCACATGGCTTAAAGTTTACAACCCAAAATTCAACAAAACAAAATAGCCCATACATGCCAAATGTTCTCCTAGGTTGACTAAGAAGACAATACCAAAATTGCTCGCCGGTGTGATGACTTCGTTGACGGCTCCGAGCACACAAAATAGAAGAGTCCAAGAGACCTAAAATGGGTGACAAGAAAAACACCGAGTGAGTTTATAACTCAGTAAGTCATAAGCGTTCGACAACCATCCATTAATAAAATTATCACAACATGAAACAATAAACGAGGTTAGGTACTCCATCCATGTCGAAACTATACCATAATTCCTCGGACCTTTCGGTTCAATCTCATACCAAGTCATACATCCACATTTCATATTCTATTCAATAAGATATTTGAGGCATTTTTACACACCAACTCATTTTCACCACAATCATACAATTGCAATCACCACACCGAAAATGAACATAGTGCCTATTCGCCATGAGCTCAAGGTACTTACCCAATCAGCTGTCCGTGATCAACTCGATAATATCGCACACTCAGTGCCAATAGTGATGCAAAAGCATATAGTGAGTCCGCACACTTAGTGCTATATAATCAGCTCGCACACATAGTGCTATATAATCAAATTCGCACACTTAGTGCTGTACAAATTTTAAACCCGCACACTTAGTGCCGATCTTGTCACCGTGTCCATTTATACCCGCACACTTAGTGCCAATCTTGTCACCGTGTCCATTTATACCCGCACACTTAGTGCTGAGACCAATACTTTATGCATTTTACTACCTTTATACATTCAACGATGGCATCATTCCATACACATACATTTCCATTTACACATCAATTCATTAAACACAATTGCATATATATTATGATCATTTAAATCAATACCAAATATATGCTTAATGACTTACCTTGTGTTGGGCAAGGAATTTCCAAGTCAGCTACTCGATGACCTTCGTCTTTCCCTTGCTTGATTCTCCTTCTTTAACTCCTTGAGCTTGATTTAACAAATAAATTGATTCAATCATTTGAGTATCGAAAAGAGGAGCTCAATGCACTTAGCCCACATATGTTCACTAGACATTAAAGTCACATAAGTATGGAATTCATAAATCAACTCAACACACAAAGCCTTCAACATGCTTACTCATGGCCGAACAACACAACCCCTTAGGTACTCATTCATGGGCCGATTATGCATGTTGATGTTGAGGCCAATTACATGTTTAATACCACACATGAATGGCACACATTTTACTAGCTAATGCTTTACATATTGTAGCTCAATACACATCTATCATTTACTTCATAACCAAAACATAATCACAAGAAAATACATACTTTGAGATAGTATATATGTCATACCAATACATCATGTGCAAACATATGTACACATATAGGTGCAAGGTCGAATCTCAAGGTGCTCATAACCATCCAAAACACAAATTTTACCAATCATATAACAAGCATAAATCATGCTCATGAATGCACCATGGCGAATACATCACAACCATACCCTTTCAACTTCGGTCATGGCTAAACAAAGAATTCAATGTCTTACTCAAGAATGCTAAAAGAAATTTCAAGAGTAGTCAATCCATCATTGCATGCATCATCAACAAGCTTCACATTTAGCATGCAATGGCTTTAACACAATATCAACCTTGGCCAAATACCATTTCCATGGCATAACAAGGATTTGAACCATGGGCTAACATGAACATCAAGTTAGCAACTAAAACATCCATGAATCTCATGACACAACCTCATACATACCTTAATCTTGGTACAAGTATGGCCAAATCTCCTTCTAGTTCTCTTCTAAACCAAAATGGAGCAAAAATCCCTTTCTTCCTCCTTATGATTTTCGGCCAAAAGATGAGAAAGGATGAACACAACAATTTTTTTTTCCTTCTTTCTCAACTCACGGCAGGGGGGAATACCACACTCACACACATTTTTTTTCATTCTTTTATCACCCATACACCTTTGTTTATTATTTCACCCTAATGCACCAACAAAACATGTTTCATGACATGTTTAGCCCATACTCCCTTGTCATGGCCGGCCACTTCATGTAAGGGGGGGATTTGACATGCAAATCCCTTATTTTTGCATGCATTATCAACTAGTCATCACACATTTTCCCATCATACTTTCAAAGTTTACTACTAGGTCCTTTCTAGTGAAATTCACATTTATAACTCTAAATCGAAACATCAAAAATGTCACACATGAATTAACACATATTATAGGCATCAAAATAAATTATAAATTATTTTTATGCCTCAGTTTTGTGGTCCCGAAACCACATCCCGACTAGGGTCAATTTTGGGCTGTCACAACAACGAACTCAAAACAAAAAAAAATATTAAAAACGAGGCTCAAAAACACTTACATGCACCATAGGAAGCTTGGCCGAACCTAGCCCTATCCTTCAATGGTGAAATTCGATTGTTAGTGTGAATTTGAAGAAGATGAATGCATTTTCTTAAGTTATTTTAGCTTTATTTACTCAATTACCTTTTTCCCTTTAAAGATTTATCAAAATGTCACTAAAACCATGTCCATACACATTCACTAATCCATTTATTAGTATAATTACCATTCAAGTTCCTTAGTTTAAAATTTCATAGCCATTTGACCCTTTTAACTAATAGAACTTAACTTTTACCATTTTTACGATTTAATCTGTTTAATTTAATTAACCATTTAAATATTGAAATTTCATAGCCATTTGACCCTTTTAACTAATAGAACTTAACTTTTACCATTTTTACGATTTAATTCTTTTCATTTAATTAACCATTTAAACATTAAAATTTCATAATGAAATTTTAATATGACCTTAATAAAATTCCATGAACATTAAAATAATAATAAAATAATAATTTACTCATCAGATTTGTGGTCTTGAAACTCTGCTTACGATTTTCTTTGAAAACAGTTGAGTACAGGATAGGGACTACTACAAGGTAGTCCCACAGGGTTTTATTAGCTAAAAATATTCTTATAAATAATCTAGCCAACTGATCAAAGTTGTTGATGGATCCCTTGAGAAGTGACAGGTATACAGTTGAGTAGTATTAGAATGGGTCGTAGAGATAGCCCATCATTTCACATTGTCAAAAGCCTTTGAGAATGTTCATGTGGTTGTTGTAATGAGCTAAATGGTCCTCCGGGTCACTCGCACCTATATAAGACAATTTAAGGAACTTGAAAGAAACAAATAGGTTGTGAGTCAACATAGAAGGGGCTAAAGGTTCATTGGCATATCTCCAAGAAACTTCATGAGACTTAAAACCCTTAGCTTCAGACAATAACTCCAATGAGGGCTTCAATTTGTTTTTCATCAAAAATAACTTTGTTTCATGATTCCTACTCTGGACAATTGATAAGTTGAATATCTTGTGCCACTTCATTATTATCATGATCCTTATTATCTTTACAGATAGTAGACTACATTGTGCCTCCTAGTTCTAGTGAAAAGGGAAAATAGCCACCTTTGGCAACGTCTTTGGTTGCACACATGTAACACCCCTAACCCGTATCCGTCGCCGGACTAGGGTTAAAGGTGTTACTGGACAAATCGGAATAGTTTACTAACATTTCATATTCATCATCCACAATCATAATCAAACATTACCATAGAGTCCCTTATATAGGTCTTCGAGACCTAAAGCATGCATTATAAAGGGGTAGGGACTAAACCGAGCTCATACAAAATTTTTCAAAACATAAACATTTTTCAAAGTTGTACAGGTCACACACCTGTGTGAACAGGCCGTGTGCCTCAAACGGCTTTAGACACGCCCGTGTGTCTAGGCCGTGTCAAAACAGGGCATACATATTGACTTATCCACATGGCCATAAGACACGCCCGTGTGCCAGGTCGTGTGAAAACTAGGGAGGCTACTAACTTGAGTCACACAGGCAGTCACACGCCAGTGTCTAGCCCGTGGTTAAAATTGACTTGGCCACACGGCCTAGCATACGCCCGTGTGTACGATCGTGTTGTCTACCTAGGCTTATTGTAAAATGGCCCTTGAGCAACATGGCTGAGACACACGCCCATGTCTCTGCCCCTGTAGGCAAAAATAAGCCATTTTCAAGACCACTTTGCCACCATTTTAAGAGTCCTCCCTACAAGCATCAAAATCACAACATTTTATACCAAATTCTCAACCATTTTACAACCAAATCATACACCATCAATGCCATTACATTATCAACAAATTCCATTCTCAATTTACCAACCAAGTCATACCAAGTCTAAACCAAAATCATACCAAAGCATATGTTTCAATACTTCAATTTACATCATTCAATTTCATGACCAAAACTTATCACTTTCTCAAATAAACATATACCAATTCTTACCAAAATGACCAAATTCTATAGCCATTCAAAACACATCATATTGTTTATATTGCATCACATATTTCATACCAAGAACTCATTCATATACACAACCATAATCAAGCCAAATCACATGGCTAGATATATACATCACAAAACATAATCAAAGTACTTCTAGCCTATACATGCCATACTCCAACATTTACACTTTCAAAATGTACCAAAATAAAGTTTGATAGTATGATGATGATCCTCGACCATCCCCAAGCTCCTGATAGCTACGATATCTATAAAACAATGCAAACACACACAAAGTGAGCTTTCAAAAGCTTAGTAAGCCATATACAAATAAACTTAACAAATAACATCAATTCATTCATATAATTTAAGGTAAAATACATTCACATAGCCATATATCTCTTATATTTCATTTGAACATGATTCACATATACATATCATAACTCATTCTCATAGCAACTCATACTTATATCATATATTCACCAAGGTACATATACTTACCTTTCATTCTCAAACATAGTATACAATTCAAACATACCTGAGTTGGACACAAATTCACATAGTCACCTATTTTCTCGGAATGCCCATTAAACAGTTCAGAATCATAAGGATACGCAGATAGCTCGAAAAGCTCGTACAATGCCAATGTCTCATACATGGTCTTACATGTAATCAAATATTGATGCCATTGTCCCAGACAAGGTCTTACCGAAATCAAATATGATGCCAACATCCCAGACGTGGTCTTACACGTAAATCATAAATCGATGCCAATGTCCCAGACGTGGTCTTACACGATAACACATATCGGATCCTATGTCAGGACATATATATCCTAACTATTCCTAAGGCTAGTACGGGGCTTTTCGGACGTCGGAACATTATTGATATTTTCTCGAATGTCTCATTTTTCTCAACTCATATATTCATTCATCATAGTTCAATAGAATAGAATCGATAGTAATTCAATTCAAAATACATTTATTTGTATATAGACTTACCTCGTACGGATTCGATAGATAGAATCGGCTACTCAACGACTTTCGACTTTTCCCGATCTAATTTCGTTTTCTTTAATTCTTGATCTATATAAATTCAAATCTAATTTTTTTATTCACCAAATCATTCAAATCAATCCACAAACACACATTTAGGGCATTACAAATTAGCCCTCACATTTTCACATTTTGACATTTTAGTCCATAATTCATAAAATCACAAAATACACCAAATTTCTTTAGACACATTCTTAGCCGAATATTCATAGCACTCATACAAGTCCACATATTGCATTTATTTCACATTTTAATCCCTCAATTTACAAATTTCACAATTTAGCCCAAATTACTCAAATTCATCAAAAATTCAAGGACAAAACTTAGTAATCTGACACATATCTTTAATTTACTAACATCAAACTTCATAAAGCTTATAGTTTCATCAATGGAATAACTCAAAATCATCAACAAAATCAAAAATTGAGACATGGGCTTGATAGTATGCAAAGCAATGATCACAAAAACGTAGAAATTATTGAAAACAGAACAAAACTCGTACCTCAATCAATAAAAATCAAAGCCTAACCCTAGCTTGTATTTATTTCTTTTTCTTTTGATGATTTCGGCAATATGGATGAATTAATGGCCAATTTCATGTTTTTATTTTACTTAACTTATAATTATTAATCAAATACCAAATTTGCCCTTTTATTAAACCATATAATAATCATTTAATGGATGGTCATTAATGTACATTAACCTTGTTAATGTTCCAATTACAACATAAGGACCTTTCATTTTCAAAGACATATCAAATAGGCACTTTATCAATTAGAAGGCCACTTTTACATTTTACGCGATTAGGTCCTTTTTGCAAATTAAGCACACAAATGATCAAATTTTCACAGGAAACTTTCACACATGTCAATCCACATATTTTAAGCACAAAAAATAATATTAAAATATTTTTGACTTGGATCTGTGGTCTTGAAACCACTATTTTGACTAGGGGCTAAACCAGACTATTACAACACAACTCTACGATCAATTGTTCATAGCAGATATTTTTCTGATCTAGAAGACGTTGACACCCTTGTTGTTCTTGGAACTGTCACTGCTGAGCCAGGAGTTGTTCCTCAATGATCCGCATCTTTTTTTGTATTGTAGTAACATGGTATTAAGGATTAGGTAGTTGTTGTTGTTAGGAAGGTTGATTTGGAGGAACGACCACAATAGTAGACTGTGGTTAGGAAGCCAAACTAGAGAGAATTTGTTTTATAAGGTCATATTTTGGATCTTGCAGTGTAATAGGAGATAATAGGGTGTTAGAAATTAAAGGAGAGGCCACAATGACTAAGTTGGCTAAAGGAGTATTGAGAACATTCAAGAGTTGGGTTAGGGCTTCCATGATGGAAATGGTTGGGTGAGTTGATGTTTTGGTTTGGGTTGAGGGAAATTCAGTGTTAGTGGCGTCATTGGTATTCATTAGAATCGAGAACTTGAAGGGTTAGTGTTATTTTTTTTAATGTGGTCATTGGTAGCATCGTTCTAATTCTGAGACATTTTCAGTCAACACTCATCGCACCAATTGTTTATACAATGATACAGCAATAATAAGATCAAGGCAGAGCAAGGGAGGCTAGTTCACGTAAAGAGGCTGAGAGTCTGAGCAGGGGACAAGAGGATAGGCTACTAGAGAAATGACTGCAAAGAGTAACTTTATGTTATCAAAAGTTCGATCCCTTCTCCATCTTCCTTTAAGGTATTTATAGGTGAGGTATCCTTGTCCATTGGTATGATGTGGCAGGATATACATTTAGCCCCATAAAATGCGTAAAGGATAATCATATCCATATATCATCGGACTTAATCAATATGAGGTAGTTATGCTTAAATAGACTCCTTATTGTCTTGGTAGTGACCTCACACTTAAACTTAGTTGGATGACTCCCTCGAGGTGGAATGGATGGTCATACTCAGAGGTAACGAGGTGGAGGTGGCCTACTGATATGCTATTTCAAAAGAAGTCAATGCAAAGGTCAACGATAGTGTTAACACATGTTTGAGTCGCGAAGAGATATAACAATACTAAATACAAAAATTATTTAACAAATTTTCCAAACAATTTTCTAAAGTTAATTAAATTATTATTTCACTTTTTTATATGTTAAATATAGTATAATTTAATATAGTTTGAAACACACGAAAAATATGTTATATAATAAGGAATAAATTATATTAGGATCATCCTAAAAGTATAGTTTATAGGCACTAATATAGTTTATAGGCACTAATAAAATAGTGTCGGTCATTAAATTTCAAAGATAACAAAGTATTATTATACACTAGTCTATATCTAATATCTTCTCCAACTTAATTTAAATTTAATCAAATTACTTAGAATAATTAATTTTTAAATTATAAACAAATATATTTTCTTCTTTTACAAATTTAATCATTTTGTTTTTTTTCATAAGTTAATATGTTTTATTTTTGTGCAACTAATTTTTTGAAAATAGTATTTTGGTACAATTTTTTTCATGTCATTGACACATAATTTTGGTAATTATTTTACCATAAATCTTGAACCCCAAACCTTTAACTTGAACCTTGAATCCCAAGGTTCGAGGTTTGGATTTGGATCTAAGGTTCAAGGTTTGAGTTTGAATTTTGAGTTTAAGGTTCAAGGAATTGGGGTTACGAGTTACGAGTTTGGGATTTAGGATTGAGAGTTGAGGGTTTGGGATTCTAAATTTAGGATTTAAGGTTTATGATTCAAGGTTTGGGGTTTGAGGTTCAGAATAAAAAATATTTACCAAAATTATATGTTTATGCAAGGAAAAAATTGTTGAAATGTTATTAAATAATTGGAAATGATTCATGAATAATGTGACGAGGAAGGTCCATAAAATAATTTTCCTATGGATGAGTGTATAATAATAATTTTATGTACTTAAATTTTAATGATGTAGCAAAATTTTATTAATGCTTCAAAACCTTAAAAAAAAAGAAAGAAAGAAAATGTTCACACTCCACACCAATAAGAATGTTTATCTTCGAAGGCGGGATTTTAAAAGCATTCGTATTAGATTGTGCCCATTGTTTTAATATTTTTCCTATTTAAAAGAACTTTGTTAGTTGACTAAGCTAATTGGCCGTTCCCCAACAACAGTCAGCTACCACAACTCTTTTGGCTTGATTCGTCCTTTCGTCTATTGATCTGCTGATTACTATTTCTAATGGAATTCTAAACTAAGTGAGCTCATTGTGCATTTGTTCTGTTTAAAGTTATGAACAGCTTTTCGTAAGGGTAGGTGAAAAAGAAGAAGATTAAAACAAGGAACGAATTTCACAACTGCACATGAAATTGTATTCTAGCTTGTAGCCTTCTAATGCTAATTTTCAAGGCAAAGAGCTAAATTTTGGCTTGCATATGATACAATTAAAAAAAAAAAAAGAGTAAAAGAAAGAAAAGCAAAGAATAACTACTAAGCTAATTCACCTATAGCTATGTATGAAACCTTCGCGATCTACCGGAGTTATTATAGACAATATGGTTTCTTGCACCGGAGGAGTTTCCGACGAACTTGCCTGAGTACACCCAACAATCTTTTGGCATGTGTCGACCAGGCAGTGCCTGCATTTGGGGCAAGATGAATGGGCGCTTAGCCACTTATCAATGCACCGGACATGGAACCCATGGTTGCACTTAGGTAGAAGTCGCACGCGGTCACCTGCTGTAAAATCGGATAGACATATGATGCACTCAGAGTCCAAACCGGGCAGCTTCAAGTCCGCAGAGTAGTTTACTGTTGGAAAGGTCTTCAAGGCTTTTCTCTTGACCCCTATGTTTGCTAACCGACTAGAGGTGGTGGCTCCGGATTCTGAGGCTACTAAACTCGAGCACCTTAATGCACACCTGATGATGGAATTGAGTCCAAGTGAGCAAATAAGGGCACACAAGAGGACTGATAGAACCATAACAATGTTGGCATCGAAGCTGTTATTACGGGTGTACAGATCCGAAGAATTGTGGTGGATCTCAGAGCTTGGAGGAGATGCTGTAGTCGGTGTAAGCAACAACCTTCTAGAGTGGAATTCTCCAAGCAAACCTTGAAGAACTTGAGTGGGTATGGATATGGACATAGTTTTGGCAGGGTTAATTGTGAATATAAGATTGGGATTCTTTCTAGGAGGTTGTTGGACTAGGGGGCTTTATATATAGGAAAAGGTGGGAATTTGAATTTCTATCTTTGACTCAACATAAAAAATAATATGAAATTTACACAACACAAATACATACAAATGGAGGCTCTCAGGATAAGGTTTTCTTTGAAGTGAATTATAGTTGAGAATAATCTGAGGGTTTATACCACCGTCGGCACTTTATCTTTTATTTTATGTAGGATTACAACCATATGGTTACTCCACTGACTTTTGTGAAGCTCACCAAGCTTTCTTATCAAATAGGAAAAATCCCACTTTCTGCTGTAAAGAAAGTGCCACATCGGCAGTTGGCTTTCACGATCATATCTTGAAATGCTCTGTTGGACCCATTTCTGCAAGAGCCAGGAAGGAGCCATTAAGCTTTTCCCAGTGTTGAAATTAGTAGGAGGATACATTTCTCAATCCTAACGTTATTTCATCAACAGTACTCAACTCGAGTGGGCATTTCAAGCTTCTACCCAGACAAAGATTTTAATTTTTTTTAAAATACAAACTTTGTTCTAATGTACTAAAGCGATAAACATGCCAAATTATTTTTGAGTCAGACTCCACTAAAAGCTATATTAATCCTTGTATCAATTCTCTTCAGCTTAATACGACAGTCATGAATTTATTTATTCCGTATATTGCTTTCATCCCATAGCCCTATCCTTGCTGTTTTTTGCTTCATCGTCTGGTGGTAATCTTACTTACTGACGCATACAAATTTGGTAGCAGAGAAACAAATTGAAATTCGTAAGATTTTGGATTTTGTACTTCGATAGGATATCAAAACTACTGTTTGTTTTTTTGAGATCCGACCCTCAACTTGTTGGAGTTTTATCTTTTGGTTTTATCGAGAGTTTTAATCGGTATATAGAATGAGAATGTCTCGAAATACCTAAATTTTAAGTGGAAGCATTTTTCAATGTCATAATTGGTGAGGGGAAACAAAATCGTTTCAGTTTTTACAATTCCCCTATTCAGGCATTCCAAGATGTTATTCTATTAACTTATTAGAATTAAAAAAACAAAATCTTAGTAAGTCAGGGTCCCACAACAGATTTCAAGATATATGCAGAAGGTTTGACTGTTTACATTTTAATTTACACGAATGATTTTGGGTCCCAACCTGTAAGTCAGGCAAATGTAATATCATTCAAACGGTTTGATTTTCTGGCGCAAAAATTCAAAAAAATCCTCCGGATTCATAGAGCCATTGTCATTTCATTCTTCTTCTTTTTTTATCTTTTCTTTTTTATCTACAACTTTTGTTTTCCTCTTTTTAGAGATATGATATATGTACTGGGCGTCTTTTAATTGTCTATAATTAGCCATTTCGTAAAAACAAGATATGCAAAGGGACCCCTTAAGATTCCTTTCCGCCTTCTTTTGGTTTTCCCCACTTTAATACCTATTGGTTTTATTTTCGACTATCTAATGCAAGTGGCTGGTTGATCGTAACCTAACAGAATCAAATTTCTACCTCCTTGTGGCTCTAAACTGAGGCAAAATTCATAAGGAATATTTTCTTTTTCTTTTCTTTTGCTATTTAAAATAATTCAAGAGATCTTTGGTGAATTCTTTGCTATCTAATATTAAAAATCCAAATTGGATACTTAATGAAATTTATCACATCTAAAAACTGGGTTAGTAGAAATTGGGTGAATGAACCAAGAGTGGTCACAACCGAATTTTTATTTAAATAATATTTTGCTCATTTGATAATATATAAATATCAATTATAGTCATTGAGTAGTGGTGGAGCTGTTATTGATGATTTGAGCTTGAATCCCTTCACTCTCGTTAATTTCTATTTGGTGCAAATTTGTTTCAAACCCTTAGCAAATGTCATCCCATATTTTTATTTTAGTTGCGCAATTTTAAGAATAAGGAAGTGAGTAGTTTAGTGGTTTATTAACTTTTTAGTTATCTTAGTGGTCTAAGGTTTAAGTTTTAATGTTCACACTCTTTTATTTAATTTTTTTTATAATTTTTTTTCATCTGATTTAAGTGCTTGCCATCCACCCCTTTTTCACCATAAATAAGTTGAGGGTGCATGTTCCCCCTTTTTACTCCATGTCCCCCTCCCTTGCCATAACTGATGTGATCCCGGCCGCATCCTATTGTGGCTTAAATCGATAACATCGGGAATGGTCTAAACACGAGGGTCCCAAGTGCAAAATGAAACTTAATTTCAGCTCAACGAGCTCAATCTGGGTTTTATCCAGCTCAATGGAGCTCAATTCGGTTTGATGCTAGCTCATTGAGCTTGATTCTAATTTATTTAATTTCGTGCATTTTAAACTGCTAGAATAAATTTATCTATTTAATTGAGTTAGTTAATTTAGTTAAAGTTCAGCTCAAATAATTAAATTGCGTTTTAATGTGTCTAAATTCTGGACATTTTAATTTAGCTTAAATGTGTCTTAGTTAATGCATATTAATTTGTCAAGTTTAGGACAAATTTAATTCTTGTTCCTAATTAATTTGTCCAGCTGAATGTAGCTCATTTAAGTTGTCACAGCTACTACCGATTTAATATGTCTTAAGCTGATTAATTTTTTGAATTTAATGAGCAGCTACATGCATGGAACGGCATTAAAGTAGATGATGATTACTCTTTTTCATGTGGCTGTTAGTGAAGCTCAATGGACCTTGAGCTAAATTAAACTTCCAGCTGATGCTTTTAGTTTCTCTATGTGTCTGTTCGTGAAACACCAAATGCCAAAAGGAGCTCATGCTTTCTTTTCCCCAAGCTGACCCTCCAACTCTCCAACCAGCTATGAAAGCTTTCACATTTGCTGGAAAATTCCATTCACACTTGTGCACATTCGGTTATGTGTTTTCACACACAATGGACTTTTCAAATTCAGTTTCACACTTCTATGTCCATTGAAGTGATCTAAGCTGCTCATTAAGATCAATGGCTCTTCAAATAACCAAGGCAGCTCAATTAACACTTATTAAATCACCTAGGCCGAATCTGTCCAGCAAATTCAGCTCATTTCAACTCTTTATCTAATGACCACAATTCAACTGATTCAAACCCCCAAGTGGTTGTCCAATGACGTTCCCAAAGGCTGGAGAAGATTCCTGGAATTTTCTTGAATTATTCTGGAATTTTCAGCTCATTAAAAGCTAAAATCAAATGTCCATCTAGATACTCTTTTGTCCATTCGGTTAGCCTTAGACTTTCACTATAAATATTGTGTTATTTGCTAGTTGTAAAAAGACTTTTGCTCATTGTTGAATGTTTATAACATTTGTGAGTTTTTCAACTCTCTTAATTCATTTTAGACTCAGTTTGACTTATCTAGCTTGCTAGTGGCGTCATTTTGTTTCTTTGAACTTATCACTCCTAAACCGAGTGTGGCGTTCACCCTATTGATACCTGTGGTTCCTAACTTCCTAGTTAGCGGGTCAAGGTCCTATCCGTCAACACCCATCCTTTTTAAGTGTCGTATAAGGTTTGGGTCAATACTCCCTTTAGTATTGGTTCTTCCTTGGCCTTAAGCCTGTTCCATCCATTTGAACTTTTCCATTTCCAAGTTATCTTATTTTCTTTGTTAGCTAAATCCTTAACATCATTCACTTAACCATTTTCCATCATCATTTTACATAAGCGAACCACCCTCAACACATTCCTATAACCTTTGAACCATCTTGTCAACCCTTGTTTTTCCTTCACTTAGCCGAATTACCAACTACTTCAAGTAAGAACAATACTCCTTAGATTTAACGATCAGGAAACTACACGACCCGAGCATCTCACGAGGCGTGATCGTATCAATAGACTCACATCTTACCTATTTGCAAGATACATTGAACCTGACCAAGATTGACCAATTATTCCACGCTTCCATTGTCGTCCATACTCCCTCTCCCTCTCACTTTCTTCCAATTTTCATTTCTTTTCTCACATTTTTCTCTCCATTTTGGCCAACCACCACTACTCTTTTAATCATCTTTTTTTTCCTCTACCATGACCCAAACGTCCTTGCATCGATCAGCACCTCACGTGGTAGTTGCACCTCCACTCTTCTCATCTCCCTTCTCCCATTGCCACTGTGCACCACCGTAAGTCCTCCTCCTCCTCCACTTTTATTATATTTTTCTTCACCTACTCATTTTTCCCCTCTCCTTAGCTGAACCACATAACTCCACCACCATTGGATCGTCGCTTAGCCACTATCGGGCGTAGCTCTTCCATTGCCAGACCGTCGTTGAGTCACCGCCGCCGCCCCGATTGATGAAAATCATTTTTTTCTTTTCTTTTCTTTTCCCTCTTCTTGTGCCATTTCTCTTTTTCATTTAATCAAACTCTTTCTTTCATTGTAATGATCCTTTCTAGATCGCTAGATTTTCCAATAACGCTCATTCTTGATTAATTGATCGATTTGAATTAATCAAGTGTAAGTAAAGATCATTTTGGGTCGTAAAAACCGTTTTCCTATTGTTTTCTTAACATGGTCGAATGGTATTGTAACACCCCGAACCCGAGACCATCGCCGGTGTCGGACACGAGGGGTTAGCAAGCCAAGTTCACTTGTTTTGCCCATCCATTGGACATTTCCAGTCAGGCTGGAAAAACTGCGTCACTGTCGCCTTAAAATCATATCTCGAGTTTCAAAACTCGGAAACTGGTTTCGTAAATTTTCCTGAATTTAGACTCATATATCCATCCATGGATTTATTTCTAGAATTTTGGTCGGGCCAATTGGTACAGTTTATTAGTTAAAGTCACCCATGTTACAGGGATCGACTGCTCTGACCTTCGCGCAGTATAACTTGAATATCTCTCTGTACAGGGCTTTAATGCTGGTGCCGTTTGTTTCTAATGAAACTAGACTCAAAATGGAATCTGTACATATAAGGTATGTCTCCTAATTCTTTCTGGATAATTTATAGTAAATTTTAAAGTTGCGACAGGGAACCCAGAAACTGTTCTGGCCCTGTCTCACAATAGCTTTAATATCTCTTAACATGTAACTCCTATGACCATTTCGTTTCTTCCATATGAAAATAGACTCATCAATGTTCATTTACATAGCTGATTCACTATTTAATACCATTCCTACAAATTTTGGTGATTTTTCACATTCACGTTACTGCAGCTGGCAGCATCTGTTTTTAAGGTAGGTCTTACCTATTTTGTAGTCTCCATGAACCAACTAGTCTTGCCTTACATAGGTCCACATATGATCATTTTAACCATGCCAATGGCTGATCATGTGACCAACATTCCCATTTCAATTCATAGTCACATCATGACACCATATATATATATACAAACCGCAAATAGTTTAAGTTGATACTTCACTATTACGAGCCATTTTCGCATGGCCGTACACATATACATCATAACATATTTAAACCAACAAGGGTAGTCCTATACATGCCATTTCAAGTTCAACCAAGAATTTATACCAAAATGGGGGCTTGATAGTGTGGATGACTTCGACTTCAACGATCCCGAATCCGATTGCTATCGGCGAAATCTAGAAAAGAGAGCCAAAGCGGCGGAGTAAGCATTTTATGCTTAGTAAGTCTCAAGGAATATAATCAACTCTAATTACAGCAATACATTCACATAGTTAAATGCATCATTTCATTAATGCACATTCACATAATCATACTTACTTCACCATCCCAACTCTTATGTTCATACACAAATAACGGCTTCATTAAGGCCGATAACTCGTTCCATCATAGGAGCGGATATTCACACGCTTACTCCTAGCGCAGCAAGCACACACCGCACTTACCTTGTCATTGGGAAATTTCACAAGTGCATTAGCTGAAATTTTCCAGCAAGCTTATAATTTTCAAATCACATACCTTCGAGTTTAACCGGATGTCGCTACTCGATCAATCGCCTTGGGACATAGCCGGTTATGGTAACCCGCACCAAGGCCTCACGGGACTTAACCCGGATATCACGATTTGCACAAATGCCTTGGTCTTAGCCGGATAGAATGACTTCATACGAATGCCTTGGGTCTTAGCCGGATGTAGCCACTAGCACAATTGCCTTGGTCTTAACCGGTTATAATTTCCAGCATAATTGTCTTGAGGCTTAGCCGGATATCATTCAATTTCTCATGCACACATACATCAATAATCATTGGACATACATATTTATTTTCGTTACTAAGGCTCAAACACAATTATAATCACTAACATAATTGCCTTGGGACTTAGCCGGGTATCATTCGAATACTCATACACACATAAATCAATAATCAATACATCCATATTTCATTCCACATAATTCAAGTAAGGTCACTTCTTGAGGACTTACCTCGGATGTTGTCGAGCGGCTTTTACGGCTATTCGATTACTTTTTCCTTCCCTTGTCCAATTGTGGCCCTCTTAGCTCTTGAGCTAATTCAAACAAATTCAATTTATCAAAACCTCATTGTGCTAGCTTATGGCGAATATGACAAGGAATTTAAATGGTCATATGGCCACCCTTTAGCTTGAATACACAATGGTCATGCACATTTTATACTACATCAAGCAATTCAATACAATTTATTCGAGCATCAAGGAAAAGCTAAGGCCTTCAATAGGCTACCCAAGGCGAATATACTTGTCCATGTTGAGGCCAATTATGCACTTAATACCACACAAAAACAGCATGCATTTTACTAGTTAATGCTTTGCATATTGTAGCTCAAAACTTACAATATAGCATCAAGCACTCATATGTGTGCTAGGCAATGTGCTTACAATTTCACAATTATTCTTCAACATCTTCTTCTTTAAACAAACTTATTCATCACTTCCTTCATAACCAAAACATCATGTGCAAACAAATATATACATATATGAGCATGGCGAATTTCAAGGTGTCCATAGCCATCCAAAACACAAATTTTAACTAACATGCAAGAAGCAAGAACCATGCTCATGAATGCATCATGGCGAATATGACAATCATGCTCCTTTTCAACTTCAATCATGATAAAACAAAAGAAAGCTCAAAATCTTACTCAAGAGTAGACAATCCATCATTGCATGCATCATCATCAAGCTTCACACTTAGCATGCAATGGCTTTATCACCATAACAACTTTGGCCAAATACCATTTCCATGGCTTAACAAAGATTTGAGCCATGGCTAACATGCACATCAAGTTAGCAACCAAAACATGCATGAAACTCCTAACACAACCTCATACATACCTTAATCTTGATGCAAACTTAGCCAAATCTCCTTCTAGATCTCTTCCAAACCAAGCATGAAGCAAAAATCCTCCTTCTTCCTTAGTTTTGGCTCAAAGAAAGGATGAACAAAATTTTTTCTTTCCTTCTCTACAACTCACGGCAATGGGGGGATTACCACATTCACACACATTTTTTTTCATTTTTTATCACCCATACACCTTTGTTTATTATTTCACCCTAATGCACCAACAAAACATGTTTCATGACATGTTTAGCCCATCCTCCTTGTCATGGCCGCCACCACCTATAAAGGGGAATTTGACATGCAAGTCCATTATTTTGCATGCATGCTTTAATTAGTCATCACACATTTCCCTATCATACTTTCAAAGTTCATTACTAAGTCCTTTCTTGTGGAATTCACCCTTATAACACTAAATCAATCATCATAAAATGTCATACATGAGCACACACATATTATAGGCATCAAAATAAATTTTTAATTATTTTTATGCCTCGGTTTTGTGGTCCCGAGACCACCTTCCGATTACGGTCAATTTTGGGCTGTCACAGGTATAGTTCCATGAGTCATAGTTATATTTTTTATTATTTATTTATGTACTATGGTACTAATACTACTACTTATCATCTTGAATGACCAAACGATAATCATAGGGGAGACCCTTAGTTTCGTATTGGAAATCATCTTTTTAAGAGTCCAAAACCATGGGATTCATCTTTTGAGTTAGATCAAAGTGAGATCGTTATTAAGGATTATGGAAAATCAAATCTACAATATAAGATGTAGGATTGTTACCATTTGTTTGTATGATATAGTTATTTTATTACATTAATAATTCATTATATTAAAATATATGGATATACTAAATATTAATAACTTATCGAGATGGATACCAAGTAAGTGTTCTAACCAAGTGGAACTATGATCTACATGACAAGTGATATGCTTATGATTGTGGTTATGATATTTGTATAGATCTCGTGCTCATGATATGTGATGTATGGCTCATGTGTCATTTGTGATGATTTAAAAATGTGTAATTTATGTGTATATATGTATGAAAAATCAAGATCTATAATATATTGTGAAAAGCATGCTAAATATATTAAAGTGACTATTATGTGATAAGCGATTATAAGGGCATGTTTACATGCATAAGTGTATAAGTGATCTATATGTGTTATAAGTGAAAATCGCTATATCACATGCATGGGGTGGGATTTTGTGAAAGGAAGAAGTAGTGGCAGGATATCTGCAATTCAGTGCTGGCTTGTCCACATCAGTGTTATCAGTGGCAGTTTATCTACAAATCAGTGGTTATTTATCTACAAATCAATGATAGTTTAACTCCAAATCAGTGGTGGCTAGTCCATAAATGGTGTTTTGATGGACAAGTTATGGGGAAACTCGATATATGGTGTGTAGTGGAGATGGGTAGGAAAATTTTTAAAATGTGCATCATTTTTAAAGTATGCATCAATATGTCCATGCATAAGTATCAATATTAGAACTTGTGATTATTATGATGATTGATATAATGAGATTTATACTTTGATATGTATGTGATTATATTTGTGTTGATCTCACACTGGGCTTTTAAAGCTCACCCCTTTTTAATCCTGACTTTTCAGATAATAATTAAGGTTAGGACGAGCTAGACTTACGAAGGTACTCTCGGTCACTTTAAAAAATATTATTTCAGTACTCGATATTTTGGAGATGTGTTTTTACTACTGTAGACTTTTGCTTGGGATTTTCTTATAGACTTTGGATTATTTTAATTTTGGATTTTTCTGCATGATTTAGGTTTTAAGATTATCATGTAAAAGATTGTGAAATTGACAAATTATGATGGTTTTTTCATAAATAAGTCAAACAAGGCCCAACAAAGGTGTTTTCAAAATTCAATATTTTGTTTTCAAAACTTAACACTATCCGCTCATAAAATTGATATTTTACTAGATATATATATTAAATCTACATTTTGAAAATGAAAAACAAGTTTCAGAGATGCAAATTACCTGCTACGATGTTTTAATTGAAGTACAACACTTTTTGAAAAAAAATATCAAAACTTGAGTTTCTTAAAGATAAACAATTTCAAACAAAGTTTGGTTTTCTCAACAAGGACATTTTTAGCAACGACGATTTTTAATAGAAAACAGCTAAATGATTTTTTGTGCCATAAATATGGCCAATGTGATCTTCAAGACTCGGCCATAACATCTAGGTCGGGTTTAGGGGGTTAAAGAATTAATGGTTGAAAATTTAACTCCATGTCTATTTGAATGTACCATGCAATTGCCGTCTGCTCTTACCCTCATGTTATTCTTCCTTTTTCTAATGATGTTTGGATTGTTTTGGAACACCAGAGGTAAGATTAAACTATGTTTAAACCAAAGGTTTTTTTTTTCACTAGAAAGGAAAAGTGAATAAAAATTGCTACTTGGGTGTTTTGCAGTTGGCACAGTGAAGAGGGGTTTATAGTGAGTGATAGAAGAAGATGAAAGGACATGATTTTCTGAAGGGAAATAAAGCTGGCGAGAATAAATACCTCCAATAAGAATTGCGCCTGCTCAGATGGATCAGACGGCTAGGTGACTTTTGATCAAACTGTGGGATCTAAAATTTCTAATCTACCCTCATTTTTGCTAAGTCAAAAGTGACAGTACAATAGTATGAACTACGTTGACAATAAAGACCAAGTGCATCGACAATGGCACCTAATTATTCTACAAAAAGAAAATAAAAAAAATGTAAAACAAACTTGAACAAAAACAATAAAATAAAACAACATAATGATAAATTCAAATAAAAATTAAAATTTTCGACCAATTTAATGGTCTTTGCCTTCTTTTGATCAATATTCCCAAGAAAATGTTTCAATCATTGACCATTCACATTGAATTGGTGTCCATCATGTAAATCTCTGATTGTGACCGCACCATGAGGAAATACTTTAACAACTTTGAAAGGTCCAGACCAACGCGAGTGCAATGTACCCGGATGCAATTTCATTCTAGTATTGAATAATAAAACTTGTTGGCCCGTGATAAATTGTCGTTGCAAAATAATTCTGTCATACCATCATTTGGTCTTTTCCTTGCAAATTACAACATTTTCATAGGCATTTCGCTTAATCTTCTCTAGTTCAGTGATATCCAATAACCTTTTCTTTCCAGCAGCTTCATAGTCCATGCTCACTTGCTTAATTGCCCATATTTCTTTGTGTTCCAGTTCAACTAGCAAGTGACATGCTTTCCCAAAAACCAATTGATACGGTGACATCCCTAATGGAGTTTTGTATGCTGTCTACAATGCCCATAAAATGTTATCCAGTCTGGAAGACCAATCTTTCCTTGAAGGGTTCACAACCTTCTCAAGTATGGTTTTAATTTGTCGATTTGACACTTTGGCTTGTCCATTAGTTTGCGGATGATAAGAGTAGCCATGCTATATTGACTCCATATCTTTTCAATGCAACTGCAACTTGGTTGCAATGAAAGCGTATACCCTGATCACTAATCAATGCCTTTGGTGTGCCAAAGTGAGTGAGTATATGCTTGTTAAAAAAATTAAGCACTGTCTTTGCATCATCCTTTGGGACTGCAATAGCTTCAACCCACTTCAAGACATAGTCAACAGCTACTAATATATAAAGATTTCCAAATGAACTTAGAAATGGTCCCATAAAATCCATACCCCAAACATCAAACAATTCAACCTCCATAATTAGCTTCTGTAACATTTCATTGTGTTAGGATATAGAACTTGTGTGCTGACATCTATCGTATTGGTTCACAAAATTTTGGGCGTTTTTGATTAACGAAGGCCAGTAAAGTCTTGATTCAAGAATTTTTGCAGCAGTTTACATGCCATCGAAATGACCATCATAAGGATCATCATGATAGTGCTTCAGGATTGAAAGCATCTCTTCTTCTAGAACACAACGTCGAAAAATGTTGTCATTGCGTACCTTGAATAAGTACGGTTCGTTCCAATGATACTTCAATACTTCACGAAGAAATCTTTTTTTATAGCCTGTGACACCCAATAGGAATTTTCCACACACTAGATAATTAACCAGATCCGCATACTAAGGGGTTGCAGTTACAGCAAATAACTTCTCATCTAGGAATAAGTCGACAATTTGTAGTATGTTTCCATCTTTGTTGCCAATTTCCAATCAAGGCAGATGGTCTACGACTTGATTTTCTGAACCCTTGCAGTCTTTTATCTCGATGTTTGATTCTTCTAATAGTAAGATCTAGTGTATCAATGTTGGTTTTGCATCCTTCTTCACAAAAAGATATCTCAACGCTGAGTGATCAGTAAATATGGTAACCTTTGTGCCGACAAGATAAGAACGAAACTTATCGAAAGTAAAGACCACAACCAACAATTCTTTCTCTGTAGTGGTATAGTTGATTTGAGCCTCTATAAGAGTTTTGCTAGGATAATAGATGCCGTGAAATATTTTTCCCTTATTCTGTCCTAGAACAACACCCACAGTAAAGTCGCTTGAATCGTACATAACATAAAAAGTTTGAGACCAATCGAGAGCAATGATAATGGGTGCATTTACTAGCTACGTCTTCAATTGAATGAATCCATCCAGACATGCATCATCAAAGTGGAATTTTCTATTCTGTTCCAGCAATGAGTAGAAGGGTTTTGTAATTTTTGAGAAATCTCCAATGAATCTTAGGTTAAACTCGCATGCCCAAGAAAACTGCGAATACCTTTCACATTTTTCAGTGGAGGTAATTTCTCATTGGTTTTGACTTAGCTTTGTCTACTTCAATGCCTTGATGAGAGATACGGTAGCCTAATCCTATGCCTTCAGTTGCCATGGAGTGGCATTTTTCCCAATTTAAAACATGATGTGTGTCTTCACATCACTACAATACTTTATGTAAATTGTCAATGCAATGATCAAAATCATTCCCATAGACTAACAAATCATCCATAAAAACCTCTAAAGAATCTTCAATCATATCCAAGAATATTGTCATCATGCACCTTTGAAATGTGGCTGGTACGTTGCAAAGACCAAAAGGCATACGATGAAAAGCAAAAGTACTAAAGGGACAGGTGAAAGTTGTTTTCTCTTTATCCTCCAGTGCAATCACAATTTGATTGTATTCAAAATAACCATCTAAAAAATAGTAATAGGCTTTTCCAGCAAGCCTATCCAACATTTGGTTAATGAAAAGAAGTGGGAAGTGGTCCTTCTTTGTGGAAGCATTAAGTTTGTGATAATCCATATAGACTCGCCATCTCATAGGAGTGCATGTAGGAATTAATTCGTCTTTGTTGTTGGTAACCATTGTGATGCCACTCTTTTTAGGAATGAATTACACTGGACTTACCCGGTTGCTATCAGAAATAAGGTAAATAATTCTAGCATCAAGCCATTTTATAATTTCTTTCTTAACAACTTCTTTTGTCTTCTCTTTTAACCTTCTTTGTTGCTTAATCGATTGCTTACCTTCATCTTCCAACTTGATCTTGTGTATGAAAAAAGATAGACTAATGCCTCGGGTATCGACAATACTCCAAGAAATAGCATGTTTATGTTACTTAAGAATATGGACCAATTTCTTTTCTTGAGTTACAGCCAGTGTTGTGGAGACAATAATTGGAAAAGTATTATTATCACCAAGAAAGATATATTTAAGATGAGTAGGTAGTGGTTTCAATTCTAGAGTAGGAGCTTCATCAATAGATGGCTTGAAAATTAGAGTTGTTTTGTTAGCTAAGTCTAATGATTCAATCTACCAACTATACTTGAGTTCAATATTATTAGCGTCAACCCTGCTATCACAATTCTAGAAGAATTCATCATCAGATGTCACTGCAAATTCCTCATAAAACATTGTACTTTGGTCATTGAATTCTTTCGCAATTAAATCATCTAGCATATCGACAGTAAGGCATTCTTATTTATCCTTGCATTGAATAGATTTGAAAGCACTGAAGGTAACGTGCTCATTATTAAGTCACATGGTCAGTTCACCTTTGTAAACATCAATAAGAGTTCGTTGGGTGTCTAAAAATGGTTGTCCCAAGACTATGGGAACATCCTTGTCTGCCTCGCAGTCAAGTATGATAAAATCAATCGGAAAAATGAATTTATCCATACGAACTAAGTTATCTTTAATTTTCCCTTCAGGTTAAGCCAAAGATCAATAAACTAGTTGCAATTTCACTACAGTAGGTTTCTTGTGACCAATTCCCAACTTTCTGAAAGTTGATAGCAGCATTAGATTGATGCTATCTCCTAAGTTGCATAATGCCTTGCCAAAATAATGGTTGCCAATTGAACATGTGATAGTAAAGCTCCCAAGATCTTTCATTTTGGAGGGTAACTTATTTGTCAAAATAACACTACAACCCTCTATGAGTGCAATAGTTCCATATCACTGAGCTTCTTTTTCTTAGACAAGACTCCTTCATAAATTTCCCATAATTTAGAATTTTCACAAGAGTATCTACTAAAATGATATTGACCTAAAATTGCTTCAGTGTGTTTAGGAACTGTTGACACTACTTGTCATGCTAATTTTCCCTAAATATTTGTGGGAAAGGTAAAGGTATAGATACATCTGATTGTCCCGACACCCTTAATTGCGTCAATAGTTTCAAGGTTCGGGCATGAGGCATATGAGTGACAGTTTGTCGAACTTCTTTGTCTAGTACATCAACAGGCTTTTCAGATTCAACCTTCTTACTAGGGATCATTTCACTAGTATCTTGAGGTGCGATAATAAAGTCTATAGTCGACTAGCCAGTTTATTTACCACTCCTAAGCGTGATAGCCTTGTAGTGTTCATTCCCCCTCAGACTGGGATTTTTTATGTCACTAGATAGTCTGCCCAGTATTAACGCCCCAAAAATCCCAAAATATCAAACTTTCTTTTTTTGATTTTGATAAAAATTATGCTTAGCATTCCTAGTCAAGTGTAAATTATGTGATAATAGGTCTTGGTTAAGGTTTGAGTTTGAACTTAGAGGTGAAGGAAATTATGGTTTAATTATTAAAAGAACCATGTTGGCAAGTAGGTTGGCTTTTAAATAAATGAAGAAAGAATTGGACACAACAAAGCCTTGTGGTGAAGTAGCAAGTGGCGTCACATGTGAGGCAATGAGGTAAGGGGTTTGAATCCCTCCTTGCTCAAAGGAATGATTTATTTTTGCTTAAGGGATGGACAGTGGTGGCATTGAATGTGAACTCTGTAGGGAGTGATAAGAGGAGAAATTTGAGGAGGGGATTAAGGGGTTATCAGGGAGAAAAATTAGGAGATGATGAGTGTAAAGAGGTGGAGCCGAATTGGGGATTAGGGGATAGGAAATTTGGCTAGAGGCTATATATAGATGCCGAATGTGAGGTTGCCAGACTAATGCCAAATTCTCCCTCACATTGTTGCCAGAAAACACCTTTTTCTCCATAGATCTAGAAGCCGAAAATCCCTTATTCTTCCTTCATTTTCTTTGTGCTGATTCTCCATTCTTCCCTACTCAAAGTTTCTTTTTGATCCACCTCTAGTTTTAAATGATTTCTATTTTTCTTTGTGCCGAATAACCTTTTTCACCATACAAGTTTTAAGAGTCGAATATCCTCTGTGCCGCCACTACCCTTTCCATTCGGTCAATTCTAGTGTAAGTGCTTTATTCTCTCAATCGATTTTGCTAGTATCGATTACTCTGTTCCTCACTTCTTCTAATTGGTTTTGGTAGGAATAGTATTGAATCCCAGTCTTTTGGATCCCTGCCAATTTACTCCTTAGGTGTGAGATATTGGTAAGTGTTCTTCACTTCGGTAAAGGTTGGCGAATAGGCTTTAGTAGTAAAGGGTGACATATGATGGATATAAGTCACCCAATATGTTTTTAACAATAAAGTTTAATACAGATCTGGGTAGCACTCGTGATTAGTGATCAAGGAAAAGCTATTAAGATTTGGCGTTTCAAGTAAGGTTAAGGTGAGACTTCGACTTTTGGTAAAGTATTCGGTAAGTATATGTGAGTAATCATTGAGTGATATCGATTGTAGGTTCGTGGTAAGGGGGATCAAAACATGCTTTATTACCAGGTGTGCACATATATTGCACACACACAAGTAGATCGGTAAACCCTAAAATGCTGAAAAGCCGAAATGCCGAAAAGCCAAAATGCCAAAAAGTCAAAAGTTTGGCTACGGTAGTCTTGCGAGCCCGCGAACACTCGTAAGGGGGAAACTGATAGGTTATCTGAGGCCCCATGAGTGATTCTATGAACTTGGGCCGTGTTTTGGCCAACCGAGCCAAGATGGGCTAAGTGGGCCCGATGGGCTGTTGGGCCCATAATAGGCAAAATTGGCAACTTAATGTTAAGTGATGGAAATTATATGAAAGCATGTAGATGAATGTGATTTGGGCCTAATGGGCCATATGAATGTGATTTGGGCCTAATGGGCCATACAAATGTGATTCGGGCCTAATGGGCCATACGAATGTGATTTGGGCCTAGTGGGCCATATACATGTATGTAGACTTGTTTGGGCTCTGTAAGGGGTTTTGGGCCTAGTATCTGCTAACTGTTTAATTTACATAAAACTTAATTAATTAATTGCGACCGTGGACGAGTCATAAGGTTAAGGTGTGGTAATGGGTATATGCATGTTTAGGATTGGATCTAGGGAGAGCTTGGTACTTAAGTGGTCTTAATGACTCACCTCCTCTTTTCTGGAATCCTACGTGGTGCATAGTATCTGTGCACTTTAGCCAGCGAGGACTTGTTAAAGGCCCAAGGTAAGTAATAAACCTAATAAAGAGAAATTATCGAAATGGCCCTAAGGGTGAAAATGACCAAAATACCCCTATGTGTTGAATGTAAGATTTATAGATGTTACATGTATATCTGCTGCATACATACGATATTCTGTTTAGGTTGCATATGGGTTGGTAATTATGGAACGGAGGAAGTATATGAGGATCGCATGGTTGCTTGACAACCGTGGGTCCACCGACAACTTTTAAGCCCAACATGTGATTGGCAGCTTGCAGCAATGAAGGTAGTTCCGCAACCGGGCTACCATTGATGTGTATCAGATAGGTGGGTCGATATTTATATCCCCACATGATGTGTATCAGGGGATGGAGTTGATGTGTAATGGTTGGATTATTGGGGTGGATTGCATTGCATTGCATTGCATGTATGATTTTATGGATTGGTGAATGCTTATTACTAGTCGAGGGTCATACACACTGAGTTTTCGAAAACTCACCCCCTCTTTTATTTTTCTCAGGTGATGCTCAGTAGAAGGTTCGATGTTTGGAGGAACTCGGAGGTGGCCAGCTAGCAAGATGACTTAGACTTGTTTTTTTTTAAAAAAAGAGCATATGGTTTCTAGTTTATTAAGTAATTTCAGACTGGAATGTAATAAGGCCTTTCCTTTTAATATTATTTGGATTGTTGTTTTTTATGCGTTGTAATTATGAGAAGTTGAACATGGGTTTCCTAAATCATAGTTTGTTTTTCTACGTTTCTGTAACTAAATTTTAAAATGACAGGCTTTCATAAATCATATGTTTTAAACAAGCTTTCGCGATTGAAAGAGAGTTTTTATAAGTTAATTAAGGTTTCTCATTTTAAGAAGGGTTTTCAATGAAAATAAGATTTTCGATAAAACACTTCAATGTGACGCGCCAGATTAGGCCATAATGTTTGGTCTGGGTTTGGGGTTACATTTAGTGGTATCAGAGCCCAAGTTACAAAACTCGGGCTGTAAAGTGGGCCTTATTACTTGGTTCTTTTTTTTATGTTTTAAAAAAATTTGATCGAATTACAATGTTTTTAGAAAAGAGGAAGTCTTGCTGAGCAGCACACCGAGTCTCTGACGTCGAACCAAGTAAGTTCTTTTATTCTTAAGCCTGTTTAAATTGTTATATAGTAGTTAGTTAGAGGGCTACTTTAGATGATTATGTTAGAATGGAATTGAAGCCCGTAGGATCTTGAAACTGTAGAGGATTTACGAAAACAACTGTCTCTTTAAATACTTTCATAAAGCATCGGGTTAATTATTGAAACTAACTAAAACTTCATAAAATTTTTAATCCAGATAATACGTGAGACAACGATGAGTGCTAGAAGAGGTGCAAGAGGCCGCGTCCGAGGCCGCGAAAGTCTTAGGGCTGAATCATCGCCATCAGGCCATATGCTCGATGTTGGAGTAGAAGAGGCTCTGGCCTCACCCGTAGCTGGGACTGGGCCATATGATCGGGCTGCGGGGGAAGATACATTGTCACAGGCAATGCTGAGGATTTTGGAAAAGGGTCGCAAGACCTAATAATGGCACGGGAAATTGGGGGTCCATTTCAGAGCGACTTCGATGAAATGGGGCTGAGATCTTTAAAGGCGTGGCTGGTGTGGCTCCTAACGTCCGGAATACTGGTTTGAAGCCATTGAAAGGATAATGGAGGACTTGGACTGTTCTCCTAAAAAAAAGTTGAAAGGGGTAGTGTCACTACTTAGGGAAGAAGCTTACCAGTGGTGGCTGACAGTGAAAGAGAGCACCCAACCTGAGCAGGTCACTTGGGAGTTCTTCAAAGCTGCATTCCAAGGGAAGTATGTAGGTGCGAGTTATGTGGATTCTAGAAGGAAGGAGTTCCTGAACTTGACCCAGGGAAACAAATTTGTGGCGGAGTATGAGGCGAAATTTCTATGTCTTAGTAGGTACGCAAGAGTTATGGTGGCAAAAAACTATGAGCGTTGCGTTAGGTTTAAGGATGAGCTAAGAGATAGCCTTAGGGTATTGATAGCTCCACAAAGGGAGCGAGTTTTCTGGGAGTTGGTGGAGAAAGCAAAGATAGCGGAGGAGGTGAAGCGTACTAAGCACTTAAATTGAGAAAAAGAAAAGGGTAGGAATAAAAGGGAGGTTGAGACTCCTGGTGTTGGACAGAGAACTAGGGCTAGGGCCAGATATAATGGGTCAGTTAGAGCAGGGCCTCCTGTTGTGAATCCAGGGGTGCCACCTTGTGCTGATTGTGGGAAAGGTCATGTAGGCGAGTGTTGGAAGAGGACGTGAGCTTGTTTGGCTTGTGGATCTATGGAGCATAGGATCAGGAATTGCCATAGGATGCCAGTTCAGGTGCCAAGCGTAGGTAGAGGTGATGTACAGCCACTGAGGGGTGGTCAGCAGCTGCCCAGAGGCTATGGTCAGGCCAGGGGTGGAAACTGTTTGGGCCGTGGAGCACCGGGCAGAGGTGCTGGTCATGCTGAGGCAAGACAACTAGCGTTGGTCTATGCAGCACATCATCGAGAGGACGGAGACTCTCCAAAGGTGAATATTGGTACGTACGTTAACCATAATATGCTATTTATTTAGTTTGGAATTAGAGTGCGTAGCGGGAGCGTGGTGTGGAAGTCCATGCTATCCAGCTATATTAATAGTTGGGAATTTTGAGGACAAAATTTCTTTTAGGGGATAGAGTTGTAATGCCCCAAAAATCTCGAAATCCTGAACTTTCTTTTTTTCGGTTTTGATAAAAATTGTGCTTAGCATTCCTAGTCAAGTGTAAATTATGTGATAGTAGGTCTTGGTTAAGGCTTGAGTTCGAACTTAGGGGTGAAGGAAATTATGGTTTAATTATTAAAAGAACCATGTTGGCAAGTAGGTTGGCTTTTAAATAAATGAAGGAAGAATTGGACATAAGAAAGCCTTGTGGTGGAGTGGCAAGTGGCATCACATGCAAGGAAAGGTGGTAAGGGGTTCGAATCCCTCCTTGCTCAAAGGAAGGATTTATTTTTCCTTAAGGGATGGACAGTGGTGGTGTTGAATGTGAACTCTGTAGGTGTAACACCCCGTACCCGAGTCCGTTACCGGAGTCGAACACAAGGTGCACACAGACTTAACTTAATTGTTTTCACAGTCCATAAAAAAATTTCCAGACTAGTTGGTTCTTTGCGTCCTTTGTCGCCTTAAAAATCATATCTTGAGTTTTAAAGCTCGAAAATCAGTTTCGTAATTTTTCCCTGAAACTAGACTCATAAGTCCATCAACATAATTTTTCTATAATTTTTGGTCGGGCCAATTAGTACAGTTTATTAGTTAAAGTCTCCCCTAATCCAGGGTTCGACTACACTGACCTTCATGCATTACGAATTCGATATCTCCCTGTACAGGGCTTCAATACTGATGCCGTTTGTTTCCATAGAAACTAGACTCAGAGAGGAATCTATACATATATGGCATGACTCCTAATTATCTCTGGTTAATTTACAATGAATTTCCAAAGTCGGAACAGGGGATCCAGAAACTGTTCTGGCCCTGTTTCACGAGAACTTTAATATCTCTTAACATATAACTCATATGACCGTTTCATTTCTTCCATATGAAAGTAGATTCATCAAGGTTAATTTACATAATTTATTCACTATTTAATACCATTCCTACTAGTTTTAGTGATTTTTCACATCCACATCACTGCTGCTGTCAGCATCTGCCTTTAAGGTAGGCTTTACCTATTTCATGATTTCCATGATTCAATTGGCCCTTTTTGTATACATCGCACAAAGTGTGATCATGATTAACCATTCAATGTCTAATCGTTTCAAAACAATTCCATACCTCATAATGATCAACATACAAACGATAATAGTACTATGCTAAAACGATATATAAGCCATTTTCGCATGGCTATTCAAGTTTACACAAACCGAAAGGTACATGACCTACAACAAAGGGGTAGTCCTATACATGCCATTTCAAAGTTCAACCAAAATTGTACCAAAATGGGGGCTTTGATAGTGTGGATGACTTCGACTTGATGATCCCGAATCCGATAGCTAACGAGCAAAATCTATAAAACAGAGAGCCAAAGCAACGGGGTAAGCATTTTAATGCTTAGTAAGTCTCAAGTAATGAAATCAGCTTTGACTAAAGTATTACGTTTACATAACTAAATGAATCACTTTATTAATACACATTCTCATAATCATACTTACTTCACATTACCGACCCTTATGTTTATACACAAAAGAACAACTTAGCCAAAGGCGGTAGCTCGTTTATCAAGCGAGCGAATACTTACTTGTAAGGACTCAACTAATTCAAGCACATACGAACATACCTCATTGCTGGAATTTTCACAAGTGTATAAACTGAAATTTTACAGCAAGATTGCTCATTTTGAATCACGTACCTTGAGTTTAACGGATATAACCTCCAAGACAATTGTCTTGGTCTTAACCCGGATTTGGTAACTTGCACAATTGCCTTGGTCTTAGCCCGGATATAACAACTTCATACGAATGCCTTGGTCTTAGCCCAGATATAATCACTAGCATAAATGCCTTCGGGACTTAGCCGGATATCATTCAAATGCTCATGTACACATATATCAATAATCACGACACATCCATATTTCATTTTCAAGTTACTAAGGCTCAAACACAAAATATTTATCAAACCTTTACAATTTCGGCTCAATAGCCACACACAAAGAGCATGATCTAATCAAATCATAATCTAAGTTCCATTTCTAGAACTTACCTCGGACGTGGTCGAACGATTTTGACGGCTATTCGACTACTTTTTCCTTCCCTTATCGGATTTAGCTCCCTTTGCTCTTGAGCTTAATTTAACAAATAAATTGGTTTTATCATTTGAGCATCGAAAGAGGAATTCAAGGTACTTAGCCCACATATTTTCATTAGACATTAAAGTCACATATGTACGGAAATCATGAATCAAACTCAACACATTAGTTAGTACTCTCCTTAGCCGAATTTTCCAAGCCAAGAATAGGCATCAATATGCTTGCCTCTAACCGAATGCATGCACACCATTTCCCCTCATGTGGCCGAATATGCATGTCCATGTTGAGGCCAATTATACACTTAATACCACAAAAAAAACAGCATACATTTTACTAACTAACGCATTCCATATTGTAACTCAATACACATCTATCATTTCCTTCATAATCGAAACATCATCATAAGAAAATATATACCTTGAGATAGTATATATGTCATACCAATACATCATGTGCAAACATATATACATATATATATGCTAGAGCCGAATCTCAAGTTGATTGTAACTAAACATGAACATAAT